>NC_041362.1:10431232-10738732 GCF_900634415.1 Cottoperca gobio | reverse complement strand
CACCCACACACACTCACACACACACACACACACACACACACACACACGGACCATAGCTAATGACCATAATGCACTCTCAAACACGTCTCAAGACATGCTAATGCTGAGAAACAGACCAACACAGAAATGCGTTTGAGAAGTAGACGTACACAAGAAGTTATTTGCTTACCACTTACTATCAAATACACTCAGTATTTATTTAAATAATTAAAATCAGAAGCCATTAAATTAAAATAAATTGTTAATTTTATCAAAAAATGCTACAAGAACTCTCTTTCATATGAATAAATGTGTGGTTTTCACTCAGAAAACTCATTTCTATTTACAACTATTTTACAGGTGAACTCAAGAGGCATGTTGGGGCTTTGAAACAACGAGGGAGGCCGTCCCAGTCTAATCTATTACACCCTAAATCAATCATGTCTGGCTAATCTTTTCCCTGTAAGCAGATGGGAAAATAACAAGGCCGATCAATCCAAGCTGCACAGTTTCCTCTGCTATCTGGTGATTTACTGCTCTCGGTCTCATGTATCACGCCACAAACCAGACTGTGGAATACAAGGTGACTGGGAGAGAAACACAGACAGCTCTGGTAAGGGAGTGAAAGAAACTGAAATACATTTTAAAAAAGGACTACTGTGCTCGTGCTTTTTCATAACTCTTTCATAACTTTCAAGCTCAGTGTGTTAACAAGGCCGACAAGCTCATTTCACAGCATTCCCTTCATTCTGCTTGCACGCTTTAAGGAACAAAACGCTTTGTCATATCTCTCTGCATATAAATAAAAGTGCCAAAACAACATGGAAAATGTGGTGAGGAAGCACACGATTCTTGGCATTATTGCGCGGGTCCTTCCGCTGTGCTGCGTTCAAGCGGAAACGAGCGATTGTCAAGCGATCAACAACGTCCGTCAGTATCAACAGCCTGATTCTGCACCGTAGGCAGCAAATGCAGGCAGCAGCCAAGCCATAGACTCTACAGAGAGTACATTATGTAAACAACTTGTTTTGATGGAGTCAGGCTGCTGCAACCGGCATGTCCCACCAGGCCAGGGTGAGATCAAAACTGCCCCGAGGCCCTTCGTAACACCTCTCTCCACATACACTGAGGCTCTGCCCTCAGGGAAGGTGCTGCCAGGTCACCCTGAGAACCAGGACAGAGTGCGACAGGCCTCCAGGGACTCCCAGGCCCTTCAGCTAATCCCCGGAGAGATGAGGGAGGGCTCGGGGGAAGGGGGGGGGGGGGGGCTCTCTGCAGTGCACACTGGAGAGTGGTCAGTACAGATAGGAGTTTGCAGAAAAGGAGAACAAACATCGGACGCTTTGAATTAAACAGCAGCGCGCACACACACACACACACACACACACACACACACACACGTTGTAAAACAATACATGAACACTTCCAAAAGGGGTCCAATAAATAATACAAAGTGAAAACACGTCTTATTTCTGCTCCATTAAGTGGTTTTTAATGATTTCTTATGTCTTCTTATGCCATACCTCTTAAGTACTCTAAAAATGATTTAAACCGGAATAAAACTACGGACAAACAGTATGTATCCAGTGATGAGTGGCGTCACAAGCCGCTTTGGAAGACACTTATCTGAGATAAAATCACTTGTTAAAAGTCTGCACGTTAAAGCCTCAAGAAGTCAGGACGGTTAAGTAACCTACTGTTAAACTTTAAAGGAACTTGTTAAGAAGCTTGACAGAGATTGCTGTGGATTTCTCTTTTTCTGCCCTCTCCCACCGCTCTCCTCTTTCTCCACCCCCCCCCCCCCCTTTTTCATCCGCTCTCGCTCTCCCATACGCGGTTCTTTCTTTTTGAATGATTCCAAGTGACATGTTTCCAGTTCCTGGCCCCTTAACAGTGTCAATTAAAGCGAGGGAGAGAGAAAGAGAGATTGAGTGGGTTCCAGGGTTTTGGCTGCTGCTCTGCTCTCTTCAGTCCTCTAATCCGGAGAGCTGACATTCAGCCCAGCACAACAACCCCGGGAGCACTGGGAATCAAAGGGCTTCACACAGATTTTAGTAAAGGAAGGGGGGGGGGGGGGGGGAGATATTTGAGAGGTGGGCAACACCGAAAGAAACAATATTGAGAAAAACAGAGAGAATGAGCAAGAGGAATGGATGCAAAATAAAGAGTGGAAGGAATAGGATAGGGGAAAGAGGACAATCCAAGAGAAGAAGGGGAAAAAACAGGCAAAGGAGAGGACGGGTACGAGTGCCAGAGAGCTGAAGAGAGACACTAACAGCGAGTGAAGCACAGAGGAATGGAGGAAGAGAAGGACAGAGTAAAGGTTAGAAGCTGTGAAGCAGAGAGTGCTGCCAAGTCACACACTGAGTGCACTTACAGCATGCTGGGGTCTGAGAGTGGTTAAAAGGGCCTAAACACACACACTGACTTACTCTCTCACTCTCCTTGACACACACTGACACAGGCTCACACATTCTGGGCAACATGTCAGGCCAAATAGCTGCGTGAGGAAACGACCACGGAGGGAATCATAAAGTCAAACGGCCGTGAGGTCCAAACAGCAACACAATCACTGTCCAGATGGCTCGCTTGATTAGAGAATTGTTTCTGGAAGCGCTGAGGTTTTGGGTTTGTAGGATTTGCGGACTTATTTTGGGCCATCTGTGACATTATAGGACATTCAGATTGAGTTTTGCTTTAAGTGAATGAACCCTTCTTGAATATTTGATGCCTCCTACTTGAAGTCTACCTGCTTTCACTCCAAAGAGGCACATTCAGCTGTAGAGCAGTAAGCCACCATGCGGCCTCAGAGGGCAAGTTATCCCTCATGCAATCAATTATTTTCTTTGTGGCGCCACCTTGTGGTAGCTTAGAGTAACTGGGGGGAAAAAACACTATTGTAACAAATAAATATCTAGGTGACAATACGACAACAGGCTATGACAGATTGTTTTAGAGCTGACATTTTCTGTCTGAGTGTGGACGCATTTCTGTCCTCAGAGTAACTTATGTGACAGTAATAGTACATTCCACATAGAAATCAAATATTATAAGCATATCAATTGAGACATTTCTTCTTTGTCATACAGTACAGTATATTTAGAATATAATTGTAGGATAATAGGAAGTGTAGGAATAACAAACACACGCGCAAAATAAGCCTTTTCTCACATTTGGCAGTTACCATAATATCAGTGCAGTCTTCACCAGCGAGCCCTACTGTATGTCTTTGCACTCAGGCCATGGGGGAAGATTACATAACAACTTACACATTTAAATTTGGCCAACAAAAGCAACTATGCATCAATAAATATAACGCTTTGAGAGACGTTTGAATGTGAACTAAATTGGTATTTCTTTCCTGTATAGAAAATAAGCTTTTCAATACTGTGGTGAACCCCACAGGGAACTCATAAAGCAGTTCATATTTTTAATATATTAATAGCTTTAATATATTAAAGTAGTAATTTAGTTTAGTTCAAATGTATTTAATTTAATTTCATGCACTTCACCAATTCAGGTCTGGAGATCCGTTTTAAAGAAAACTTCAGTCGTAATCATTTTGCTCTTATTTTAAATAACGTTAAAAAAAAAATCTAAATAATTAAATAATCCTTCTGATGTCTGTTTAGAACAGCTGAGGCTATTGAACCTTAATATTTCTACTTTTCGATTGCAGATTCAGTTTACCCATTTGTCCTTCTTCTAAATCTAATTACAACTCATTTGCATAACTGCTTTTGCAAATGTGATTTAATTACTTTCAACACACAATTAAGCCCTATTAAGTTGAACGGCAATCAGCACCATGTGTCATCTTTAACAAAGGCCTGACAATGACTGTTATTATTTCTTTTAGAGACAATTACCAACATCAAACAATATAGTGCAAACAAATGCTTTGATATTTGACAGAACGGAGACTGGAAGCAAGCCTGCAGAGCTCCACCAGGAGTAATGCTGCACTTTAATGAATTTACAAAACAAGATAAAGCAACTTAAAGGAGGTACAGTGACACTAAATAGCTGTTGCCTCGATTGCTGGTACATCACTTACAAATACTGCAAAATTATGAGATGTTGTCAAAGGAATTATAATATGAAGAAAGCATGGGGGAATGACAAAAGTGACTATATAGTTGAATTAACCAATGAAAAGATTAATTATGGTATGCTTAGCAACAGATAACACTTTTCTGACCAGTTCAGAGCAATAGAAACATTATATATCATCATTAAAAATATATATTTTGTCTTTTTGTCTTTATTGAAAAGCCATAGACACAGACGTGAAATAAGAAGAGGAAGAAAGAAGTATAACATGCAACAAATGTCACAGTAATATAGTATGCACCTCATCTACTCGACTAACAGGGTGTTTTGATAATATGTGGGACAGCAGTGGAGTTACGAGTGAGGTGGACAAGAGACCATCAAAAAAAGAAATTGGATACTTTCCCACTGCTGAATGATAAAACAAAGAATAACCTTAACTCTGCTGTATAAAAATAACAGTACAGGTCATGGGAAAGCCCATTTCAACCCACACACACTGACCTGCTCTCACTGTCCAGGAAGACAGAGCCGCTGCTTTCACAGAGGGCCTCGCTGACGGGCGACAGGCAGAACGGGGAGGAGAACGTGTCCGAGTCCGAACCCATGGTGCTGTCCCGACTCACTTCGTCCGACAGCTCGCAGGAGCCCTCGTCGCCCTCCTCCCCCGCCGAGGGCAGCTGCTGCTGGTGTGAGGAGGAATCCGCTCCTGCCTCTGCCACCAGGCTGTGGCTCTCTGCACTGGTGCTGCTGGTGATGTTCCTATCCTCGTCCTCATCTTCCTCCTGGGCTGCTGGGTGACGGGGATGGGGTCTGGAGGGGACGTTTATTTTTAAAACATCATCAGTATTATGTATATTACTGATACAGGGGCTGCGGGCCGAGTGCAACAATGTTTATACTGTAACTGCATGCTTCTTTCTAATATGGAACATATTAAGGAGTGTTCTTTAACAGATGTATCATTGATTATCATTGTAATAACAAACTTAAACACTGTTTCTGTGCATCCAAGATATTTTACACTTTTTAGGAAATTGCTTTCCTACCGTCTGCCTCGGCGGCGTGCGTTCCTGCGTACAGGGGAGCTCTCCGGCGTGATGTAGCGCAGCGCCTCCTCATCCTGCCTCTGGATGCGGGAGTTGGGCACCCAGGTCAGAATCAGAGTGGTGCCAAGGCTCTCGTCCTTCTCCGTGTGCACGCACAGGTAGCCTACAGGGGGCGCCGTAAACCACGGTTAAGTTAGGAAACATTATGTTGAGGAAAAATCGGGTAGCATATGAGAGTAAAATGAAAAAACGTTTTATCAGTAGCAGGCAGCTGCAACCCAAAGACAAACATGAAACACAGTAAGAGATGACGACACATCCTGAGAGGTGAGTAGCAACCTTGCAACACACACACGGACAAAAATGGAGGATCACATGAGATAAGAGCTGGAGAAATTAAGGAAATGCTTTTAGTGCTCAGAACGGGGCGTGTTGGGAAATGTAAACCAGTGGCACAGGCCACTAAAGCAGACCAAATGTATACAATATAATATGTAAATAAGATTTTAGTCTGCGTAACAGCTGTCTTAGTGAAAGGAGGAGTTTAGTTCAGCACTATAAAAGCCTGTATTATGACAGCTGTAAATATGACTTGTATTTTATCATTTTTTGGTCAAATATAAGTGAATTCATTCCGCTATATATATTATATCATATATCATATATATCATATATTTGCAGTAGGAGGCCTAGCGTTCAATTGAGTGTTTATTCATCTTCTTTCTTTATTCGAGCTGTTTTTAAACCCTTTTTATTTGCGGTTTTTTTTATATTGCCTTGTGTTTCCTTTATATCTTGCCTTAATGCCTTTTATTGTTTTATGTAAAGCAGTTTGAATGACCTTGCAGTTGAAAGGTGCTATACATATAAACGTGCCTTGCCAATTTGCTGGATGAAATGGATTAGTAATTCTGTATATGAAAATAGGGTGGGACACATGGAGTCATTGGAATTTAAATTAAAACGATTTCTCACCTTACTTCTCGTCTCATTAATAACTGATATTACATTGACTTCATGATACGAGACTAGATGTTAGACGTCGTACAGTATTAGTACAGCACATTAATGTCATTTTCTGATCTTACCAGACTTTTATAGCTGTTCTATTATTTACCTTTACCTGCTAATTATTATATATCAAAAGTCTTATCAAGCAACAATGGTCAACCTCACAATATCATCGCAATATTGATATCGAGGTATTATTGGCTCCACACAGAAACACAGCGGGAAACTGAGTCCAGACTAACCTGGGTGGTGCTCGGCCAGGCCAGGCAGGGGCTCTGCGGGGTGCACACAAACATTATTTTTGGAGAAGATGATCTCGCCATCCAGGCCCGAGCGCAGCGATGAGCCTCCCGCCCCGGGGTTAAAGGTCAGGAGGTCGGAGGCCTTGGAGGAGGCACGCCGCAGGAGCCGACCCAAAGACATCTCCTCAGGCACTGGGACACTTTGCCCATCCTCTGAATATTTGGGAGTAGAAAAGGGAGTTTTATTTAGAGGAGGGGAGGTCAGGGGAATAATAGAAGATTTTAACAACAGTGTGATACGGCTTTGGGACTGCTCACATCCTTCACCTACACTTCACCTCCTCTGTCACATGTGTCCCTGTGTTTACTGCAGTGTCCTCTCTGCAGCGCTCAACCCAACAATGCCCTCTCCCCTCTGCACTCGTTCAGCATTTCCCTGAGACACATTTTCTTTGCCGCCGGCCTCTACCTACTAACACAAGCACGTTCACAGGATCTGTGTGGATACTGTACTACTGTGTACCCAAACGTGTCCCACCTTCTGTAAACACTACACACACACACACAAAGACATGTGCAAACACACTTCACTCCATCCGTGTGAAATTCCAAGCAGATATCAGTAGCCAACAGATGTCATCAACAGCAGCACAGAACTGGGATCAGCACAGCGCACACCGGTGTTTAACTTGTCTGCTTCAGAGAGAAGGTCTCGTGTGATGAGACAAACTCCAAGTCGAACAAAGAGCAACGCAGCTCTTCTGATGTTGCAGCACGGTGTGTTGTTGCGCTTCTCTTTGAAAAGACTTGAAAAGGAAAAACACACTAAAAGCCAACAAAGTCAAACTTTGTTTTCCGTTTTGTTTTATGCTCCTGTTCCATCACACGCCTTGACTTGTGTATCTGTATCTTTGGACTCTATATGTGTGTAACCTTGTTTTTTTTGTTGGTTGAACATTGACATGTGCTCCCCACTCAATCAGAGGAATGTTCCCTCCTTTTTCCTCAGAGGGCATGTTTACCCCGGCCTGATTAAGCAGGCACCCTACTTCCTGATGCCGGGCACCAGACAGGAAGTCTGCTGGCACGAAGTCCAGGCATCACCTCGGAGAGGTGACTTACTGCAGGCCATCATTTAAATAGTGTGGGGGTGTACATCTTGTAAAAAAGAGCAGCCGTTTTGTTTTTTTTGCAGATGTTAACAACCTTGTCAATATCCTCTATCCTCAAGCCACAACATTAGACTACATCTGAATATTAGCTGCGGCGACTGGGCTATTTGCATGGTAACTGCTTCAAATAGCACTACACTAATCCACTTGTAAATCAGGCAGAATTAACTAGTGTCTACATATACTCTGACTCTGCACTCCTACAAGACACACACTCTGAAAAACATGCTGCCTGATCATAATGACAGGCTGTGATCTTAAACATGACACACAGCTGTTTCCAGTAGCTTCATAACAGCAATAACACACTGGGGTGCTGCTATCCAGTGGGTATTTTGGTCCGTATGTGATTACAGGGCCTCTCAGGTCAGTTTGATAGGGCGCGTTCTGTCTAGTCCTCTCACTCCTCTCTTCTCACTTCATCTTTTATGCTGTCAACACCTCAGTGTGCTCACACACGCCCTCTCCTCGCTGACCTTTCACTGTTTTATCAAATGATTCACAACCTGAGGACACCCTAAAGTCTAGTCTCACTCTGACCTGCAGAATACTTCACTTTTTTAACAAGCTTTTAATAGTTTACCTGCCAACAACTTGAAACCTACACCATGGAACTGTAGCAGCGAGTATAGACGCTGCCAGGCTCTCAGCTTCTCACCTCTGGGCTACATTAATTAAGTTGTCACACTGACATTTGAATAGAGGAGCCCGTACTGAAAACCCCTTTACATCTGCGCTGCACACAGGCCTGGGGCAGCTGAAAGGAGACCAGCCACAAACAATCCTGAAAAACAAGGTTCTTGTGGACTCTGCAAAGGCTGTGTAAGTTATGAGGAAACTTTATGGATGACTCAATGGGAGTGTGGAAAGCACACAAACACTATTTGTCTTTCAGGAAAAGTGTTATAACGAGCCTCATGCCATAAAGTAATACAGTGCCCTTAATGTACATACACCTATCTTAGAAGGTGGCATACTAAAAAATTATATATATATATATATATATATATATATATATATATATATATATATATATATATATATATATATATATATATACACACTGTAAATATGATATTAAACATAACGTTGTTGATTTTATATATATAAAGAAACAAAGGTGCTCACATACTTCTGTTATAACATATATTAGCTATTTCAGATACAATTAGTCAACTGATAAGCAACAAGTAATTGCAGTACAGAAATGCCAAAACAACCAGTTTAGAAACAGTAACATCATGAGATAAATTGTCTGCCAG
Organism: Cottoperca gobio; assembly: GCF_900634415.1. Classification (NCBI taxonomy): domain Eukaryota; kingdom Metazoa; phylum Chordata; class Actinopteri; order Perciformes; family Bovichtidae; genus Cottoperca; species Cottoperca gobio. The sequence goes on along the minus strand of NC_041362.1, from coordinate 10,729,964 downwards.
AGAGACACAACAGACACATTTATTTTTCAACTATAAAATGTCCCACTCAGGACATCTCATGGACAGAATATAAGGGCTCCTTATCTAAACAGTTTGTTTATAGTATGTGTGAATGTAAAGAGATAAAAGAAAAGAATATCAGCAAATAGTTTTTTTAAACTCTCAAAATAATATCTTTATCCACCTAGGAAAGAAATCCTGCAATCTAAGTGTGATGTTGATTTAAAATGCATTTCACTAAGAATGTCCACATATAGGCCCACATAACAATCCAAACTGAAGCCTCAAAAAGAGTTGGATTACCTCATGAATGTTTCACATAAGGAGTATTTATGAAATAACTATTGGATTGAGCTGCCTTACAATGTACAAGGGTGTTTGACATTATACTGCTCAGTCAGTGTATAGGGGGAATTTAGGTTAGAAGATGTTTGTGTGAGCCAGTGGGTAAACCACTAAAATAAAAAGATGGCTTGGAATATGGAGGTAATGGCCTCTCCCTGTCCTGACTGTGGCAGGACTGGGAGGGAAATGCCTCAGTGTAGTACGAGCCTGTGTAGCAGAGGCGTGCCATGATGTCGGGGGCTCCATCAGCTATCATTACACTGACAGGCAGCATCCGCCTGACAGCAGGAGAGGGAGGCTGGGACATGGCTTTTGCCACCACAGCATTATTTACACACAGGCACACAACAATAATATATGTGTGTTTTTGTCCCGAGCAGCTATCTGTACCATCTTGAGCATAAATATTTTAGTTTAGCTGCCTAGACCATGGCCGAAATCCTTTGCTAGTTACATTTCACGGTGTCCACCGCGTTTACAGGCAACTTTAAAGTTTGTTCACGCGAACAGCAGCAAAAGACAACGGTATTACATTATTCGCTCGTACCGGAGAAATGTGTAATTTCTTGGCTGTTGGCATACACCTGTTTCCAGCAGGAGAAATGAATGAATAGCAGAAAGGGGCCAAGCGGCTGAGCTCTCACCTTCAGTCCCGCCGCAGAAGTCTACAGCCCATGTCGGACATCCATCTCACAGAGCAGCCGGGGACCGAGCAGCATGTACAGGCGTCGTTTCACCGCCTTTCTCCCGGATTTAGCCCAGCTGTTACGAAGTATAGTCTTGTTTGTATCCCTGTGTTTTCCGACAGTGACACCACACGTTTGACTGCTGCTCTTTCGATAGCAAAAATAACACTTCCGGTTTTACCTTTCAAAGTAAACCCTCCTATTTGGACGAGCACGGTGCTGGCGCTTTAATTTGTAAGCTAAATGTGTCTTACTTCCTGTAATTACTTGGTCATGTATGTCTAACTTGACTTAACAGCTTCAAACCAATCCCCCAAAATCTGCTGCTTCCGGAATATCAAAGGCTTTTTCTATCACACTAACCGGGAATTTTAGATTTTAGATTGAAAACACGGAGAGACATCAGGACACGACTGCACTTTAAAACATACAGACATGTATTTTAAAATAACCAAAGTCATCATCCGACCCAGCCTACCTTAAAAATCTGATCCTCTTTCATCACAAGTGACGTTTTAAAGGTCACTGGAAACGCTTGAATGCAGTTGGACCATCATCAGGACCAGAGCTGGAGTCAGAGCATCTCGTCACACGGCTGCGAGGCTTTACATATCCCTTTAAAACCTGTTCTAGTTCAGGAAATACATTATTTATCTCCATGCTGAATTAATCATTTGCAAATTACAGCCCACGACCTATAAATGAAGTTTAAAATGTTTTAATTTGTTTGGGATTTGTTTAAATTTGGTTTAGGAAAAAACCTTCCCTTATACAATAAATAATTTATATATTTATTCAATATATCCTGTACAATGATGGTGGTACATGTAAATGCTATGGTTTGGAGGCGGCATATTCACACTAAAAAGCGTACAATGAAACTGAAGCTATTACAGCAGCAGTGCTCTTATTACTAACAATTTCTTTGCTGCATCATAACACTTTCATTTCTTCAAACTATTATATTGATCAAAGTGTACGCTATAAATTGTACGCTATAAAAAGGAAACTAGATTAAGACTGCGTTAAACAGGTGAGTCACGTGATCAGCTGGACAAGATGGCAGCATAGATTGAACCGGTTTAACCCAGTGTTGCTAATTCTGTTAGTTTATACCGTTGAGACAACTTGTTTTTAAATATTTTAGCCAATGTGAGTATTTGATTGAAGGCAATGTCTAAATCGAGCAAAAAAAAAAGTCGTCGTGTAGGAATGGTTCCGAAACAAGGCAACAGTGACGCGTTAGCCAGCGCGGTGCTGGAGAAGCAACGAAGCTACTTGGACTCGCGCTTCGACCAACTTCAACAGATGGGGAAGGACACGGAGGGAACATGAGCTGCTATCCAAACAGACTTGGTGGCACTAACTGAAAGCATCGGCACCGTAAAGGCGGAGATGTGCAAGACACGGGGTGATGTGGGGAACAATTCGGAGATGCTAGCCACCCACGAGGCTGCGCTGAACTTGGTGCAACTTAAGCTAGCGGACATGGAGGACCGGAGCAGGAGTTGCAACGTTCAGATATCTGGACTGGCAGAAGGTCTGGAAGGGTCTAACGCCATCCAATGTCTGACACACTCTCTTCCGAAGTGGTTCCCCTCCTTAGGTAATCTACAGGGCGAGTTAATGGGAGCTCATCGGTATCTAAAGCGACAACAGGAGGAAGCAGGAGGGCGCCACCCAAACACCTCCCGCCAAGACATCCTCCGTGCGGCGAAGGAAGCTCCGCCAGCCATGGATGCAGCCCGGGCCAAAGGTGTGGACTTCTTCCTCCTTTACCCCGCGACACTGAAGGTCAAGGGCGCTGGTCAAAATCAAGACGTTTCAGTCCCCGGGACATGCCGAGGACTTCATCGTCTCCCTACCGGCAGTGCAGGCTGGGTACGGGGACCCTGTGCGCTCTTCTGACGGTGAATAGCGGCCCCTTTGGATCGTGTTAAACTACATGGTCTCACTGTTTTGGACTAAATGCACACATGCTCTGCGTGGACTGGGATCTCCTCCAGAGTTTTGGATTATTTCTGCAGGCTGATTTTGGTCTGATGCTAGACTCGTCTGGAGACGGATTTGTCTTCATCTTTGTTTGGCTGGTCAGACTAACTTGCGAGCCTACTGCCTGATTTGTGGATCCCATACGACGTAATATACTTTGGACTTTAAACTAACACAGCCGGTGTGTTTGCTATTTGTTTTTGATCTATATCACGGCGGATCCGCTGTGCATGTCGGATGTGAATGGACAAACAGTGTATGCTATAATGTTAACCTATCTACGCTTTTGTTTCTCTTCTAATGCTCGAGTTAATTTGTGCCTTTGGTAATCTCATTTAGTCTGTTAACAACTGTTTTAGTAAGTTTTAAGTACTGGGTTGAGGTTTAAATTCAATCCTTTTGCAGCCCCATATCCAAACAGGTCACGGATCAATATACGAATATCCGTTTAATTTACCGTTTAGTTATTTTAAGTTTCGTTTTTATTCATTATTTTTCCTTATCTTGTTTTTGTTACCGGGGGAATTCATGGGGAATGGTGTGTTTTCGTCTTTGTCACGTTATGGGAAACGCTCACATGGTCTCAGATTGTTTATTTGGGGAGAGGCTCGTTCACAAGTTCAGTGAATATGGATGTTTGCCATCTGACATGCCACTCAGTTTATTGTTGACAGCTTCCAGAGCAGTGCAGCCCGATGAGTGATCTATCTGTTGTGTGGAACTGCGATGGGTTGAATGCGCCTCACAAGCGAACTAGTGTTTTGACTGTTACATCGCCGTAAAATTAATCTGGCTGTCCTACAAGAGACGCACCTGCTGAGTAAAGATTCCGGGCGTATTGCCAATAAAGTATCACACTATTGCATCCTCTTCAGCTAACTCCAAAGCCAAAGGAGTAGCCATTGTATCTAGACGTAATGTGAGCGTTAAGGTGCTGGACATATGGGACACTGCAGGGAGGATAACTAAAGCCAGGGTGGAAATGTGTGGGAGAAAGGTTTTTATGATACCTTAACACAAAAAAATGCTAGTAGTGGCAGTAGCGCGGCAATCTTGGGCTGGGAGTTTGGGACTAGTGGACACATGGCGAGCTTTTAACCCACTAGTAAAAGATTATAAAAAAAAAATTCAGCCAGACATAAATCTTTTTCTAGGATAGTTCCAGAAAATTGATAGTGTAGTGTTTTGCTTCCTGTTGCGCTCTCAGACCACAAAGGAGTATTCTGCTGTGCCACTGCGCAATTTATCCAAGCGCTGCCACTAGAAGGCGCCTCAACTCCACTTTACTAGGAAATGAAAAATATAAAGAACAATTCCTGACGCAATTGGAAAAATTTCTTGACATAAATATAGGTTCCGTTGAGGACCCTAGAATACTATGGGATGCAGTCAAAGGCTTTATAAGGAGCAACACAATATTGTTCTCTTCAAATGTATGTAAGGATAGAGCCGCCAGATTACGGGCTCTGGAAGCAGAGTTTGCTAATCTAGACTCTATTTTGCAAAAATAATTACTCTAAACAAACAGGCATCTAAACGTGATCTAGTCAAAAAAGAAATAAATGATATTTTGAAGCAAAGATCAGAATTTCTAATACATAGGGTTAGGCAGCGTTATTACTTCCACGGGTTTAGGTCCAGTCACCTCTTGGCTTCCAAAATCAGGTCTAGTGAGCACTTCGCAGATATTCCCTCCATTAAATCTTTGATTGATAATGTCACAACTGAGCCAAAGCAAATAAATGAGACTTTTCGCACCTTTTATTCCAATTTCTATAAATCAGAGGTTCAGTTGGACAAGAATAGATGTGATGCCTTTCTTGGTCAGCTAGACTTACCACAGCTTACAGTCACTGACTCTACCCATCATGATGATACAATTTCCTTAGAGAATTAAAAGATGCAACATGCAACAAAACAAATCGGCAGGTTTAGATGGGATACCTCCAGAGTTTTATGTGGCATTTTGGGATAAACTGGGTCCACTACTTTTGGACATGATAATGTATTTGATAGATAAGGGCAGTTTTTCGAGTGATGTGAACGTAGCCCTGATTTCCTTACTCTTAAAGAAGGATAAGGACCCGACAGATTGTGCTAGTTATAGGCCACTAAGTTTATTAATTCAGATCTTAAATTTATTGCAAAGGTGCTTGCCAGCCGCATTCAGGATTATATGCCAACATTGATTAACTGTGATCAGACGGGGTTCATAAAGTCAAGGCTAGCTGCTGATAATGTTACACGTCTTCTCCATATAATAGATGCTTCAGTAGACAAAAAGGACCCGGCAGCAGTGCTGTCTCTTGATGCAATGAAAGCCTTTGACAGACTAGAATGGTCCTTTCTGTGGTCTGTGCTGGAAAAAATGGGTTTTGGTAATGGCTTTGTACATATGGTCAAGGTGCTGTACTCTAATCCCTCAACTCTGGTGCTCACTGGGCAGTTGTCCTCCGCACTAATCCCTGTATCTAGATCTTCCCGCCAGGGATGTCCACTGAGCCCAGCACTTTTTGCACTCTCCCTTGAACCTCTAGCCCAAATCATATGGCAATCTCCTAATGTACATCCGATCTCTGTTCATGACACTCACCACCAGGTGGCGCTATACGCGGATGATATTCTGGTTTTCATGGAAAGTCCGACTCAATCTATACCTGAATTATTATCTATTTGTGAGGAGTTTGGTTGTCTCTCTGGCTTTGCTATTAATTGGTCTAAATCTGCCCTCTTGCCCTAAACGAGACGGCTAGAATGCACTTTAAGTATCTTGGATAGACATTTTCCCATCTTTAAATTGCATTGTAACATACAAATACTCAGAAGCATGGAACAGAATTAAAATAGATCTGGAAAGATGGATTGGTCTTCAGGCCGTATCTCTATAGTCAAAATGAACATTTTACCCAGGATTCATTTTGTCAGCTCGATGATCCCCCCCCCCCCCTCTCACCCCCTGTTGAATACTGGAACAAAATTCACTCTCATATTTCACGCTGTATCTGGAATTCAAAGCGTCCGCTATACAGAGGAGGAGGGAGGGTGGTGGTCTGGCAGTGCCTAATTTTAAGTTGTATTTTTGGTCATTTGTGCTTCGACCGTTACTGGTTTGGCGTAACCCTAATGCATCCATTTCCTGGCGTAATTTAGAAGAAAATCACATACGACCGTGGAACCTGCAAGATATCCTTTTTGCCAATTTAACAAATAAGCAATGTCAACTACGCTTTGGCCCTATAGTTTCACATCTCATCCAGATCTGGTGCATAGCTGAATCACAATGTAAGATTCCCTGCGAGTGGCACACGCTTTCTCCTATATTTGACAAAGGTCTGCTAATCGGCGGGAGACCGGTTTCATCCTCTCATCGGCGCAACAGCAGTATTCACCACTTGAGTGACATTTATGATGACAGGGGTTTGCGCTCCTTTCAAGAAATTAAGAACGCGTTCAATCTGCCAGGTAGCTTGTTTTTCTTCTATTTGCAGCTCAGATCTGCTCTCAAGGCACATGGTGTCCCATGGCAACAACCTTTACCCATTCATCCTCTTTATAAATTGTTTACTGTACAAGGAAAAAACAGGGGTATGGTATCCACACTGTATAATTTATTTTTGGAGGCTTCCTACGATAACCTACTGCTCGACAGAGTATATAGACTGTCCAGTTTTAGATCCTGATTTCAGTTGGGAGGGTGTTTGGTCAAGCATAAAAGAGGCCTCTCTGAATCCTGATTACCAACAGATCCACTTTAACTATATCCACAGAACATATCTAACCCCCCCGTAAACTTCACTGCATGCAAATGATAGACGATCCCTCATGTAGTTTATGCTCTATGAAGGCCCCTGGCACGTTCATTCACATGATGTGGGACTGTCCTCCAGTCGCACTGTTCTGGAATAAAGTGGCTTCTGGCATGTCACGTCTGCTTCCAGTGACAGTGCCGGTGACGGTGCCCGTCCTTCTGTTAAATGATCTGTCCAAGCTTGAGAGGCACATCTTACTAGCTGGCCTAACAGCTGCTAAAAAGATGGTTGCGGTTCGATGGAAGCCTCCTAATTCCCTCACCTTCAGACACTGGGTCTTTGCATCTCTGGATGTTGTTTATCTAGAGTTGTCGTCTGCCCGAATAAATAGGACAAGTGACACTAATGTAAACAATTGGCGCTTTGCAGTTGATTCCTTCAAAGATCGTGTCTGTCTGTCTGTCTCTTATATTTTTAGCTTACAGATGTATTTTGCAAGTAATTGCTGTATCTCATTTTTCTTTCTCTTGTGTACTTAAGTTATTTCGTAAAATAAATAAAAACCCGTTATGCTCTTGGTTGTACATGTTGTGTGTTAACATCAATACAAATGTGATCACAAAAGACTGCATTAAACAGTATATGCAACATCTTAGGAGAATCATAGTAAACAATAAGCAAAAAGAAACCTGATGAGTGCTCAAATGAAGAGCTGTGGAAAAATATATCTTTTAGACTCATTTTAATTTATAATGCACTCCAGTAACAAAGATATAAAGTCTTTAGTCAGTGTGGCAGTTAGCAGCAAAAATAACCTCGCAGGAAAACCTGATAGGCTAAAATGATGGCTCCCTGTTGGATATTGTCACATTTTAAAAAACTTGCTTCTTCCAAAGTACTATTTGGACAAAGAGGCAAAGCAAGCGTAAGGTGCCTCTCAAACTCTGGGATGGTTTGGACAGCTCTAGGAAATCCTCCGTTGTCAGTTCAGAAAAATACAGCTGATCTTTTCGGTAGCTGTGAAAAATAAAAAGGCTGTCTGTGGTTGTTGGGTAAGAAGAGTTCAGTGCATCAGAGAGCCCATTGGACTGTAAACACCTTCGACATGGGCAAGGCCAGACTGGTCACTGTCAAAACCTGTGGGAAGATCAAAAGAAAACACAGAGTTTGACTTAACGGTTAGATCATTTGGCACAAAGACGGTAAGCAGTAGACAAATACATACAGACCCTAATCTGCAGAATGGGATCAATATCTTTCAGAGTTTAAAGTTTAAAGGAAGTAGTGCCGAGTCACACACAACTCACCTTGGTGTCGCTGCGGTACGTGAAATCCCGGACTTTGTCCCCATTGGCTAACACATACAGGGGTGGTGAGGGCACACCGAACACCTGCAGCCCTCCCAGCACCAGACCGTCCAGAGCCCCATTCAGCCTGAGGGGATCACTCACCACCTGAGACTGAAGACATTTAGGGTCCATTTATGTTTTTATTTTGTCTAAATATATCATCCTGCATCATGCATCCTTCGCTGAAGACACTTTTCAATCAAGTAGCAGTGCAGTAAATTGCAAAAGATTGCCTCATCAGCTTTCCCAATGCAAATATGACTCGTCTCTTCCCCACCTGTCCAGCCATGAAGATAACGTAACAATAATTTCCCATTTCAAAGGTGTCGAGGCTGTCCCCGTCATCCCAGAACAAGTCGCCCCGGGCCCAGCCGCCTGCCTGACAGCGCCACGGTCAGGAAGAAAGGGTTTCCGCGTGAGGCTGCCGTTGTCAAAGCAGGCTCCTTCACAAGAGAAAGGCAGATCAAAGAAAGTGTGACGAAGTTATACAAACTGTGCTCTGCTCTCCAAAGTGTTTGGGCTAGTGTTCATCTGTAAGACGTCCGTCAGGATGTCATGATGGTTAGAGTTCAACACCACCTGATACAACATTTGATCATACGCGTCCATGTCACAGCAATTCTACTGAAAACTAAGGTTACTGCTTGACTAGAGGGGTAACAATTGTGATTACAGAAATGCAAATGTCCATTGAAAAAAATATTTTATGTTACATCAGCCTTAAACATGATTCTGCTAAATAGAAGTAGAAATTGTAAATAGGAATTCTAAGTACTTGTTTCAATGGCTTTAATAGTGTCTTGTGGATTTTTCCCCATCCTCACATATTCTATTAATAAATCATCTACCACATTGTGTGTCTCCGACTGAAACAAAAAATATACAGAAAGTGCTGAGGTCAGCAGACACCCACCTGCTGGGGGATGATATGTCCTTCCCTCACATGAGCGTTGATGGTGTCCAGAGGAGCTGGCAGGAGCAGGTACTGACCCGTACTGTAGAAAGGCTGACCCTAGAGAGCAATACAACACAGTTTACAGTTCACACTTGCAACGGTGAAGGCACTTGCAACGGACAAGGTTTTACAAAATGTAAACTATACTTTGGTGTTTTATTTTGACCTCTTTACTTTAGATTTCATTAAACCTTTTGTTTTTTTCTTTAACAAAATGAACTAAAACACTGACAACGAGGAAGAAGTTAGGTTTTAATTTAAATCAAACACTGTTACTAAGCTTGTTTCAATGCTGATCTATCGAGGAAACCATAAAGTTTAACAACAGAATGAAAATGTTATTAACTATTGTAGGGTATAAAGAATGTATAAACAGTTACTGATTGCTTTGAGTTACTGAAAACAAATACAACTTTCTGTCTACAAATGTTTAAATGGACTTGCTCTTCAGCCTTTCTGCAAATACATCAAGAGATTACAGAGCTTTAGCAGATCCACCACCACTCTGATTGCTTTTTCTGTGAAAGGAGCTCTCTACCGGATCACAAGACATTTGCTGCAGACTTCACCACTTTTAAGAGAGCTACCTGGTTAATTCAGCAACACACCTGTAGTCATGTTAAATTTGTAAATGTAATGTTTTTACTGTGTGCTTCATTGTATCTCGCTGTATTCAGTTTACCTGCTCTTTACCTAGGGACGGATGTTGCAAACACTTGCATCGGATGGTTGTTTATCAAACTAAACCATAAATATTAACATAAATGACCAAATCCCAAAAGGGACACAGGAAGTCATGTGTTACAGGAGGAAGCCTCAAACGTGGTCTTTAACAGTAAACAAACAGAAATGTATTGGAGTTGAGCTCACGCTGTGCAGGCTGTACCAGGTGCCAGCGGGCAGGTAAGCGGACAGCTCTACGGCCCCTTGCTCTAAGACTGGGCTGATGAGAAGTGAGCTCCCCCACAGGAACTGCCGGTCTATGGTCTGACAGTTGGGGTCAGAGGGAAACCTACGGAGGGAGGGATGGATAGACAAGGAGCAGAGAAAAAAGACAACATTATAGGAACTGAAGCATGCGGTCTTAATTGTTTCTTTTATGTCGGAGGATAGAGAGGAGAGCAACAATACTCCATGAAGAGAGGCCTGGCCACCGTTTCAGCAGAAGTGTGTACATGATGGAAGAGTGTGTAGAGGAACGGGAGAAGGGAGTAACGAAGGTTCAATGCACTCCGCATGGTTGCCTGGGCCTTCTGCCCAAAAACATAGGGCTCCTGAGGCTACGGGACACATAGAAACACACGGACAATGAGAAGATATAGAGTTACCTCTATTCATAATACATGAAGCAGATGGACTGCTCTAGACGCACTGGAAAAAAACATACAGGCCAGATTCTGAGGTCCAAAAAAACTAATGTAACGTTAAACAAAACACACTCGAGTTATGAATCACACAAGTTAGCAAACTGATTCAAACATGCAGTAAGTACACAGACACACACAAAAAGTGTCTCGGTCTCACAGCGTTCGGCTTGTCATTGTGGTTTCTCATAAATGGGTAGAAGGCCCCGAGCTGCATCCATCGTACACACAACTCCTCAGTGGTGTTCCCTCCAAAGCCACAGATGTCCGCCCCCACAAGGGGCACCCCGAACAGGCTGAACTGCAGCACGGCTGTGGGGTGGGGGACGGGGGGACGACAGGTGCAAAAGGTCAGTGTCAACCACATACAGATATGTCAAGAACTGGAGCCATCTCAGGCACAATGTGTATACATAGCAACAACACAGTATTATGACATTTCAGAAGCTGCATCTCCTCACCAGGGATGGAGTATCGAAGCTGCTCCCAGTCACTCCGGACGTCTCCCGTCCACACTCCAGAGAAGCGTCCGATGCCAGGGAAGGAGGAGCGAGACAGGACGAAGGGTCTCTTCCCTCGTACCTTCATGAGGGCGCTGAAGATGGCAACCAACCCCGGGATGAATACAGTATACAGAACCAATAACAAAAGCCAAAGAACAACTTGGTCCAGACATTCTGTGGTGTCACATCGACCTCCAGTACACGCAGTTTCATTTGAATTTAAATTGGCATGTTCTTAAAGAAAGTCTGTCTTTCTTTTCTTTCATTTTAAAATACCCAAACATACACTGGCAACCACGATAAAGCAACTTAAATTTCAATGAGCTATACCACTTCTTTCAATATGTTATGTTCATGTTGAACCACCCAAGTCACCACTCATCTCATCTTTTAAGCTTGAGTTTGACTAGAAGGTAAGACATGCGTGACTTTCCTGTCAATTTATGTCAAAAGATTTGACTTTGTTTGTTTGTTACAGTTGTTATCACTGTCCTATAGAGCCGACAGCTTCCATAAGATAGACCATTTTGTTGCTAATTGCGAACTTATTTTATTCTGCAACTCACAGTGAAATAACCAAGTGTCAAGTGCCTTAAACTTGCATTCTTTCAAATGGCCAGCAGGGGGCGACTCCTCTGTTTGCAAAAAGAAGTCTATGACCCACTTGATTTTTCACCTCAGTTAACATTGTAAACATGAGTTTACATGATGTCCATTTTGTAAATGATGGTGCCATTTAGAGTAAATTATATGATAAAAGAAGGAGATGCTTTGGGGAGGGTCAACCTTGTGATTGACAAGTCGCTACTATGGCGTTTTCTGTTTTGGGTGTACAGCTTTAACCCTTTCACAGTGTGTTTTCAGCTCATGAAAGTTAATTATAATATTTTGGTCTCCTAAAAATGTCTTGTTGAGCATTCGGTTGCACTTAGCTCCACCCTCTCATGTCACTTCTGGTTTCAAGTAACCAAGATTGTGACAGCCAAAATGCCAAACTGGAGGCAGTGGGTGACATCACGCTGACTACACCCACTTCTTATATACAGTCAATGGAAATAACCCAGCTCCTGTAAAACTAGCTCTGCATCACTGCATGGTCTAACCTGTGCGTAGCGTAGGCTTCAGTCAGTCCGTACATATTGTGCAGGTTGTAGTGAGTGGACAGCTTCTGCCGGGCCGACATACAAAGAGTTCCCGAGTTCAACTGGCCTCCAACAACCCCTGTTTGTATGACATGTCAGGGAGACACACAGGCTACAAATGAACATATGTAGCGACGAACAGATCAGTTATGCATCGATAAGTCATTTACATGGTATCACATGGTATCTTGTACAATATCCATATATGCACTTTATTGTATAAACTGACTATAAATGTGAAACCAATAATGTTTGAATGCCTTTCAATGCTGATAACACTGATCCAATCAACTTACTGGGTGTGTAGGGCGGGTTCTCAAGATCACTGTCAGGACAGCCCTCCACTGAGCCCTGCACAAAACTGGCTGGTTCATTCATATCCTGAGTGGAGCATGGGAGAAAAACAAGAGAGGATATATTATTCCTTATGTGAGTTTAAGGTGCACAAAACCTAAACGCGTACATGCCTCGGAACAGAAGACCTGATACACCAGAAGTCTTCTGTATTGGTGGATAAATAACCTGTGCTCTGTGTGTTTAACTACTCACAATCCATAGACCATCCACAGGAACTTTAGAATGAAAATCTCTGATGCAGTCCTCCCACCAGCTTCTGGTCTCTGAGCTGGTGAAGTCGGGGAAGGCTGTGGGGCCCGGCCAAACCTAGATGCACAATATGGAAACGTGGATGACATACACACATCACAATGGGACAGAAAAGCATTCATCCCCAGAAAAAAACAATAACAAAAGTCTAACCTTCCCTATCAGGATGTGTCCTGTAATATTTTTAATGAAGACGTCTCGCTTCAGTCCATCATCGAAGGGCGAGTAAGTTCCAGGTGGGCTGGCGCTGCTGATCCCCGGATCCTTAAAACAGAAACCAGGAGAGCATGACTCAGTCGAGTTAAGAAGGTTTTGCTGCCATCTAGTGGAAAACCACTGTACTGATTATTTATGCTAATTTAGAGAATTACACATTACTAAAACCAGTTTAAACTCATGCATGCATTTTAATGTTTTTATTAAATGCTAAAGTATATTATAGTTGTCATATATATGTCATAGTTAAATCAGCATCATCAGTTGGTGAGGTCTTTTAAACTTAGATTAAAGATGTCACACCAGGATAAGGATGTACTTCAAGCCTGTCTTATGGAACTCCTCCACCATCTCTGGGAGGTCGCCGAACCGCCAGGGGTCAAAAGTGAACACCCGGCGCTTATTTGCATAGTCCAGATCATTCCACTGCACATCCTGGTGATGAGAAAAGCAAAAAGTATTTCAATTGGTTGTCAGCATTGAGCACTGCTGATGATAACTAAAAGTATCTGAAGATATCACAGCACATTTTCACGTGATATTAAGACTGATTAATACTCACAATTTGTTCACAAATTCACAAAACCTCTCTGATTATTGTTATATTTGTACATAATAAATGCACATATATAGGAAAAATGTTCTGTGAGCCGTTTCAATTACTTCCCTTTTATAGAGCTTAGTGAATACTTCATTTATTTTTTTGTCAGGCTTGGAGATCATGTGTCAGAGAAGCATGATGCCCACTTTGGAGTTCCACAAGGGAGCTGCCTCGGTCCATTACTGTTCTCCCTATACTATGCTACCACTGGGGGACATCATTAGAGAACTACAGTGTGTGCTTCCATAGCTACGCGGATGACACGCAACTGTACATCTCTGCTGAACCAAATGATGCTACAGCTGTTAACTCCATCACCACCTGTCTGTCAGCAATAAATAAATGGATGAGCAATCATTTCTTAAAATTAAATGAGAACAAAACTGAAATCCTACTAGTAAGTCCTGTAACAAAAAGAGATGATGCTGAGTAACATGGGGAAACTTACTCCTTTGATTAAACCTGAAGTCACAAGTCTTGGTGTTATCATAGACTCAGGTCTAAGCTTTAAATCCCACATAAACAAGGTGACAAAAACATCATTCTTCCACCTTAGAAATATAGCTAAAATCAGACCATTTATAAATCAAAAGGATGCTGAAAAACTAAACCATGCTTTCATCTCAAGCCCACTCGATTACTGTAATGCACTCTTTACCGGCCTCCCAAAAAAAAACAACGGAGAGACTTCAGCTCATCCAAAACGCTGCAGCGAGGCTGCTGACTAGAACCAAGAGGAGAGACCACATCAGTCCAGTGTTAGCCTGCTCTACACTGGCTTCCAGTAACTTTTAGAATTGATTTTAAGGTCCTCCTTCTTGTATACAAAGCCCTAAACGGAACCGCACCAAGTTACCCTGCCAACTCTCTAATCAACTATGTGCCCCCAAGAACATTACGATCATCCACTACTGGTTTATTAAATGTTCCCAGAAACATCCAAAAGAAAATCGGGGATGCAACCTTTATCAATTATGCACCAAAGCTATGGAACACTTTACCTGCAGACATTAGGGAGGCAAGCTCGCTCAATATCTTCAAAAGTAAGTTAAAAACATATCTCTTTACTTTAGCCTTTTAATGGTGATATTTTATATCTCTTTACTTTAGCCTTTTAATAGTGATATTTTATATCTCTTTACTTTAGCCTTTTAATGGTGATATTTTATATCTCTTTACTTTAGCCTTTTAATGGTGATATTTTATATCTCTTTACTTTAGCCTTTTAATGGTGATATTTTATATCTCTTTACTTTAGCCTTTTAATGGTGATATTTTATATATCTTTATCTTAGCCTTTTAATGGTGATATTTCATATATCTTTATCTTAGCCTTTTAATGGTGATATTTCATATATCTTTATCTTAGCCTTTTAATGGTGATATTTTATATATCTTTATCTTAGCCTTTTAATGGTGATATTTCATATATCTTTATCTTAGCCTTTTAATGGTGATATTTCATATATCTTTATCTTAGCCTTTTAATGGTGAATTATTACTGGTTTAACATTGAATGTGTAAAGGTAACTGAGATAAATTGTTAAAAGTGTTTATTTTTGAAAAACTTGAGATCAAATAGACTGAGGAAGAGGAAGTTTCTCTGATAAATGTGTTTGCATGTTCTTTACACAATTAGTGGAAAAGTGAAAGATTAAAGAATGTATTGGAGAAAAACTGGCTTTAACTCATAAAACTTAACAAACAGGGGTTTGTTTATGAAGCGGGCTTTAGAGGTCCACGCTGTAAACGTAAATAATGGGTAGCAAAGGGAGTAAACCAGTTGAAGGGCCACAGGGGCCTATTGTTGATATCATACTTTCAAAATATGGCTCTGATAGTTTAAAACATTTACAAGAATGGTGTGCCAATGTTATTTTATACTATTTTAATTCTGGCTATTTTATACTATTTTAATTCTGCTATTTTTATAATGGTACTCCAGACTAATTTACATCAACACTGTGATTATTGTACTGTAAATGCTCTTATTCTGTCTAATCTTGTACTAATTGTTATGTTTTTGCTCTGAAGCACTTTGGGCTGCAATTCTTGTATGAAAGGTGCTATACAAATAAAGCTTATTATTATATTATTATTATTATTATTATTATTATTATTATTATTATTATTATTATTTACCATGGGAAATTTTGCATCGTGCATGCGCTGTGCCACATTCCGGGTTGTCTTAGAGGTCGTGTAACCCCAGCGACACAGATGAAAGCCCAACGACCAATAGGGAGGCATCATAGGAAAGCCTGGAGATAGATAAATGGCAACAGGGAAACACATCAACTCAAGTTCAAATATACAGTAGACAAACTTTGACAGGTTTTCACCTTAAAAAGTGCTAATTTCTCTTGCTGGTATGTATAAACAACTTTTTTGTTTTGCTACCTGAAGGTGTGTTACTGAATGTCAACACTGAATAGACATACCAATGACCATTAGGTACTGTCGTATAACACTTTGAGGGTCAGGACCCACAAAAACGTACAGGTCCAGGACTCCACCGATAGCCACCCAGGTGAGAGCGGGGGTCGGCTGCAACGTCACTTCTGCAGAGACATTTGGAAAATATATAAAGCAATAATAGTATTCTCATGTGTTTGAAAAATTCACACAAAGAAAATGGCAGTTGTGGGTCTTATACGAACAGTTAGCTCGGTACCGATTGCATTGCTGTTGAGAAGGAAAACTCCATGTGCCAAGCCGTCCTCCTCCTGTACTATGTAGAAGGGGTGGGAGCCATAGAGGTTAGCATCAGCCTGTAGAGAAAGAAACGTTTCAACATTTACAACTTGAACAGGGAATAGGCTGGAAATTACACAAGCTTGACTGTTCTTGATTTAAAAAGTCCAAATATGTAGGGATGTTGTAATATATTTTGCATAATGAACACTGAAAGAAAAAACGATTTGTGAGGCATGTTTTTTTCCTGCGTTAGATTATGTCTTGACCTTTCAGATTTTTCTTGTGACTTTGTGGTTTGGAGCCACTGAAAATGACTCACATGAGGCGCCATGTCTCTGTTCCAGAGGGTGACAGAAGTCCAGTTAAGGTCCAGCAGGAGGGGGGTGTAATGCTCCCCAAGGCCAGACACAAGGGAAGAGGCCAGTGCGGTGGACAGCTGCAGGTACTGGTCAGCAAACAGCAGAGGAGCGACGGTGGTATCCATGCTGCGCAGGCAGGACACAGAGGACAAACATGCACTACATGATGATCATAAGAATATCACCACACCACCGGTCATTTCACACAGTTGTGTTATCCATGACTCACAAGATAACATAAGATAAGAGAACCTTTTGTGCGCCATATATATATATATATATATATAGTATAAATAAGCTAAAATAAAGAAAGAAAAAATAAAAATTAATTAGTTAAGGAGAGCTTCAAAGTACAAAAGAGGGTTCAACACTTTAATGACGATGCAGGGTACTGGTTACAATAAGGTGCATCAGTGGTTGTATTAATATGTTTAAAAAACAAAACAAAAAAACTATACAGATGTGCTCACCTGTGTTTCTATCTTACAAATGTTAGAAATGACAGGCATATAAATATACATTAAGAATGTAAAATTTAAAGAAGTAGTGAATGGGACTATAACGATTAGAATAGACACAATCTGACTAAATATACGTAAGTAGGTTGTTGATAATGATAGCCGTAATTAGGGCTCTACGGACCGTTACTATGATGCCATCTATACAATGCATCTTGCAGTAAAACTACTCACATCACCCTTCCATTCGATTTTCGCCGCACGATGAAGCCAAATGGGTCAGACTGGTATTCAGTGGTGTAGAGGGCATCCTGGGTATCAGCTGTGCTCTGAGGAACACCAGCTGGGAGCTTAACTTCATACCGCTGAGATGATGGATCCTTTAACTTGAGAGAAAAACAAATGTCACTTCAGTTTTGTTTGTTTTTACCAGCAGATCCTAATGAACAGTGTGTATAGAATAGTAGAGGGTCATATCTCTTGATCTCATACATATGAGTGAATAAATTAGGTTTTGTGTTGAGTCATTCACACAACTATACCCAGCCCATATTGTCATACGTCACACCACAAATTCATATAAGAAAGGATTCAGAGTGCTGCATGTACATTTCCAAACAAAACTATTAAAACAATTAAATCGGCTCCAGAGACTTTCACAATCGGACTTTCATCGTACAACACAATCATACATCACTGACAAACACATTTACTACATAATACTAATCCAAATCCAAGTAAATACTAAATAAAAAGTCCATCATGCCTTCCTTTCCAGGCTTTTGGACAAAATGTTATCAAATGTAAACGGATAGAACATTTTAAAAAACATTTCTATTTTTGATCATCTGTACACGATAACATTTCAGGGTTTGTTGAGCCATTTCATGGAAAATCCACTCTCTTAAATCATAACAGTATGTATAATATAAAAGAACATGGAAATCACTTTCCACTTCTCCCAAATCACGCAGCTCACGCAATCTGTTTTCCTCCTGAATGTTTTTAAATCTGCCAACAGGAAGACATATTTGACACACACACAGCATCCATACTTAACATGCAAATCAAAAGGGAACTCCAGTGGGTCCTCCTGCATGTCCTTCATCAACTATTTTGACATGAGTGTTACTCACAGTGAGGTGTAAGCAGCCTGCACTCTCCTCTATGACTTCTAGTTGTAGATTGGAGATATCTCTGGGGAGATACGAGGTGTTAGGCCCGAGTCAGGGTGGCCTCCTGGCCTCGCATGGTGGGAGTGAGGGAACCCATTTTGTAACCAGGGTACAAACTGGGGTAGAAGCACCAAGGTGGTCCGGAAAAATTAGGCAGCGGGGCATAGCAGCATCCCCTCTCTTCACACTCTCTCTGGCTGAGAAGCCTGTCCCTGGCACAGTCGAACCGGCTCTCTGTGGCCATGGTACATTTATTATCTCTGGATATATCAGTCTCTTGGGAGCTTTCTGGATGGACTCTGCTTGTTTCCATTGATGTGTTCTGTAGTTTTGCTGGATTATAATTACAGAGTCTTTCATGTGCATTGGTTTTATTTTGTTTAGCATAGACTGATATAACCAGTCTGGTCTGATGAATAGACAAGTGGTTGATGTACAAACATGACAAAGCCAAGGCCAGGAGGAGCACAGATGCAGTTAAGTTAGTCAGCAGACCCATACTCTTCAGAGCTGCACTGCCAGGTGAGGTCAAAGGACACTCAAGGTGAGCTCTGCAATACACGCCTTGTGCTTCATATGGTGTAAATATTCAATAGTAGAGTAAGTTGTAACTATTACAGACAGCCGTCACGAACATATAACTAAGGAAGAATCGCTTACACTCACAGATTTTATTTCATTTTGTTGACGTTAAACCGTTTTTCATTAGCTCATTGGTAGCTGGATGTGTTAGCTGTAAGCTAGCAATGAGCTATCGAGCAGTTAAGTGTCGGAGCTCGTATTTCGCGTCTCTCTCCAAGCAAGTTACGTGCGAGCTCAGTGTTTGATGTTTCGCAAGGCACCAGAGCAAGCACAATTTCAGTGAAATATAATGTCAACAAACTAACACGTCTATAGCAGACGAAGGAAAGTGCCGACTAACACAAAACTAGGGCAAGCATAGTAGGACAAAAAGTGCTGAAAAAATACTGCTGCCGCTTCGACTTTTCCCTTTTCTTCTTCTATTGTTTTGTGAATGAACGAAAACTACAACAATCTAATTTCAGTAATAAAACTTCAACGTTTCAACCAAGGAAAGAACATGTATATGATAGAACAACAAACGCTATCATCGATATTGATGTTTGGGTTCCTGACCACACTCATTTAGGTATTTTCATAATTATTTTAGCAAATATGTGTGTTTTATTAACCTCCAAAATTGTGTAATACTTTAATCTGAATTATCTCTACCTAGGATCTAGTCCTAATTTTAAAAAATAATTGCATTCTTATATTGCAAGAATATATGTGTGCCATAAGTCATTATTTTTGCTGTGAAGCACTTTGGGCTGCAATTCTTGTATGAAAGGTGCTATACAAATAAATATTATTATTATTATTATTATTATTATTATTATTATTATTATTATTATTATCAATCAAAAACATTTGATGTGAACACCTGTAAATCCTGTGATCCAATCAGACAGCCATCATTTTGGTTTTCAGATCATTTTAAAATGTCTAAAGCTACATTGTTAGGTCCAACATATTTAGTAGGTATCACAATGAAGAGATGAACGGACAACACCCTGACTGAACTCACTGTTCTCATGTAAAAAATGAAAGTTAATCAAGGACTAGCAATTATGACCCATAACCAAAAAAAAGACAAACATCTCATAATTTTACTTTAACTGTTTAATTTAAGCGGGGGGTTTTTCTTTCTGAAGTTACATTTCTTGAATTTGCCGAATTATGTTCACACACTTTAACAGTTGTAAAAAATATTCAAGTTCTTTGGACAATGGTAAAAGTAGTAGTTAAAAAACTTGACGTGTAAGTGTCAATTTGTGTTTACTTTTCAAGTATAGGCCTAACAAGTCTGTCTTATAAAACGTTTATACTTATAAAGTATATAAGTTGCTGCACTATAAATTAATATCTTCTTAAAGACTCACTATCAGTTGATCTTGAAAGGTTGATGTAGGCTAGTTTGTGCAAGGAATGACAGCATAAAACTAACATTGAAGATTTATGAACAGTTTATTGTATTTGGTGATATGTTTTACTTATATTTAATAACACAAATGTTTACAGTCAAATATTTCTGCTGGTATAAAAAAACAAAGCTTTCAATACAAGAATATAAAAAAATTAAGTAAAAATAAAAGTACAGGTATGCTCTTTTTCATTTGTTGTTTCATGTTAAGAAAAGGTAGGTTTTCATAATTTGTGTAGTTTATATTCAACAATCAATACATTCTACTTACTACTCATGTTTTTCTGTTGCATATCAGTATGTATACACATTATTCTCCAACTGTACATAATGTTGCCTTAATACATTTATTGTTAAAACACAAACAATTCCCATTAAAGTAGTTAAATTGAATTACATTGCTTTCTACATTGTATCTTTGAAAATATAGAAGAGTGAATATAAGCCATCATGATCTACTAGAAGCCCAGACATTTAAGAACAGTGAATAAAAATTCATCTTGTGTGACACTTTCTGTCTCGCAGCAATCTAGTTCAGTGTCCAAATTATACCACCAAATTTGAAGCAGTTAGCAAAATCCAGGCACAAATGCTCAGTTGATATGCATTCAAAATGCATTATGATGCCAGGTGTGAACTGCTGTCCATGACACTTTCAGAGCTGTATTTTGTAGTACACGTCGGTTACCTACATATACTATATACAAGTCATAGAGGGAAAAATGTAAATACTAAACTATCTTACAAAACAATACTCATCCCATATTATGTGCGTCTACATTTTTAGTTTTAGTCATAAAAAGCTTTGTGTGTTTTGAATAGATCTTTTTTTTATATGTTCTCGCTCTTAGGGTGAGGTGGATACCAGGCCCAACACTTCAGCAAGTTTATGTACAGCCATATGTGACAGAATCATTGTTCAAAGACAAACTATTGTTTCACAGTGATGTTGCAGGCAACAAGGCCTCTGAAGGTAAACCCCAGGTAGAATATGATGTTTTCATTACTGTGAGGCACTGACGGAACATGAAGAGGCAGAATTCTGAACTTCTTCTTCTCTGGGCCTTCAAGGTAAACCACTCCATCTTCAGTCCATCCAGAAACTTGTTTCAGCATCTGTGGCAATCTCAGGCTTTTTCCATGCCTCTCCCCTAAACCACTTCATGCGTTTCTCAGAGACAGAGAACACCTTTGTGACTTTTTCAAACTTTTTTTTGTGGACAAATCTATCCAATCCATTCCCACTGCCCAGAAAAAAATGGGTATAAAGCCTTCTCTTCCGCTGAGGAATGTCCTTCATCTTGACCCAGTAGCATTTTTCCAGGTGTTCAACTGCTGATTGAACAATTTCATATTTGGTTTCTTTCTCATGATCTGTGTCATGATCCTCTGGCCAGAACAGCAAGGTAAGCAAGAACAGTGCACTTGGTAAACATTTCCTTTTATCGGTTGGGAACTGATGAGAAAGTGCCTGCAGATCTTTCAGAGGAGCTACCTTTCGAGTCTGTGGTGACAGGCAGTTCAGAGCAAGGTGGGCCATGATGTAATTGACAATATCCCTTTGATCAAATTTGGCCTTTTGTGGATTGCTGGGGTAGAGAGAAAGGATGGTCTCTAGACGACGCACGGTCTCCCTCGGGTCAGTTAGCTTGAAGAGGATGGATGTTATGTTACCCCCACCAAGGTGATAGATGACCATGCGTTTTTGGAAAGGAGTTAGATTTGCTGGGTTTGATTGACTGTGAAGTGCAGTAGAATAAGATTCACTGAAGTATTTTCCATACTCTGAAGATTTTTTTGCCAACCATGTCAGTGGATGGCTTATCTTTTCCTCGGGACTTTCAGGGGTCTCTTCTCCATCGACATCAATGTCTGTCTGGAAGTAACTGAGGTCTTCTGAAATCCATTCCAAGGCATCTTGCATCATCTTGGGAAAAGTTTTCAAACGGTCATGAAATGGTTCCCAAGCGTCCTTCACTTCCTCTGGAATGTAATCAGTTAACAGGTACTTCATACACTCTGAATGGCCATTGGCTCTGCTTTTAAACACTTGCGATGACGAGATCAGTTTGAGCAGGCTGCATCCAACCTCAACTTCAGAAAAAAACCCTGAGCTGTTAAGGTTTTCCATATCTTTCTCAGATGCTTTCTCACATTCTTGGAAACACTCCAGGGCATTCAGTGCAGTCTCTATAGCATCTGCTATATTTTGGGCTGTCTTTGGTACATTGTCATTGTCAATAGCTTTGCATTTAGCTTGGAACCATTTCCTGTACACCTGCCCTTTTGTGTCGAGTATGTAGGAGTTTTTGGGCTGCTGTTTCACGGCTGTCTCTGCCCAGCATTTTGCCTCTTCGAACTTTTCATAAGTGTAATGAAGACGAGCAAGTTGTTGTGCAAAGAATGCATCTTTATGGAAACGCTGGAACGCTTCCTTGAGCAACTCAATTGCCTTGTCTGGGCTTTTCTCCTTTTCACACACATGCTCAATCAGAGGAGAGAAAAAACTATCATATTTGTCCCTCTTTGCTTATTCTGGCTCGCCTTATGAAAAGGGCTCTCAGAAAGGACAGATATTCGTCCCTTCCAAATCTGTGCTCAAAAAGCACGTTCTCACAGAGCAATTTCATTGCCAAACTGCTTTGGGTCTGTTGGTTCCCCAAAAGTTGTTGGAGAATTTCTTTTGCAACCAGTGGGTGGATGATTCTGATTGATTCAATGTGCGTCTTGTCATCTCTAAGGTGCAAGAAGACTAGTTTAGCCTGATCGCTGAGTGATTTCTCAAACTCATGGTGGCGAAACCTTTCCAAGTGAATGGTTAAGGCAAGCAAAGCTTGACAATGAGACTGAGAGATGAAGGAGTCTTGAATATAAGTGTTCAGCAGTGCTACATAGAGAATGAGGCGAGTGACAATGGATTTACGGTCAATGCCTTGGAGCAAATTTTCCACAAACTGTTGAACATAACTCTCATTGAATCCTTCACTCATCAAAACAAATGTCAGGATAAAGTCAGGCTCATATCGTTCTTCAAGTGCCTCTCGTTTTCCAGCAAACTTTCTCTTCTCTTGATCAGACAGCTTGTGAGTGACGGACACATTCTGTAATGGAGACTCCTTGCATCTCTTCTCTGGATCATGTGATCGTCTGCAGCTTAACAAAATGAAACATAGAGTTCCATACTGGATTCTTTTGGTGTTTGTGGCAACTTCTAGTTCATTCCTGAGATCATCGAGATATTCTTTGTCTGAGTCTTCAATGAGGAGTAGCACAGGAAGACACGTCTGTGGATCTTTTTCTTCATGTTCTCTTAGTTCAACTGTATGATGCGCGACATCAGTGGCTGAATATGAAGGCTTCACAACGGCACACCTTAGATCTTTCCTGTTGTTCCACAGCACTTGTCTTGCCACAGTGCTTCCACCACTTCCTGGATGATGGTAGATGTTTATACTGTTCACCGGAGTTTGATCTGCATTCCATTTTAAAGCATCATTGAGAAGTTTGGAAACATCCAGATAAGCATCTCTTTCAATTACTTCTCCAACAAGCTCGCGCTCAGCAAGCCAGAAATTCAACCAATTTACTCTCCCACCACGGTAGAACTGCTGTTCAATGTTTGCTTTCTCCTCGTCGATGAAGTCTTCGCTTGTTTCTGAACAATGATCGACCGTCAGAATTTCCAGAGAATACATCTGTTCCTCTTCGTGTGTTTCAAGAAGACAGGTCCCTTTCACAAAGACTGGCAACTGTTTGCTGGCACATGTGTTTATGGGTTGTATTTGCTGCAGAGTTGAATTAATGTGGCTCATCTTCATCCCAACAACACTGGAATTCTTCACAGTTTCTTTTCCACATGACCCCTCTGTAAAGCTTTGCCACTTCTGGAAGTTTTTCTGTGATTCACAGATGCAGATGATGTCTTCATGGCCTTCCATGTCTGTGAAAAACTCATTAAAGGTGTGCAAGAGTGGTTTCTCAACTGGTGATGTGAGAAGAAAAATGACCTGGAATGCCCCTTTTGGCAAGATTTGCTTACAGATCAAAGACACAGATTCCCGCAGGACAGTCATTTTTGTCTTGATCCAAGTCATTTCATCACATGGAGTTTCATTTCCTTTGAAGTCAGTTCGACCGTTACAAAAGATCCAGCTAGTTTGCTCGAACAGATGCAACTGGCTTGTGAATTCTTTGATGCTCATGTCACCGGACATCCTATAGCTTTGCAGAGAATGCATGTTTGCAGCGTGATGCTGAAGGTATTTACTGCAAAGACCTGATATCTTTGAGTCTGGGTCAAAGTCAAACACACAGAACATGTTCATGTTAAGCAGCCAGCCAATGTTGCAAAGGTCATTAGGGTTGAATTTGTTGGTGACGAATATGAACCATTTCTCCTTTTCGATGAATTTCTTCCCACTAGTCATTAGCATTTTGAGTTTCCTTCCGAGGTCTTGGCAGAAATCCGGGGCACTGAGGAACTGATTTTTCTCTGCTTCTTCTCTATGAGCATCCCGATCTTTCACTCGGTCGTAGAAATCACTTAGGTCTTTGTCGCTCACTGGCTCTGTTTTTGAACCCACCCTCCGAAGAATTGTTTCTTTCTCATATTCTACTTTGTTAGATGACTCTTTGAAGTTGGGCAGACGAACTTTATACACCTTGCTCTTAACAATACGTATTGAAGGCACAATGTCAACCTCTACCACATACCTCTTTTCTGTACTTTCTCGATCCATAACCTCAATGAACCTTGGTGGCCGCACACACCGGCGTACATGGTCATTGTCGATCAAGATACTCTTCTCAATGTAGTCCAAAGCATCTACATAAATGTCTTTCTCTTGTACGGGGATACCTATTATTTCACCATGCACGTATTCTGCATCCTCCTTGCTGTCCATCACACCAAAGTGTATTGTGCCATTTGTTCTGATATTCATACAGCCAGTTGCAAATTTAAGGACCTCTTTGGCGAACTTAGCTTGGAGTCTTGTGCGATCCAGTGTACAAGCTACAGATAAAGACTTAAATTCATGGCATGGAGACGTCAGATTAAAAGCACCTGATTCAGGTTGCAGGACTCTGTGCTTTACATATATGAAATCAATCCCTTCTTCATCAAATGACCGTGGTCTGCAGTCTTCCTTTGAAGTCAACACACATTGTTTCTGAGCAGTTTGTCTGTCCTTTAAGACGTCTTGATCTCTCTCAGAAGTCTGTGCCGGTGGACCTTCACTTGTTGTAGGAAGACATTGCACAGATTTTTGATGGTTTTTCTGTTCCAACTCCGTTTTTTTGCCGCTGGTGAGCTTTTTATTTGTTTGAGACTTTTGCTCAGAGTTTATGAGCTCATCTCTCTTTTGAATAATCAAATGAGCAGGTCCTGATTTCATGCAAAATTCTGACTTCAAAAAGGTCTCATTCAGTACAAGAAGGGTTTGTCCATTTACTTCTTCCTCATAGAGCTTTTCTATGTACTGCTCCTTCACTCCAATGGATCTTAGCCAGGTGCTTACTTGAGATTCAGTCCAACCCTTGGGCGACTGCTCAAGTTCATCAGCTGTATAGTGAGAAAAGAAAAATCAATAAGTTTGATTAGAAATAGAATTAGAGAAGTTCTCTTCCACATTTCAGGCATATGTGGATCGCAAATTTCGATGTTTGGTAACAGGTGTCCTATTGTCAACTATTTATTATCTCTCTAAAACCATGTGTTCATCTATTTTATTTATTTGAGTTGTCACTCACCCATGATTTTCTTTCTCCTTTCGTCATCAAATGTTCAACTCTGGCGTTTACTATTATCACCTTCCATCTGCAAACAAAAAGGTTATACAGTTACTTTCAGCACATTATCATCTTGACATGTGTGGAAGAAATCTTTTTGTTTTAGAGACCAGGATGATGTTAAATTTTACAGCTCAGTGTGACCTTAAGTTGTCACTGCAATCAATGGATCAAAAGAGAGTGTGTGGGACTAGTAGAGCTGAGCTCCAACAAGCCCGCTTTGGATGGTCCAACACCAACCCTTCAGACAGGGTTTTAACTGTAACACAGAAGCCCCATTTACTACTACTTCACTTGCGAAAAGCAAAGCACCAATGTGAGAACATGCTTCACTTAATCCAGCCATACAATCACAGTGTGCGAGGATAACATCGCCGCTCTTCTCACTCACAAACCACGGCTTGAGCGGTGTATCTCGAGCTCTTTGAGAGTGATTTACACGGGCATGGACGAGCACCCTGTCATCTTTCACTGGTTTGGTAAGAAGACTACCAACCCAGCCAGAAACAAAGACATTATAAGCATCCAAGCTCTTGTATGCCTTCATTTGTGCGTTGGTTTCCCATGACGTTTGTAGCACAAGGTAGTTCACAATATCCGGATATTCAATCGGTGGTAATGAATCTAAATCCTCAATATAATCCGACGGCTTTAGCGTGTACGGGTCAAGGCCTCAAATTTGGACTTTTTCTCTGAATCTTGCCTTTGCAGAGGACTCCAGAGAGTCAACATACTTTGAAGACGTCGGAGTCGGATTTTCATTAGCTGTAAGCCGTAATCATCAAGATTAAAACAAATAAAGGCTTGAAATATTTCACTTTGTGTGTAATGAATCCATATAATATGAGTTTCACTTTTTTTAATTGAATTAGTGAAATAAACTAACTTTTCCACAATATTCAAATTTATTGAGATGTACCTGTATAGCCTACGTAGAAATGTTCACATTAAATAGTAAGTAAAGTATATAATGGTAAGCTCAAGAGTTAAAAAGTCTTGGGGCCTGGTGGTGCAGGACCAATTTAAAAGAAATAACGGAAGAAATGAGCGTGAACTATGAAAGTGTATTTGTTCCATTTAATCTGTGCGAACTGAATTTAGAGCTACAGTAGCTTTTGTGAAGTGTGAACTTACACAACACTGTTCCGGACAATGGCCACACCTGATGCTCTAAACATTATCCGGAGTTCATATGAGATAATGGCCTTTGAGTATATCACGAGTAAACCCTTTCAGATACAAGAAGTCATGCGAGTCATTGTTAATATAAAAATATTAATTAGAACACTTTAAGTTAGAGACTATAGAGTCCTCACAAGAAGAACAATACAAAGTGTGAGTGTATTTTTCCAGGTATGCTGTAATTGTCGTCTGGAATGATGTAATTAATGTAATTGTATTATTACTTTTATGTTTATATAATTGTAATGTCTACAGAAATATACTGATATAACAGTTGAAAAAATCCCCAAAGAGTAAATGAGTAAAAGTAAGAATTCAAGCATTTACTTTAGAAAAACTCTCCTGTTGGATTAGATATGTCTACATTGTGATCACTATTACCTCTCTTCAAACCAAACAGACCAAATTCCACACTTTGTTTCTTTTCTTAATTACCTACATAACACAAAACATACGAGTCATGTACGGCGGATATATATCCGCAAGCCACACCTGGTTAGAGATCATTTCTTTTTGTATGTCAGTTTGAGTGATGCAAAAACCTTTACACTCACAAAACAAATAAAAGTCGAACATTGTTCTTACCTCCGATAAATACTGACAGAAATCAGCTTTTGTCCCCTTTTCTGTTCCGGATTTTCTTTAAAAACAATCAATCACAATTTTCAGACGCCGTTACAGAGTAACATTAAACGCTGAACTGATGCAGCGTCACTGAATCTCTCTTAAAATAGTCTGTGGGGCTGCACCCACTGCACCTGTACCTGCGCAGCTCACCAAGTTTCGTTTTTGAGGAAATGCACAAACTGCATGAGATGAAGCCATAAAGTCTGTACCACAACAAATGTGGAAAAACAGCATTTACATTTAGGATTAATGAAGCTCCACAGAAAGCCAGATGACTCAGGCCTTGTGAGTCTGACAGCTGAATATTGCACATTAAGTAGGTAAACCAGGGATTTACCATTTAGGTTGGAACACAGGGACCTAATGAGGTCCAAATAAGAAAAAAGGAGTGGATCACCTGTTCGACCAGAACAGTAAAATTGTTGTTATATAACTTTCATTGAGCCAAACCCCAGTATTAACCTTGGTGTGATGTGGCTGCGTACTTTCATACCTGAGATAGCACACGTATGAACAGAACCGCCCCAGCAGGTTATATACTTGTGGCTGTGTACTTTCATACCTGAGATAGCACACGTATGAACAGAACTGCCCCAGCAGGTTATATCATTGGGCGTTAGCAGCGTTAGTGTTTTACAAATAATTGTTTTATTAACATGTTCAAGACACCACATGAATGGAGCCGAGGGAAATCCTGACCAGATACCCGGACCACTTGTACAGGCTCCCGTTTCCAATCTTTGAACAAAGTGATGTGAACACGTCCCAAACCTCTCTGGACCGAGCGTACCGAGATAGAACTGATATTGATGTTAAACAAGCACGTTTCCAATGTGCAAATGTAACTTTGTTTCTTGCCAAATTGCATTTTAGTTCATTTCTATGCATCAGTTTACAGCCTGATATTAGATATATTAACATGCATGTCAGTGTGTTCCTTTAGGACAGTACAGTGATGCATACACTGGCTCTGTACAGCTCTTTGTTATTGTGCTTTCCCTTTTCCCTAGCGGCATGCTTCATTTGCTTGCAATAAAATGCCTGGTAATGCTACAAAACGGAGACAAAGGACACGCTGTGTGCTACTCCAACAATGTTAACTTGACTGTAGAGTCTTTAAGGCACTGGGACTGTAGTTAAATATTCCACATGTTCCCAATCCCCATCTTTTGATGCAGCAAGATCAATAGACAACAAAATCTTAGTATAAAAAAAAAAATAGAATTTAATGTGCAAGTCATTAACTTCACTTTGACACCCTTGAAAAAAGTTATTAGACACAAGTTCTGCAGCCGGATTTCATATTTGACTACATAATATCATTAGAATAAAATGACCCACTTTATTTCAGATGCCACCCTGAACACCCTTCGGAGCAGTCCACTCTTACCGAGTCAGCACAATAGTCTTGACTAAAGAGAAGTAGTCCAGCATTAACTGGAATCAAGCACATTTAGCATAGTCAATTTTAAAGATCTGTAGCCATACAGCACAGTGATATTTAAAAAAAAAGAAAGAAAAGGAAAAAAAAAGGCACATCGGCCACAATATGATTAATCACCCATGATCCAAACTCCGACTCAAGTCCATACAAAAATATACATACAGAATCTGTGCAGTGAAGAGGCTCGCTCAGAAATACAACATTGAACTATAAAAAAAAACAAAAAAACTATCCAACAACATCCAGACATGTTTCACACAATAGAGGCCAGATATTTTTGGGACAAACACTTTTTTGGACATGCCGATATAAAGTTTAAAAAAAAATCTCTTTGCTCAGTCCAGCTACAAGATAAAGTCCGGCATCACCCGGTTGGTTATCTGACTTCCACGAGGCAGAGATAGACTAGTGGACGGTTCTGTTGGGGAACATTTTAACCCAGGTGAGCGGAAGGCACTTAATTGAGGGTGCAGCTGCTGCACCCAGCAGTGGATCCCAGGCACTGCAGGCCTGGTCCTCACCAGCTCACGGTGCAGCAACTGAGTCCCACTTGGTGTCCACTCTTGAAGGCAATGCTCCCGTCTGTGCGGGGTCCACCTGGCTCTGGTTCAGTTCACACCGATTCATTATCCAGTGTCGAAGGATCTGGCGGCGTGAGCGCCTCAGACTGACTGGATTCTTCTTGGCCGAGAGGATCTGCAGGCGATTCTGAGGCAAATGTTGGGTTCACTGTTAGACTGTGCAAGTCCGTCTGTGTGGACAGTGCTGGTGCTGCTGGCTGCACCGTCTCAACTGGCAAATGTGGAGATACAGGCTCATCTGGTGAAGAGGAGGGCACCGATTCAGCAGGCGTTGTGTGAGGGACCTGCACCGGCTGTGAAGAATGTGTAGGATCCTGGGGTTGTGAGGAGGGTGAGGATGTGTGTGTTGGCAGGGGTTGAGTACATGGCTCAGTTTGTCTTTGTGGCCCGACGTGCGTGTATTGGGCCTGTGTTTTTGCAAGCTGCTCTGCAGTATAGTAAGGCAGGAACGGCCTCTCGGACGCACAGCTCCGCATGGCCAGGTATGTGTGCATTAGCAGGTGGGGGAAGCGGGACGTGAAGTAGGAGACAAAGTCATCAGGGATGGAGCCCAGAGTCTCCTGTACCTCAGCAGGCAACTCTCGGTAATGATGTTTCTGTTGAAGGAAGGTCAAGTGTTAAGTCCAATCGTAGAGATCTGTTTCTTTTCAATTGAAAACGTGACAATGCCCTACCTTGTTTCTCATTGCACGCATCAGGTCTCTGACTGACCCACCCTTATAGGAGCGAAATTTTCGCAGATCTGCCAAAGGAAGAGAGAGACAGAATGAATCCCTGATTATTATCCAACAAGAAACCAATAGACAGGAAGTTCTGACTTGATAGAGCCGTCTTTTTATTTCATCCTGTTACTGAAATACCCAAACTGATCAGAGCCATTTTGGAAATACAACATAGTTGAGATGCATGAGTTCTCCACGTTTCATCAAAACATTTTATCGTTCTTATTCTTTACATTTGAGCCAATGTTTCCGTGTGAATGGAATTGAATTATGAAGCCCTTTGTAAAGTCAATCACCACATTACCTCTAGAAATTAATCATTGATAATATTTCTGACATTTATTGAGGATGATCGAGGAATCACCGCAACTATGGTTTGAAAGGTACATGTGATAAATCAGTGGTATGAGCGCTATAAATAGCACACAGCCGTGTGTAATCACAGCTACTCTGGCAACTCTGTTGGAGAACTTTGCCGACGCAACACAATCCGGTTAATTGCACTTCTTCGCTATTCTTCACATTGACAGGTCTAATGAGCGGTGGAGCAGGCACAAGTATCGACATGCAAACAGATCTTTATGCCCGTTTCTACAACCATTTATGGAGAACTTTGGGCTTGTGCATGTGCGCCTAGTTCCACAATGATTGCGATTTTTAAAAACTGAATCAGACGTCACAGCTTTACACATTTGAGAAAAAGAATGTGCATGCTTAGAGTCAGTCTGTGTAGAGTCACGACTAAAACTGTGTACGCAAACAGTTTGTCATCTGGCCTCAGACTTACTTCAAGTGAATGATAAATAAATAAATAAATAGGGTGGCATAACAAAACCAAGTATGGCAAATATAATACAATTAGTTTTTAAAAAAGGTAGTTGTTATTTAAATCTAGAAACAACATGAGTACACTTATACTATGTTCTAATATGCAATGAAGTATGAAATGATCTCAGTCTGTATTTTCCCAAAAGAAAGACACCTGCTCAGTTCATGGCTACAGCAGTGCCATTTGCTAAGTCAACAAAAAGTCCAAAGAACCAGTTTGTGTCGTCATCCTCTACGTTTTGTGTTGCCAGGCTACAGCATTCAGAGCAACTGAAATACTTCCACAAGAAGACTATTGTTCAACAGGGAGGGGGAGACCAGGAGCTTATATTTGACACGTTGTACACATTTCAGTTTCATACCCGTCTGCAGTGGCACTGTGATGTGCTCTCTCCAGTCACTCTTGACAACAGCCCTCCCTCCTCTCTCCAGCTGTCTCACGATTGGTCCGTCCAGCGGTTCCTTTTCTATTCTGTCGCTCACGTCCTGCACGCAATCACAAAAAAAAAGTAATTTCAATGTATATGCCAGGCAGTTTCATTCTCATTCAGAACATTATCTTACGCAACAAGCTTTTAAAAAAGGGAATGGGTCCCATTTGAATGAATGAGGGTGCAAGCAAAAGCCACTATGATAAAGTATTTGGATATGACTGACAAATCTATAATATAGCACATCAATGAAGTTCTGCAGGTTGATATGTGGCTATAAATATGGTGTTCATACATTATGTGGTGTAGATCATATGAAGAATTAGCTGTTTATGCATGATATATTTATTTTATTAATGATAAATCCAAGCAAAAAACATACATGAGAATTTATACATTTTCGAAGCCATCTGAGTGAGTGTGTGAGTGTGTGTGTGTACTGACTAGTCTGCAATAGCTCAACAGTAAACAGCCTTATGTGGTCTATACAATAAGAAGATAAAGTGTCAGATAAGGAAACAGCTGACCTGAAAGAACTGCAGCTCCTTCTCCAGACTCCAGAAGAAAGGTTGTTTGAGGACGCTCTCCGCTGAAGGCCTCCTGTGGGGCTCCATGCTCATCATCTGTTCTATTAGAGCTCTGGCTACAATGTCCTCTGATAAATGACACAAACATGCTGGTTCTGAAAATGTGCATTGCAGGGTGTGACCATGTGGCATACATTGTTTATACATTTTTAAACCCTCCCCGCCATTACTAATCTACGTTACCCACCAACTGCATTCCTATAGTTGTGCAAAAGTTTTAGTCCTCACCGTGCTTGTCAGTCTGCAGATGGTCGAGGCTGTATGTGCCCAGGAGGATGTTTGCTTGCCTCTGCAGAGACTTGCCAAAGGGATGGCTTCCCTGAGACACCACGTAGTAGAACACACAACCAGCAGAGAAGATATCAACAGCGCAGGTCTGCAAGGGACAAGAGAAGGAGAGGATGGAGGTCAGTGTGGCGTGTAATGAAACATACATTTACCACCAAATATCTTTGTATACAAGTTATGTAAACTAGTGTTGGTTTAATTAGGTCAATTAATGCTCCTTTTGGGCTCCACATTCACCCTTTGGACAGTTTTAAGAGTTCTGTTCTGTCAAAACTGGAGAACATTTGAGCTTCTTAGATAATCGTTCTGTGTCGTCAACTATAGCTTGTTTCTTTATTTAATCTATACATCAGACTTCTAGACACAGTCATTGTGCGCATTTTCAAAAGCGTATTTTGTGAATTCTGACAACCAACAATATTTCTAAACACCTGAGAGTGGGCATGGGATGATAGGAAAATTCCATGGCACGATTGTTCTGGCCAACATAATTGAGATTCATGATATTAACCCGATAATCAAATCAAAATGTCCTTAAAACTGTTAAACACACTGGGATCCATTTAACTTCCATTTTGTTAAGAAACAAATGTTTTTATTACATCACAGATAGGACGCATCTTTCTTTTAGTAAAAAAACAAACAATCTTAAATAAGGTATTCATACATCATAAAGGTCTCCCTGCATTAATAATTTATTTTTTATAAATAGCATTGTGAGAGTTTTTCTTTCTCACATAATTCCTGTTATTTTTTTAATTAATTTTTATAAATCAAGCTTTATTTTTTCTCTACCATGATAGCAAGCTAGACAGCTTTTTCAAGTTTTTTTCATTTGTTAGGGTTGTGTCTCTAGGACCTGATAACTACTAAACAGAAAACATTCAATGTAAACAGATAAACAATGAAAACTGTTGTCTTCACGTTCCCCCTCTGGCACGCTACGATACATCCACAATGGAGTGTTTCTCATCGCCATGGAATCCTATAAAAATCGCCCCATCCCTACGCGAGAGTGCTTCTACTCTACCACCGACTCACCGGGTTGTCTTTGCAGTCCTCACTGAGAATCTCGGGGGCGATCCAGCCCTCAGTGCCCGGCACACCAGACCTTCTACTGAAACTGTGGCGGCCCACTGCCAGCTTCTTACACAAGCCAAAGTCTGATATCATGGCCCGCACACGACCGTGGGCATTGGGCATGGACACCAGGATGTTGTGGGGTTTCAGGTCTCTGTGGACTAAAAAGGGAAAGTATGAAGGTGAGAGGTTACTTTAGTGGCGCAGATGTTTGGCAATACAAAACGGCTAATAAATATAATAATAATAATAATAATAATAATAATAATAATAATAATAATAATGAGAACGAGAAAGGCATTTTGTATTCAGTGATTGATACCTATGTTAAGAGAGTGCAGGTGGGCCAGTCCTGACATGGTCTGTTGAAGAAGCATAACCGGCTCGAGTCCATGATGCTCAAAATCCTTCCTCTCCACATACTAGAGATGAAAGACCAAAGTCAGTGTAGTCCAATAATTATAACACGATGTCTCATTTTCACATTGAATATGTGTAAAGAACCAAATTGATTTCAGCATGAGAAGTCCTTTCTGTAGTTTTAGTGCTCCATGCATGACATCAAAACTAATAATCACGGCTATTTCATTCACTTATTGACAATTTAAAAATCATATAGTACACTTACAGTGGGAGTACAACTGCATGCCACGGACACAAAAAGGTATCATTAAGGAAGCATCATTTAGTCCCGTATGGGCTGCTATTAGCAAAATACTTGAGTTTTGCTGAACACACAATTAACTCAACTTCTCCCAGACTCAAAAGGTCATCTATGAAGCCACTCGTTACCTCCTGAAGTGAAGCGGCACACAGCTCAATGGCGATGTACTGGAACTGACGGTCCCTCTCGGTGCAGAAGTAGCGGATGACATTCGGGTGCTCGTCCGACTCCCTCAGCAGCTGGACTTCCCGGTCTGCAAAGCTGAAGCACTCTGGGAGAATTCTCTTCACTGCAACTGCACGGTTGTCAAACTGACCCCTTGTGGAGAAACGATGGCAATACAACATTGTGATGTTATTTCAGTATTTTACAAACTAGACAAAAGGTTATCATGAATACTGGTTGACAGGTTTTTCCAGACTTACTTGTAAACAATGGTGCCCTCAGCACCATGACCCAAGACCTCTTTGGGACGGAAGGTTATGTTGCCCACTCGGACAATATTGGAGTCCTCCTCTGGTAAGACAAGCGCATCATTGGACAGTGAAAACTGGGTTGAAATTGTTCAAAAGTACAATCAAAGTGTGCGCACGTAATCTTAACTTCTCAATCTTTTACCTCCATCTTCGTGCTCATTGGCAGAGCTTCCCAGTTCAGACACAGACAGGTTGGAGTGGTTGGAGGCGCGGGGGGTGACATTAGGGCTGCTGTGGTCTGAGCATTCGGAGCGAGTTCGGGCCACCTCCAGATAGTCGCTGTCTGGGGCCAAACCCAGGCCCACGTCAGCAGGGGGGAATGGCTGCTGTCTCTGGAGCAGCTCCAACTTCTCCTCCATCTGTCTCTGGAACTCCTGGTGCTGCAGCTGCTGCTGCTTGTGAACACTCTGTGGCGAGAGAGAGAGGAGATCATGTCTGAGGCTCGAAGAATAACAAAAGTTTAAATCAGCAGTAGGGAGGCACAATATTGGATTTTTGCCGATATCTGATGGGCCTAATGTTGATCTAATTTTAGCCGATTGCCGCTGCCAATACAGTGCTGCTTGAAAGTTTGTGAACCCCCAGACATGGTCATTGTTTTTGTACAAAAATGTAAAATAGCCTTATTAAATGTACATCCAAACCCCAATTTGTAAAGCAGACTTTCCAAATAATGGACACAAACAAAGAAAAATTATGATTTTTCATTATTTATTCAACAAAAATGGTTTATCTCACAAAAACTGAACTCTTGACCTGCGCATACGTATGTGAACCCTTTAGTTAGTAGCTTGTGACGCCTCCTTCTGCAGCCATCACTTCAACCAAACGTCTTCTGTAACCCCGGATCAGTCGCTCGTATCTGCTGTTGGGGATTTCTGTCCACTCCTCCTTGCAGAAGCCAGTTGAGAGAGGTCGGAGGCACATCTGGCATGTACCGCCCGCTTTCAGGTCTGGCCACAACCTTGCTATTGGATTGAGGTCCGGACTTTGACCAGTCCAATCCAGAGTACGAATCCTCTTTCTTTTAAGCCATTCCTTGGTAGTTTGGCTCGTATGCTTTGGGTCGTTGTCTTGCTGCAGAACCCATTCTCGGCCCAGCTTCCGCTCTCTGACTGATGGCAGGAGATTCTGATCAAGAATTTGTTGATAGGCCTGAGAATTCATGTTTCCCTGGATAATATGGAGTCGTCCAGGTCCGGAAGCAGAAAAGCAGCACCAGACCTTCACATTTCTTGGACTCGTCTGTCCAGAGAATGGACTTCCAAAGGCCTCTGGTCCAAGCGCTCTCTGGCAAGTTGAAATGGGCCGCTCTGTTCTTTCTTGAGAGCAGAGGCTTCCTTTTAGCAACCCTTCCATGAATGTCATGTCTATTCAACTTTCGTCTGATTGTAGACACATGTACATTTAGCTCAGATGCTGCCAGAGAGGTCTGCAACTCTCCAGAGGTGATGTGTGGGTTGGCTTTTACCCTGATTTATTTTTCTTGGTGATAGTTTTGATGGGCGTCCACTTCTAGGCAGAGATGCGGTCATGTTGGATCCTCTCCATTTGTAAATGATTTGTCTTACAGTGGATGGATGGAGCTAGAATCTTTTGGAGATGGTCTTATAGCTTTCCCCAGACTGATGGGCTGTCAGTACCTTCTTCCTGATGTCCTCTGATATCTCATTTTCTCTCTGCATTGTTGTTCTGTGTGAGTACACCTTGGCACTACAGTAGTTTGCTTGGTTTCCTCTCTTTTAATCTGTGATGCCCAACACTTTTCCTAAGAATGTCTCATTTGATTGGTTTGCTTACTTGACTAAATAAGCACCCATGAACGTTACCAATGAAGCTGGGGGTTCACATACACTAATCCCATATTTCATGCAGTTTTTTGGCTACTCACACAATTCCTTCTAAACAAGTACATGCAACATAAACCTGACATTTCATATATAGAAATCTGGTGATGATAAAATAAGAAAATCATGGTAAAACAACAAAAACTCTAAACTGCTCAAGGGACACACAAACCTTTAAGCAGCACTGTATATGCACATTTGTTTCTCCACCTAATTGCAGAGAACATAAAAGTCTCTCCTGTAGTGGAATTAACATATTATTATTATTACTAATTGAAATGAGTACATATGCTTTATACTAGATATATTAATTGAATTATTAAAAAATAGGAGCCCATTATGTGGCTTAATCCTTAAAATTGTAAAAGATATTTTAGTAGATTTTTCTGTGCTAAAGTGGAAATCCACACTGCAGACAAACTTGTTGCACCTGCTTAGTCACCGGTTCCCGTCTCATGCGAATCATTTATAGTCGGCAGAAATGTTCATTGCGAGCCGATATTTTTATTTTAAAGCCGATATCATCGTGCATCCATTATCAGCACTAGCGGATTTGTGACTTATAGTCCTCTTTCAACATTTGCAAGATTTTCTATCATCACTAGGTAGTTGCAGAGACTCAACAGTCCACTAGGTGGTGATGTTTGACTTACTTTGGGGTAAGTGATCACAAAAGCCACCCAGCCAGCCAGGAGGAAAGTGGAGAAGATGATGGTGGCCATGTCTTTAAGCATAGAGTCCACCGGGGCCTCTGGACGCACAGTACGACCACTGGTCCCAGGTTCTTGGATGGATGTATCGGGCTGAGGAGAAGGGGGGCCATCATCCATACCGCTATCATTCACCTTCTACAAAGTGAAGACGGGAGGGAAGAGAGTGAGAAAAATCTGCACAAATCTTTTGATATCAGAAAAATCTTCTAAACTAAATATCTCATGACACAAAACACACACCTCCTCGACCTTCTTGTCAGGAGTAGGAGGGATGACGTTGCCTTGACTGCGAGGGAAGCTGTCTGGGAACTTCTCCAGGATCTTGGTGTGAGCTTCAGGGGGCGTCTCATGATGACCTGAAAGGCAGGGATAAACTTCTTAATGATCAATGATTTAATTCCAGATCTAAACCAGATATAATGCTGTCGAACGTATATTCACATCCAGCAGAGGGCAGTGAAACACAGCACAGTGGCCCATTCAATGCCCTGGACTTTAATAACCTTTTTAATATATCAAAGCCTTGCACATGAATTGTTAGTGAAGACTTTTTTCCAGTTTTATAAGTAGTGGCCCTGAAACTCTCTCCCTCACCGTGACATCAGAGTGTGTCGTTTATACCGGATATTACTTTGTGATTTGTGAACGGAAGTAGTACCTATGAGGAGCAGGTAGTTCCTCATGAAGTTCATACGGTTTCGCTCCCGATCCGCAGGGTTGAGGTTGACACTGGTGCTGGGTGTGATGACGCACTCCTTGTCCTCTTCAGTCTCTCGGCTGTCAGGACCCTCCAGCATGGGGAAGGTGCTGCCACGAGGCTGTGTGCACACACACACACAATTGAGGAAGTCAGATGCATTTCCTATCAGATGCCTCACAGGATTACGAAAGAAAACTGTAAAAAAAGCTTTTCTTCTTTAGTTTTGCATTTTAAGAAATGATATACACAATAGTAATACTGCAGTTACAGAGCATCCGTGCATTTGTTCCTGATCAATTAAAGAGTCTTTCTTGTAACAGTAAACTACTATTCCTTGGAACCAGGCCAGAGAGGCAAAGTGACGCAGGCAGCACAAGCTAAGACACAACTGGAACAGGATGTATTCAAACAAACTGGCTCACCTGGAAACCACTAACCAAAGATGAAGACAGATTATGAAATCATAAAACAAGTAGATACACTTTGACTCACTACAAAACCTGCACATATTCTATGTCCATGTCTTCCTGATAAGGACTGGGTTTTGCCTACATGAAGATACACATGTAACGGTCAC
The DNA here is from genome assembly GCF_900634415.1 of Cottoperca gobio. Classification (NCBI taxonomy): domain Eukaryota; kingdom Metazoa; phylum Chordata; class Actinopteri; order Perciformes; family Bovichtidae; genus Cottoperca; species Cottoperca gobio. Next base: position 10,691,246 of record NC_041362.1, on the reverse strand, counting down.
TCACCACCACAGTGACTCCATCGTGCACCAGGGAGGAAGAGGCATAAAGACTGGTGGAGTATTTTCCCACGTACAAAGTGGCCCTGAAAAACAAAACAAATTTGAGTCAACCTGCTTGCATTCGAAAATACAGATGAATATTCCACGCCAAATAGAAGTGAGACAGGATACGATTTTGAACACATCTGGAGTGTATAACAGACTCAAAATGAAGAAGGACTTTCAGAGTTCTCCATCATCTCTCTAAGCGGCCGAAACCTTCACAGTGGCTCAACCACTGAAAGTCCCGTTTGTCCTTTCCAACAGAAGCAGGTGTGAACACAACATATACAAATAAAACCGTACTGCAGCGTGAAACCAGAGCTGAAACCAGGCCTGCTAGCACCCACTTGTTAGATATGACATGTCTAGACTATCCCCACATTAAGCAATCTCACATCTTACAAAAGCACATCTTGATTTCACCCTTTCAGTAAATTGGGCCCGAGGATTAATAGGTAGAAGTTGTTTGGCCAATGTTTTTCCCCTGAATGGCATTCTAGAGTAAGACATGTATCCAAATGAGAAATAGTAACAATCATAAAAGCAAAGAAAAGGGATAGTTAACACTTGGTATGCTTACATGAACTTGTTCTTGGGCTTATTCTCTTTGGGAAACGGGTACTTCCACTGTGTGATGCGGCCAACCTCTCCAGACATAAAAGTGAGGTAACGCAGGGTTTCCACGGCCACATTAGTATGGGGAACTTTGCGGAGGCCCTCGCGCTGCCAGATATACATGGCCACCACCGGAGAGTTATAGTTCTGCACCCACTGAACGTCTCCATGAGTCGCTGTCCACCGTCACCACAAGGCCGTCACCGTTGGACACAAAATGAGCCATCTCTGTGGGGGGAACCGAAGAGCGGGCAAGTGATGAGCACAGTCTGTCAGAAACTAAACGTGATGAAAGAGCGAGCGCGTGTCCAAGAGTCTTACTGTATTTGGTGACATCATCAGGAAGGGTCGAGGCATAGTCAGAATAGGTGGCATTCCAGCGCAGCTCTCTGTTCTTGGTGTCATACATGGTGATGGTGTACTCTTAACAGGGAGATGAACCATTTTCACAAAGGAAAAAAAAATTAGTCTTGTTGAGGTGAGGATAGGAGAAGATTAGAAGGGTTACAGCATGCACGACAAATAGGACTGTTGATTAACCAGATTAAAAATCAACAATTGACTTGGATGGGCTGCAGTGGTAATCTGAGTAAATAAATCTTGCAAGATTAGGGCGGGGAAAAACAGGTGGAACTTGTCTTGCTGGATTAGTTTTGTTTTTACCTGTGCGTCCCAGATAGAGAAGTGATGAAGAGGGACACAGCATCTCAGCAAAGGAGGAAGTCAAGGTCTGCTGCTTCTCACCAGTCAACAGGTCCACAACATACCACAAGTCCTGCTTCTTACCTGGACATGAGCACATACAGACACAATTAATTACCTCTGCCATGATGACAGCGTTCATATTTCTCTCGACTTCAGCTTCATAAGAATCATATTTATAAAACTACTTCATTTAATATTTATTGAATAGGTTGTTCTGTACCAAGGAGGTTGTGTTTTAAGGTTTTCACGAAACTTGGTGTGAGTTAAACGTTAAAGAAGATCCAAATCCATGGGCGGATATACATAGGATTTTTCACTTTTCACCGTCTTTACACATCGCAATGCTCTACTCTTACTTTTTCTACTTTCTTCCCCTTTTCTGTTAAAGGGCTTTTTGTGGTTTTGCCCAAACTAGGGTCAAATGATATAATGCAAACACACTCACGCCAAAACAGCCAAAACAGTGCACGAGTGCAGTCAAGGACACATAACATGCAGCCTTCACAGTTATGGGTGTTACTACTCTATCATTAGACGACCAACCCATCATGGCCTCTTAGCACCGGCATCTTGCTTATTCTGTCAATGCAGGGAGCGGCAGTAATGTACTATTCATAGATGATTAAAGATGAATGCAAACACCATAAATCAGGAAAAGGCCACGTCATAGAGTCCAGATGATGGTTTGGCCCGATAACTCCAACAAACTCTACTTGGCAAAAATGTCACACATCTGTTCATGTTTGAAATGAAAGGAGTTAGAATTCGAACCTTTGCGTCTCCAAAATGCTTTGTTCCAGCTGCAGCTTTATTGAATTGAATGAAAACAAAAGCTTCACTGATGATGTCTGTGGGGAGGCAAATGTCACCCGCTTCACTTTGAACAATGGCACAGTCACTGCGGCAGATTACCTTCCCACCGTTAACCGTTTCAAATTCAAAAGAGCACAGGCTACGACCGCAGTCTGTGTTGAACTGAAAGGTATCCCGATAACATCCGCTCATTTAATGTGAGGAGACGCACTGGGACCTGGACGAGGCACAGTAGAATTCCTATTTGAGAATTAGCCTTACCCATGTAAAGTACGCCATCAGAGCTGCGACAGGGAGAAGCTTGGACCAACTCGGGGATAGTGAACGGTAATTTCTGTTGCAGCAAAATGAATGAACGTTAGATAACCATAACATGCTGTATGTCCTGTGTCAAAACAGTATATGGGGAACATCATGCATGCACCACAGTTGCACCTGCAGCATGACTTATATACACATATGGTGAGAGGATATGGTTTTTATACAGAATAGGGAACTGAACAGTGTCTCATTAAACAGGGGCGATTATAGAAAAATGATTTCCTCTTACTGTGAGGCCTTCGTTGTTCTTTCCTCCCAGAGAGTACAGGCTGCCATCGTTGGGGTCAGGCAGAAAGGCAGGTCTAGGGTTAAGATTTAAGAAGATGAATCACATCTCAATGGAGGGAGTGACAGATAAGAAAAGCACAACAGGTTACCACAACAATTTGCCTTCAGCACCTTTTGTTACAGAGAGGTGCAGTGCACAAGAATATTTATATATACACCCATGCAGAAAGTAACTGCGAAAATACATACTCTGCCACATGTGTGGGGACCTGAAGAACTGGATCTGTGAGGAGAGAAAAGGAGACAAGGCGCAGGTCAGGACTGACAAGAATATCAACCAACAATGGAAACCGTGGCCAGAAGCTGTTGAGTAAGAGAATGCCATCTGTGACATTCAACCGCACAGAACACAAAGTCCAAATGAAGACAAGTTCCCGGGGAGCAAACATGAAAGGCAAACAGTCATGTCTGCCAACAGCTTTCAGTAAATGCATAAATAAAATAATACGTTTTGCAAATGAGTTTGCATTGCTGCCTCTTCCATAAAACGTGTAGGATCATTTGGGGGGTTTTCTTCTATTGTTATGTCTGTTTTACATTTGTCATTCTTAATACCTGCACTTAAAAACACCTACTGTTCATCTGCATGTTTCACTCTGAAAACAAAACAATAGCTCTTTAAGACAAAGACAAAGCGTGAGGCCCTAACCTCCATTGCGATTAGACAAACACACACCTCCCTACAGAACATACAGGGTGTGGACCAGGTGGTGCTGATCTCTGTGGAAGCGCCTGAAGGGGTCAACAATAGCAGGGGGGGGGGAGGCGTAGGATTACCTGAAGGTGGTCAATGGCCCTGTTAAGACTAGGCACTAACATCCCATCACAAGTGGACAGCTGTAAATACAGGTGTGAATGCGCCAAAGACACATTGAGACACGATCGCTCGGACCACATTGGGAGGTGGTTTTAGCAGTGTGTACGCAAAAGCGCCCTGGGTCATATTGATTGACCACCTGCTCAACAGACGTCCTCTGCGTAGGCGAAAGCAAACGCTCAGTCGCTAGCGTCGTCCACAGCGTCATACACTCTGTGCATTTTGAAACATTAGTACTTTGAAAGTATTTCTCATGTCACAAAGAAAAGAAGAAGAAGAACCGAGTGAATCTTGTGTTTTGGATGTTGTGTAATGTAACGTATGGTTTTTGTGAGTAACAACTGAAATGTATACAGACACAACACTCCAATAAGGGAAGTGAGATCGGATCACAAATGGTCACTCCAGACACATGTGGATTCTATTGCTAGGTGTAAAGTGACGTACTCAGAGCTGTGCCCTTGTGATCGGATCACAAAAGATGCATGTTAATACCAGGTCTGAACACCGCCATCGTCTCTTGTGCTCAATAAGCATCAGCATTCAGTTATGTGTAACTGCAGAAGGCGGTGAGATGGTTTCATAGAAATTACGCAAACACCGATTAGCTGGTATACAACTAAATGTTTGCAAAGCCGACAGCAAGTGATAAGCAAACAGCGAGAGGAAATGCACGTGGGCTGAGTTGTACGGTCTCGGTCAAGGGGAAAGATTTCTGCTTCCCCCTCCTTCTGTGGGTGTATGGTTGCCTGAGTAGAGCACAACAACAGGTGTGTGGGGAGCCTGGTACAGAACTGGTCAAATTTATATTCAATAGCTCTTCCAGGAAAAACAGATGATGCGGGGGAAGCTGCCTATGGCTCTGATTATTAATGACATGGGTATTAGGTGGACCTAACCAGGACTTGTGGGTTCAAACCAGAATAGTTTTAATATCTTATACAATCTGTAAAAATGTGAGATAATGTACAGTTTAGAACAGGAACATTCTTCAATTGTCATTCTAAGAAAGAGTTCACTTACTGAAACAACTGAAAATGTCTTGGACCTCTTCAGCACAGGTTTTCTGAAAACCCTTGGGTGATCTTATCTCATGTAATTCCCAAGTGTCTAGTTCCTACATTACCCTGGTAACCATAGTGCACGCTGTGTGCAGGTGACATTACAGCAAAGTTGCTTACTCTTGCCCACTCTGACCTTGATTACAGACTATTTCTGCCCCTCTCTCGGTTAATAATTACCCAGTTTCTGTGCCTAGCTAACACAACATCCAGAAGCATTTCCCTCAGCTTACTCCCACAAAACTATATAACTAACTAAGTCAATAATACCAATAAAAAGCTAAATTGACCAAATTAACTACAGGTGTATGCTTTTGAGTTTTTTTTTTTAAGTAACTTTTTTATTTCTCAACTGGCCATATTTGAAAATGCCTGTTTTACGACCATGTTTAGAAGCATTGCTGGGATAAACTAACCTTGGTTTAAATTCTGCTGGTGTCGACACCCCTTCACATTAACATCGTGGAGACTCATTTTAAATACAGTAAATAGACCCATTCAGATAACAATAAAACCAAGTGACACATGTGGACCCCACTTAGTTAAATTCTTAGTTAGGTAAAGTCTTTTTGTTGTGTTATACTATACCCTAACCCTGAAAGTGACAAAAGACACAATATCCTCATTGTGGTTCAAAAACAGCAACGGGAGCTCATCGTTTTCCTTGTGGCAACACAACAAAAGCACTTTGTTTTTGCAAATGTAACCCGAATAAGGAACTGTGACTTGAGAAAAACAGATACAACAAGAAAAGGTTACACTCGACTCTTGTCCTCTCCTCTTACCTTCTTTCAGAGTCCACTTGATAGAGCCTGATTTCTTGCTAACAGCATGCAGGTTTCCATCCAGGGTGGACACAAAGAGCAGGCTTTCAGGAAGGGAAACTGTGGTGGCGCTGCAAAACCCCTGCAGAAACACAATACAAAAATCAAGGTGATGTTCTATAAACAAAAACGCTCTACTTATTTATAGTCCGCACGAATTAAAGTGATAACATATTAAGAACAGACATTAGTAAGCAGCCATGTTTGATCATGTACGCTCCCACTTAAGTCTAAATGTGTGCTCCTAGCGACACACACACACACACACACACACACACACACGTTCCTGTCTGTGGCCTGTTTTCAGCAGCATTTGGCTGAAAGGGGGGGTTGGGGGTGATGGGTTGCCCCCAGGGAGTGTACCACCTTGCTCTGCTTTTCAAATCAATACCTTACAATGACGGCTGCAGAGCAAACTATGAGGGGGCTGACTCGCGAGGTAACAGAGGGCATGTCGCTGGGTGAGTTCAGAGGGTGCAAAGTAACAACCTATGCCGGGGGTTGCAACGTGGAGGAAGGTAAACAAACTGGAGAGGAGCCCGTGTGCATGTTCTCAACTTTAGCATTACACTCGTGTAACTCTCTACCACCCAGCAAAACCTTACACGGTTGGCTTGGCTTTTTATTTAAAACAGATTTCACAGTGAACCGATTGAAGAGAGTGCTTTAACTTCTCTTTGCACAGATGAATAGTGGGCCGACGGGCCATATGGGAACCTTTCCTTCCAGAACCCTTTACTCCCACTCGGACATCAGACATGGGAACACTCGATTCATTACATGACAGAAGTAAATGTGTCAATGACACCAAAGAGAAAACTCAAACAATGATGCAGCAAATCCAGTTGAACCCATAACCACAACGGCAGCTACACGACGCAGCCTCATGACTTGGCTTATGGCAGAATTAACAGCACTGTGGGTGATGTGTGCTCCAGTCACTCCACTATGGAATTATAAAAACGCCGCTCTCGATGACCAAGACGTGGGCTTCTTGTGGTTTTCTTTGGCACCGATGTGCAGGAAGAGGTCCAGTGGGGGCGTTCGAGAGGTCCGACTGCCCGCCAAACACGAGAAGACCGAATCAACTCTGCCTGACCAGTCTCTGTACTTCTTCAACATTATATGCAACTGGTACACATGAGCTTCCCTCAACTAAAAAGAGTTGTGGAGGCTGGGAGAACTGTTCATTAGCGTTTGTACGTTTCAAGTACGGACAAAAAGTTTCACGTTCCAGGCATTACCGACGTGCCAAATGTTTTCCTAGGCACCCTTTTTTAAAGTGATTTCTTACCGACTTATTATCTGACATAGCTTATTAGCACTTCTTTAGCACTTTCAGTGGCTCACCTATCAGGGTCAGAGATGCCACCAAAACCTGCCATCTTTACTAAAGGAGTATTAGACGTCGCTCACTAATCCCCGAGAGGCAGTGCCTACATAGATACAGTATAATGCAGATTATAATAACTGACACTCTTCTGAGCCTTTTCCCCACTTTTGAGGAGATAAGGACACTGGGAGGTTGGCGTGCTCCTAGGTCAGGCACAAACAAACCACCAGAGTTAGTGGGTCACGCCTGGGCACTTGGCATGGAGAGCAGCCACCCTCACCGAGTCCCTCTGGGTCACACAGTGACCAGTGCATGATAATCACGTTCTCCCTGTGTGTTCTATAGTTTAAACTTAACACTTGGAAATATGTGCCTGTTATAAACAGAAACGAAAAAGGCCAAAAACAGCTCTATAAGCTGAAAGTTTCACTCTCTCTACAGAAGGAAACTGGGTCCGTCCACATTTGCCTACCGGCCACTGCTGTAGTCTCACATCCTACACAAGCATGTGTGTCAATATTGTGCACCTGTGACGGTTCCCACTGTGCTGCAAACTCACAAGCCTCACACAAATGTACTAGGAGAATCATAACTAACTTGTTTTTGGGCCCCCCGTAACCTTCATCAGGGTTCTTGGTTTCGCAAGCAAATAACTCCCCCACCATCTGTTAGCCTCCTAGTTTTGGACAGACACCGATATTCGACAACTGTTGAATATTCTACGGTGTTCGGCTTCGGGAACATCTAGTTTACAATGTGTGGTTACTCACAGTGACTGAGGAAGTGAGTTATAAAGTTTTCTTGACAAACTTAAACACCGGGGCATTCCCTCTCGTTTCCTTATTGTGTGTGTAACACAGAAATATTAAAGATGTTGCGTAAGCGAGTTACATAATACTACAGAACTGGGCGAAACCAAGGTCTTGGCAGGTTCTTCTGAGGTCTGCACTTTCTCCTCTACAGTGAGGCCTGGCATAGCTTTAAGGGGACACTGACGACAACACTCCTGACGTCACTGGTAGCTGGCTGGAGTGTCACGGTGCTTCACAGCCTTGTGCATGGCAGACCAACCTGAACACAGGACACGCCGTAATTGGCAGCTTTCCCAGTGAGTGTAAACAAGCCCTTTGGTAGAACACCTGCCACATAACCCCTTGTTCAGATACTTTTATGTCTTCAAGATGGTGAAGTATTAACCCGCCAATCAATATTTAGAGCACCTGGGCAGAAGCTGCGAAACAAATCCTTCGCCTTAGAAGAAAGAGAATTGTTTGGGTAAAGAATAAGAGCCAGACAGACAGAGGGCCTCCTTATGGGAGAAAGACTGGACACATGTAGGAGACACAGAGGGAAGGGATGACTCCATGTGTAGAGAAAGGAGGAGATTAGTGGCTGTACAAGTCCTTATAAAAACTGGTCAGAAAATATGAGACGGGGGGGAGCAAATGCACACCACCCAGTGTCACCATCATGGCCGTCCTGCATCGTGGAACAAAAACAGGCTTCCGAGCGTTACTTTTAGGAGTCATCAACTGACGTTTTCTGCTTCACAACGTCTCAAAAAAAGGTTTGTTACTGCCAACAACAACAGACAGACGACATGAATGGGTGGGCTCCATAAGCAGCAAGTGTGTGGCTAAATTACATACAGCCAGAGGAATTAGTGGGGTAATCTGAAACACTGATGCACTGTTTAGTCTTACGGGGTGTGTGAAACAGACAAAGATTTTCATTTATCATCTGATTTTTCAGGCTTTTATGTGCTCATTTAGATATGCAGGCAGGGGAGAGAAGCAAATACAGACATATATACAAAAGGTTTTAAAATTAGTAGGAGGAAGGAAAATGTATGACTTAAAATAGCATTAAAGCAGTCATCTCCGCACGCCATATGGCCTCACCTTACAATGTGTGAGAGAAGTGTTTCTTGGTTCCTCTGCTTGGTTTTTGTCTGCACACAAGCAAGCGGCAAACCAACGGCTTATTTTTGCAGACATGTTGGTGTGAGGAGAACGTTCCACTTTTCATCAGAAAAACTGACGTTTAGTAGGGTAGGCCCAATTAACGTCTATACGTTTCACATTCTTTAATTTTAGTGAATAAGATCACTTCCTAGCAACCTTCCTTGTCAACATAGTCGATCAGCTGCTCTCTGCGTGGCGTTGCTTCTGTGGGGAGGATGTCACGTGTTGGCCCTGGTTCAGGCACACTCAGTCAAAGCATAGCCAATCTACTGTTGTGATAAGATAGTGTAAGATCGCAACTTTTACGAGCAAAACACTGGACTTAGTTCAATCTGGATCATTTCCACAAATAGGCAAAAAAGTAAATAAATTAAATATGGGCATAGTCACAGAGCAATGGGACAAATTGCAGCTGAGGGACATATTGTAGTCTCAAGTCTTACAAGGGATATTAGTGTTGTTGTAAAGGGCCAACGGATGTGTGACAGTGAGGCATCAGCGAGCTAGATTTTAGTCATCAACATATCCTCCATACAAAGGAGAATCAGCTGATTTTAAAATAGCTAAATTGTGAAGGAAAGGAAGTGAGATGAGCATTTTCTCTGTAGATCACACACACCCACAGTCTGTCTATAAGGCTAAAAAGAACCTGAGACATGATAGGGGATTATAAACTACTTTAATCTTCGTCTTAGCTGAAGTAGTAGCTTTGTAGCTAATGTCTCCGCCTGGAGACCTTCTAGGCATCTGGCTCAGCCCCCAATTGTGCCAGACACTAATACTAAAAGATCTCATTCTTCACTTACACATTCCTTGGTAAAAAAATGTTTGTATCCCAGGCTTCCCTTGCAAAGTTGTTGCTCCTTTACAGACAACACATTTGTGCAACCCATCACATTGCATGTGCACAAAGACATAGATGTTTGTGTGGTTGTTTTGCACTGGCATGGTGCAGGTTGTAGATTATTCAACTCACACTAACCGCAAAAGAATCATCATGCACAACAATGCAATGCTTTGGGGTGGAACTTTTTTTTTTTAATTGGGAGACTACAGATGAAGCACATACTGCATCTTACATCAGAGGGCTGTAGAGATCTAATCAACGGAAGGGGAAGGCTTTCAACGAGTCAGCGTTTTTTCAGTTTGATTTAAATGTGCGTTTAGATTGGAGTGTTTTAGTATTAATGTCTACAGCCATCTGTTGGCGACCCTAATGTCAAAGACCACAATATCCCCAAGACATCAGCCCCATCACCTTTGCACCATGCGGGACTCAGAAACACTGACTGATTAGTTTTGAGTTTGCTGCTCATGTCAAGGACTAGTGTTTAGTCTTGTGAAAAGATAAGGAGGTGTTGTGTTATCATGCAAGCTGTAGAAATATTAACATATCACCAAGCCTTAACAACATCAACACACAGACCCAAGTATATGCCCGAGGTTTCAACAGTAACACTATTGAAATGGCTTTTCTTGAAAATCACTAGTTTGCCAAAAAAAGACTTTGGGGGATGTTGACGACATGAAAATATTAAGGAAGTTGGGGAGAGTCTAACTTTAAAACACAATAATAAACACACACAGAGACATACACTTCGTATAGTCCCCGAACAGACATCTTTTTATGCTCTAAAAGGTTTCCTTTATTAGTGACACTGGACTGATGAATTGGAAGTGTTCTACGTTCATAATACAATGTTGGTGAAGTTAATTATAGGGTTTCTAAAGCCCATATTACTACAAAACTAGTGCTTTTATCCAGCAAGCTAACGTTAATACGAGCTTACTTCTATCATGGCAAGACCACACGCAGCACACATGGGAAATTAAAAGGTTCACTGAATGACACATATTTTAGTTTGGACTTTAATATTTGTGGCACTAAAAAGGGCAGGAAAAAAACAAGGGAAAAGTCAAGTTTAGCTCGTGTCATCTAACTTAAGCTAGCTTATCCAGTTAGCCCCTCTTACCTTTTGTGGGAGACCAGCGCAGCAAAGCAACGCCAAAATGCACCACAACAGGGCCCGACTGCTCACTATCCAGTCCATATTCTCTGGTCTCAAACCGGGATAGACAGATGGTCTGGACGGCCGTTGACTACATAGAAAACGTGTTTTGGCTTACAACCAGATGTTACGATTCTTCTTTTTAAATTAACGCTGTAACGTTCAAGGCACTGGGCCAGCAGCAGCAGCAGCAGCAGCAGCAGCGGCGGCGAATACAACGTTGGATCCGCTTCTTCCTGAAATGAAATGCGTGGGGGTTGGACTTTGGGATAGATATCCACACGAGTGGAGGAGGGGAAATGCTAGAGTCAGTAAAAGCCAATGAGAAAGGACCTAAGGACACCGGATGCGCTATAAAATAGATCCGGGGGACATTTTCTGCAGGAGTCCACCCCTTGAGAGCATGCTTTCTGAGGTCCTAGCAGTCCGACTCGATTTTTTTGTATTTAACATGGCTAGGAAAAGCTTATTTGTGTGCATATTATGGAGTCAGTATTATGATACCTGAAGTAAGTTTGCAAACAAATTGCTCACAATTTGATAATGCATTATGGTGCATGTTGGAGTGGCGTGACTAGGCCGCATCGGCGTGGAAACGTGGTAAGTTTAAATTAAAAAAAAAAAATGTTTAACTTCAAAATGCCAAATACTATGCTATACTTCCTCTTACCTACATTATGTTGTGCTTTCCACAGGGCCGGTGATAAACTGATCCATGGAGGGTTGCTGAGAGGCTAGCACAGCCACACGTGGACAGAAGGGTGGTGTGCTTCCAGATGGAGACAGGTTGAGGCCCAACATGACTGGCTGTAAGTATTTCTTTAAAAAATAAGTAGTTTTTTGGTTCGTGAATGATGATTAACGTGCGTTAGACTTCTGATGTGACAATGAAGTTAACATATTAAATCTGACTTGACCCACTAACATCTTTTTGGTGTGTTTCCATTATTGTGTTCACTCAGACATTTTATATTTACAGGAAATGGAGTGTGGTGTGGATGGATCCCTTCAATAGCAACATGGTAAGTATCTTGATTGCGCATAAATTAGCATATCCTGGTTATGTATGATGACTCTAATGCGTTAGACTTCTGATTTAATATGAAGATAATCTATAGCTGACATGACCCACATAGTCTTTAAATGGATGATGTTTTTAAATAATTGACTGTACTCAAAATTGCTTTTTCTTTTTTGCAGCAATCTGACTCTCAAATGGCCAAGCGACTGTACATGACAAGTTGACACCAGGAATTGTAACATTAACATGCTTGTGGGGTTTCCTATACATGCAATTTTGAATCTGATAACTTGAAATGGATTGGATCTGTGTGGATTTCAATGTCCCGTATGAATAAAGCATTTATAAACGGATGCAGTATTGTTGTGCATTTCATTCCACTTGTGGTGTTTTGTTAACTTGATTTTTGGCACTATACTTAAAACCTGAATGGCCTTTTCCTTGGCCATTCACAAAGGTCAAGAGTAGTGCAAGATTATATCTTGTTATAACTGGGGTTTCTTGGCAATTTTCCCGAGTCTCTCTTTTAGGACAAGACACACTAAATGTAATTCAAAGTTCATTTTTTTCTTTGCAAATAATTCAGATATAGAAACTATAGTAAAAGTAAATAGCGTTGAAGGAGTTAACATTGAATAAATTGCAATGCCGTTGAAATGGTTAGTTCTTATGGACTCATTGTGTCATAAGTATACTATAATATCCATTTATAACAAACACGAAGAGAGCTGGAAACATTAAACAACTTGTTAATTGGCAGCAACTATTAATTAATTTTCCTGCAGAGTCTTAAACCTTCGCTGATACAGCGTCTCAAATTCATGTGACAATTGGCTCTGTATCACTGATAATTGATATAAAGGGCATGTGTGACTTTTTATACATTAATAAAATGTATATTCTCTCTTTAGTAGACTAAACAATTGATAAGTATTAATAATTGCAGTGTAATCTATTTGAGGAAAATTAAAAGTTGCACTGACAAAGCCGCACAAACTCTTTCCAAGCAAAAGGTTTTATTGATCCACAACGATCAGAACCGTAACATTCTGTGACATCACTGAACACAACAGCAGTGTTTGATATTTTCATCATCACTGTGCAAATGAACAACACCGAATCTTGTGAGAACAAAGGGCATGTCTTGACAGACACAGTAATGGCACAAAGACACTTTCTCTATCCTGATAGCTGATGCAACAAATGTGGTGGCTCAATACGGAGGAATGTTTATTTTAAAGGCACTTTCTGCCTCATACACTTTGCCAGCACACGTATCTGAACGTAAAACATGTTAATTCATAGTTGCCTGTAAAACAGCCGGGCGTCTTGGCAGGTAACAGAGTTGCTGTTCTAGTTTAATGGTATTTCCTCTTGAATGTGTACAGTACAGAAAGAAACATCAATAAATAATTCAACAAAAAAGAGCATTCATTAGCTGGATGTCTTCTGACAACATTAAATAATATGGCTAATATCCAGTATGTTATTTATTCAAATAAGACAGGAAGAGTGGGTGTGTTTCCCTCTCTTTTCCCATAAAGAAAACTAGATTTATGTGTTCACGAAAGAGTTTTAGTGTCCTGCTGTCCAAACTTCAGATGTACATCACTGCAGTGGCCTTAATAGGAACGCAGGATAATAAACCAATTGCTTATTTGTCACGCTTACCTCACACAGTAGCCTTCAGACAGGACTGAAAAATTGCTTTGGCAAAAAATAAATAATTACTTTTTTTCTCTGAACATAACATGAAAAGAAGTCTTGAAGCATGTTGCGGAGAAGCACGTCGTCAGTGAATGAACTATTCCTTTGCACAGCCATGGAGCTGTATTACTATTTATACATTCATCAGACCTAGGCAATGTGGAGCTGCTGTGTTTGCAGGTATGCTTTAATTCACCCCTCTAAAGTCAGTTGTAGCTCTAATCCCTACCACACGGTTAAAAGCACACGGGCTGTATGTTATGATAGTTTCCACGGTGGATTTAAACTGACCTAGTGTCTTCGACGGACGCATTGATCTGTTTGCATAAACATGCCGGGCGACTGGCACAGGCAGCAGTGTGGATGGATGATCAATGATTTGAAAGCCCTGTGAAATATGTATCAATAGATGCAGGGGGCTTTGAGCAAAATCATCTCGAAATTTTAGGATTCTCCCCCCCCCCCCCCCCCCCCCCCCCCTCAAACGTTTGCGCACCCAGTCACGCTCATCTTCAGTGGAGTAGAGTTATAGCAACAAACCACTCGATTAGAAAGGTTGCACCGAAATCTACACCGTTCAACTATCCTGTTTGGTGCAGCTGTACATCACAGGTATTATGGTTCTTCTGATGGCTGTTTTGTCGATGCGCGACCACACACATTTGTTAAAGCAGTCTCGACATGCCCCATGTATCGTACTTCCATCAGAGAATGAATCATAATATTTTATGTCACACAAATAAAACTGTGTGATCGGAGGACAATCTGTGAGTCACAATTCTCTTCCGTTTTCCTGCTTGTCGTTGCCACAGATAATTTAGGAGTTCACCAACAATGGGGCTGGAACGTGGGTAAAAATATTGGAGAGTTGGCCCGGCCTGTTACTGCACCCGTTGGTCTCAGAAGGGCAAGGTTTTGTCATTGCCATGGTGATAAGATGTCCGTCATTATGCACTATGAACCGCAGTCTTCACTCTTCAGAGACCTCAGACTCCTCAGGTTCTGGGTCCTTCAAGGCATCATTTGTCACAGTAACTAAGTTGGCATTTGAACGTGTGTCCATGGCAGAGTGCATTATGGGTAGCCATACATCATCCATGTTTGGCATCACAAATATTTTCTGTGGAAAGAGAAACACAGTAACCAGCAAAGTCATTTTAGAAACATAAAATTACAAAAGGTATTTTCATTTATATATGCATTTTGATTATTTTTGTAATTCATTTATTTGAATTAAAATGTATTTCTATTTATTTTTTAACGTATTATTTGATATTTTATTAGTTTTTTGAATGTGTGTATATCGATGCACACATGTAATCTAATAAAGAAAGTAGAAAAACTGCACTTTTGTAAATGAAAATATAAAACCAAATAAAGATATCTGCTAATAGAAGTTGGAGAGAAAAAGAGACCTGAAACACATCCCCTGTGTATCCAACCCGGCTATGTCTGAAAACCAATGAAGCCTTAGTTCGGCTTTTGTTGAAAGCCAGATGTATACACTCACTCACATATGACAACAGTGAGCAGTGCAGCACTGTATTTTACTGGAGGCATGGAGGAGGGGGTGGTACATAATAACAACCCCCAGAGGAGTCAGGCAAGGATAAATGTAGATGTGTGGTAGACCTGACAGGGACAGTAGTTTGCAGGTGTGCCTCAGGGCAGTTATCTAGACGCAGTCGTATCATTACTTTGGATATATATGAGGGGTGGGAGGGCCACAGGCACACTGCTTTGAAGTGCATGTAGGTGGGCAGCCGTAAATAAATCCCAAAGCTAAATGCTCCCCCTAAAACATCTGGGGGGGGACATTATCTTTGTCCTTGAGTAAGCTGTCAGCCTCTCAGTGAGGCAACTGAGGTTTTTAAACTGCGCACAAGTTGATAAACACCATGTGATATGACATAGCCTACTAACTATATTGACAATGTAAATAAACTATTCATGATTTAGGATTTGCATCTTTTTCTCCGTGTATACCTGGAATTCCTGGTCCAGTTTCCTCTCAATCCAGTCGGTCACATGAACTAAAGTGACCTCCCTCTCACCCAGTTTAGGCCGTGCTTTAAGCTCTAGGTGAGGCGGACTCCTGAAACCATACCTGACAATTAGGAGAAAAACATTCATGTTTAAAAATGATATAATCTCTTGCAAGCAGATTTCAGACAGGCTCCATTAAAGAAGGCATCTTTGTTTATTCTAATGTATTAAATACATTTTCCTATTTTACAACGTAAGGCACATTGTTTAGGAAATGTGCAACATAAATTAAGATCACGATGATGGACAAGTCATAATTAAGCTTATAAAGAACACAGTATGTACTTAATGATATAACATTCCACATCTTTAATGAAAATACACACTTTTGTGTACATTTAGTTCACTGGTGATTAAACCTTTATTCCTCTTTCATTGTATGCATGTCTATATTTGCCCAGCAGAGGGCGCCAAGTTATACTCTCAAACTAGGATATCCATACATTCACTAACTACATCCTACAGTCTTCAATGCACTCCTCCCTGGAAGTGAACATACCATATCCTGTCCGTGGGGGGAGGTGGGATGTTGACAGCCAGCGTCCCACGGAACTCCTGCACCTCCACGGTGAGCAGCAGTGGCGTGTTTGACACCTCCTCCATCTTCTTCTTAATGAACTCCGTCTCTGTGGCTTTCTGGAAGTACTTGGACTTGGCTATCTTGTCCACAAAGCGCATGATCTTGCTGGGCCTGTGGCCTCCCACGTAGCTACATGAGCAGAGGGTGGAAGCAGAGGAGGAGGGGAGGCAAAGAGTGAGTCAGGTTCTTTATTTATTCATAACAGCATCTCTTGCTACTCAGCACCCACGATGGAGGGGAGTGACCGGGTGCTACACTAAATCAACAACAAGCTTTTAAAACATGTGGGACTGAGTGGTTGGCTGGGCAGAACAGTCTGCTTCAACACATCAGTGTGAATCTGTTTTCGCCCCTTTTCAATTCAGATACGTGATGATGTTGTAAAGAGACATTAGCTCACCCCTCGGCTCCAGGAAGAATGGCTTTGTCAGTGAGGAGTTCAGGAGGGTCTTCCTCATCCGATGAGCCGGCACTAGACGACTCCTCATCGCTGTCTGCCAGACAGTACGTCCGTGGCCTGGACCTGTCGCACACACACAAACACTCACTGTTGCAAAGTCAGGCTGTAATGGCTTTTAAAACTAATTCCCATTAAATGAATCCCTACTTTTATAAATCAAATGACATTATTCTCCAATGATTCACTCAAGATAAGAAACTATAAACCAGAACAAAATGTGTTGTTTCAGTGACAGGCATCTTTTCGCAAACTCACCAGCCATTGAACAAATCCACAGTGGTAAGCGTCCAGAGAGAGGATTCGTATATAAAGAGAAGGAAGGAAGAGCCAACAGAAGAAATGGTAAGAAATTGATATGTAAATCTAATCAATCAACATCCAGCTCAGAGCGGTTTGTTTAGAATAAGAACTAGTCCTTCAAACATACTATTTTGGCCTAGTCACTAGAGAATGTTTTATAAACCAATGAGGAAAACAAACTCAAACAATCACTCTCAAAAATCTGTAAGACGTCTAAAAATCTGACTCATGCTCATAATCTTCACGACTTAATGTGACGGAAAGTCTCACCACTCTTTTCCTTGCTCCCCGAGTCCCTCGCCCTCCTTCCCCAGACGGGCCAGGTTCATCTTGGTCTCTAGTGTCATGAGGAAGGAGCCCGTGTATGAGACCTCCAGATCAAACCACAGACCTGGACACATAGTGAGGGAAACCACACAGACATATTATGTTTAAATCTTAATATGCTACTTTACATCCTCAGCAATACCACAGCAGCATTAAAAAATGACCCAACACTGAATGCTATTTCTGTGAATAAACAAGAAGCTCCTGCCTTGTGTCTAATTACTGTAAAGGTCCCCTGCAGAGCTGTCAGGAGGACAGTCCCCTCCTCTAGCAAACACTGAAAAGGTCAGCTCTGGGGCAGCGGTGCCTCCTTATTGGCTTATCAGACTACTTCCTGTTTACACATTACACTTCTCAGGAGGCGATGAGACAACAATTCAGATTTCGATCCCCCTGCTGTTTGCTCGATGAATCCTAATGTCTATGACTGCCTCGCTCATTCCTCCTCTTCATTTTCCAATCCCTGTAAATGCTCATTGATTTGCGTGTGTGGCAGCAGCGTCAGAGAGAAGCTAAGTGACAGTATTACGTCAGCATGTTGGACTGTGTCTCGTTGTCTCTGTCTAGAAAAGAGACACACGGGAGGGAGTGCCTTCATTTTGACGCCACCCTCATGCCATATATTAGATTTACTTCACCACGATTGCTAGATCAGAAACACATTTAGCACCTCAACTTTCATCTACGTCTTTACAATGAGCATTACAGTCACGGTGCCATATCACACAACCCTATTTTATGTCCAATCTTATTGACAGTCCAGAAGAAGATGTCATCTGGTCAATGTCCTGGATAAAACATTATATTAAATTATATGAGTAATACCAGGCTCTACACAAGCTTGTGTGCATTTAGTAGTTCTCGGAGCACAGTATAAACATTGTAAATCAAATCATGTCCTCCCAACATTAAGGAGTCAGGAAGCACTCACTCACTCACTCTCTTTTTTTTTTTATCATCATCATCACAAGAGAAAAGAAATATCAACAAGATATGAAATTAGGAATGTAACTATCGAAGCCAATGCATCATGTTGTGTTCATGCAGGTTTACAGCACAGCCCTTCGAGAGATGCCAATCCTCCAGGACTAATTATGTGCTGGGATCAACTGATTATGCTTTGTGAGTATATTTCTGTGGGTGTGTTGGTTCAGACAGAACACATTAATGAGCATTGCAGACTCAGCCGTGGAAATGTGTCTAACAGGAGAATGACTCATGACTGGCTGCTTCAACTGAATAGAAAATTGTATTACCTTGTCAATGCTTTTATATCTTTAGACGGAAGATCGAATTAGACTAAAATCGTCTTTGGACAAATATGGCAACTTACGCGTTCCATCCAAATGAATTTAGGGAAAAAATAGCAAGCTTAATTACAAAAGAATCTCCTCCTTTGCTTACTCTCTGCTTAAAAGTACTAATGATTGGAACACAAACCTTCTTAAGCATCTCTTTTCTCATTTTCTCCACAAACCGGCCATACAGGAATTTATATGCCCCACATCTCTGTATTTTCTCTGTGTGTCCAACCCATCCCTTTGCTGGGGCTCAAGACAAGCAGAGGGCAGGGTGAGTCAGTGTCTCAGTAATGGATGAGGGGGACCCAAGACGTGAAGTTTAATCACTGGGGCTTAATAGAGCGAGGCAAGTGGAGGGGCTAGACTCCAGAGAAGAGAGGCAGAGAGGGTTGGAGGGAAAGGGGGAATGTCTTCATCCAGAGAGAAGAAGAGCAAATCTCAGGGAAGATGGAGGAATGGTAGGAGAGGGAGATGAAGGAGATGGATAGATTGAGCGGAAAAGAAAAATGAGAGCGTGTCTCACTGTTCTGTCAGAAAGGCAAGAGGGAGAACTGATAAACAATCTGGGTTGTGATGAAGGATGGCGGATGGCAGAGGAAGGGGAAGATGATGGCTGGCAGAAAAATAAAAAAGATTCTCTCGTGTAGCAGACCACCACTGTGTGGAAAACATGACATACCTAGTGTAGCTTCTCTTCCTACCTTGGTGGTCCACAGAGGGTTTGGAGGCATGGAGGATCTTAGGAATGGAAAAGCCCATGTCTAGCTCTGTCAACGTCAGTTCGTTCATAACATATGGCAGCTGTAACACGGAAGACAGTTAAAAATAAACATTTAGACTTCGCAGAAAAGACAAAAAAGACATGAAATACATCCATCAAAACGGTCTCTTGAACTGATCACAGTGTAGAAACATTTTTCTCTGATTTGTTAGTTATACTATGGAAGCTAGTACCAGTACCCACCCTGATCTTACTGAGCTTCATCTGGATCTTTTTGGAGACTACATTGGCCCAGTATTTCTCTCCCAGAAAGTCCCAGAACATCCGTCCCACAAAAGCGTTGACCCAGGCCTCAGGCTCCACAGTCTCCTCCGAACTCCTGCGTCTCTGAAGGACCCACATACAGGTAGGTACTGTAGCTTTAATTTTCTTGACATACGACTAAGACAATCAAGTATAAAATCCGTCTATATCAAGCCTGGGTTTGATCCAGGCTCCATCTACAGTACTTCCATGGCACAAGCTTGCCCTTTTTAATCTCCTCTGTACACATTCACAATATAAACTCATACAATTAGTCTGAAAACTAGATTTTGACACAGGTCCACTCTACATGGCATTGTCACAAGCATAAAGGTACTCTGTGGAGCTTTCTTGTAAATGAATACAGTTCTGAATATCTTACCTGGATAAGAAAACTACAAAGTGTAAATGCAATCAGTTTCAGCGTGAACACATTCTTAAGAAAAGAAAAGAAATTGGCCAGCAAATTGAAAGATCACCTGACTCTGCCTCTTCCTGCTAGCTTAACAAATCCCAAGTAATATCACTAGCTATTTGTCTGACGACGCCTGTCCATGCCATTGTTTTCCTTGACCTGGGAAGTGCCATGTTTGCTGACAATTAATCAAAATTCGGGAAGAATGCAGATGTGACTTATTGATATTGTTTCACTAACAAATCTACTTATAACTACATATTACCTATGACCAAGTGACCAGGGTCCCAAAAGACTGGATCACTTTACCTGATTGCTTGTGTATTTCCTTTCAGCCTTTCATGTATCTCTCTGTCTCCTACCTTTTTCGCAGTTTTGGGGCTGCTCTCGGGGCTGGGCCCAGGGCTGTCAGTGGCAGTAGGGCTTCTCTGTGGCGCCTGGGGGTTGACATATTTAGCCATGAAGACATTATAGTCCAACAGCATCTTCTGCTTCATGCCTCCAGTAGAGCCACAGTTGAGAGCAGAGGAGGCCTCTCTGTGGCGAGACTGAGACAGCTCATCCAGGCTTCCTCGGCTGCTGCTCCTGCTGTCGGCCTCCAGACCTCCACAGGATTGGGTGCTGCTGCTGCGGCTGTGGGAGGGCAAGAAGGCTACAGGAGAAGGAGGAGAAGGGTGGGATGAGTAAGGGGAGGTTAATGTGATACTATTATGCATCAACAACATTTTCTGTGATTCAAATCACTGCATCATATTTCACATACATAATGCATGCTCAAAGCCTTGGATAGGGAGGGTCTGTTTTTTACTCATCTCTCACAGCAACACTCTGAATCAACATGCTTTACACCAGCTGCCACACTGCATCCTCTCTCTGACTCATATTAGCACTGAAATAGTCATTTTCAACATAATTGCTATGTATATCCTCAAAACAGGCCTGGTATTTAAATCATCTTTCCAGTAATCCTGTCCCAGACCCACACAGTGCTACTGTTTCCCTTTGAATTAGGCCTTATCCTTGCAGGATTGTATCCCTCAGTGGAGACCAATGCTATAATATGCTGCTTCTCTGTGCATGTAATCCTGCTGACCCATTCACACTTATCTGTTCGCTCAGTTGAGGGGATTGGCAGTCTCTAATCCGGGATGTATGCACAGATCTGATGGCTATGCAGTTACGTACTCAAGAGAATGGCTATTCTGACTGTTGGAAGTGATGTGTGTCTGTCCAAATACAGTATGGAGTGTGGAAAGGGTGCAACATACAGAAAAACACACACTGTAAATGGCTTTGTGCATCTTGGTGAGTGATACTGTACATAGCTCAACTCACCACTCTTGCAGATGGCAGGCAGACTGCCACCCCTGCCCTCTGACTTCATTCGGGACGCTAGAAGAAATCTCCGGAACCACTCTTCCTTTTCCCGGCCCGTCCTCCCAAACAGGTAGATTGTCTGATCGCCGCCTGCAGAGGTTGGTCTTTTGGGTTCCTCTGCTGATCCTGATACTTCAACTTTGTCACATTTGTCCACGCGTTCCAGCTTCTCACCCAGCCCTGTTAATTTCTCCTCCCCAGCTTCAGGCTTCTCTACCTGGGCCTTTGACATGAAGTCATCCTGTTTGGCCAGCTCAATGCAAATGGGGTACTTCTTGTTCCAAACTCTCTTCCTAGCCAAGCTTTGGGGCACCAGGTAGATCTATGCGGGGCATATAGACAGAGTTCATATAATCAAACGCATGAAGATGACGATGTTGGACTGTGCTGTTGTTGTTTGCCCACTTTGAAATGAGGACAAAACAATGGTGTGAGTCTAAAAGTAATATATAACTATAAATACAATGTGACAGACTTGCCCCAAGGTGTGAGTGACAGCAACTGGGGGCATGAAACTTTTTCAACATATAAACCAAAGTAAACAATGCAGGCAGGAATACAAGTGCAAATGAGTCATCTCTGATGTAATTATATTTATCTAACCCAAAGCTCAATTTGTCTTTGACCAGCAGTGAAAAAAATATGTCCTTTGTATTCTAAATGATGAACGTAGCTAGCATAGTAGCTAGCATTTGCCATTATGTAGCATTACAGTATGTTGTAGTGGTAGTTAAAACAATCAGAACTTGACTGTGAGCAGTAAAATGCATGTTTGAGGACACAAAGAAAAGTCCAGCAGGACTAAACATCCACAACAATGAAGGTGAAGTTACACTTTAGGCCTTTCAGTTCCAGAATATTGAGAGTAGGGTAGCTGCATGATGAGGACAACCATAATGACCCCTGTGCTGCATGATATGAGAAATGTCTTCTTACTCTCCTGCCTTCAGATATACAAAATCATTGAGTCAGCGCTTTGCTACACGCACAAGAAGCAAAGTTGTGTGTACAGGGTTAGTGACCTGTGATTTTCAGTTCATGTTTACACGCACTATGTGACACTGAAAATGAGTAGGTTTGTCACTGAACTTGACCTATTAGCAAGCATGCACTCAGGCAGAGGCAAACATGAGGGGACGTGTGCTTGATGTCACTTTCTGTTAAGCTTGTCTTCAAAGTCACAAACACACTGACGAGTCAGCAGAGACACACACGGTTAACACATTATTATATTTCTTTCTCTCACATTCGGAAATTTCAGCAGGTCTCTCTTTCATTTCTTATTACCCACATACACCCATGACCACCACACCTTGCTGTCCGTCAGGTCATAGATCTTCTGGCTGATGTAGGTGACATCAGGTTTAGGCTCGTTGTGTGTGGCACGGCGGGAAATGTTCCGGTTGGGCTTGGACAGACGCAGCACGGAGCCCTCTAGACGGACGTAAACAGAGTGGGTCAAGGTGGCGTGGTACATCTCCGGGTCGTAGCAGTGGATCTCATTCATCCAGCCCTGAGAGATTGCGGGGGAAGAGGGGAAGAGTTTTAATTGACACCGACTCAAAATCTATTCTCACAGCACATGTACACACATCAGACTCGTATTCAAAGTCCACAATGTAGGGGTATACGTTTACTAGTTAAGTGTGGTTACTGGGGAATTCATACTGTACACAGATGTATTGTTTTTGTTGAAACCTGATGTTGGAGGCTGATATTGATGATGTGAAAGTTTTTTAAAAGCTGATAATGACATATTGACCGATAAGGACGCCTTAAATTCTTTTCTTAAAGAAAAGCCTTTAAGTTCTTCCTGATGGACAAAATATATATTTAGTTTTTTACAAAACTATGTAATGGTGACCGCAAATATTTGGCATTCTTTGTACTGTAAGCAATCCTTTTTACTTATAGCCAACATAGATGGCGATAACCAATACATATGTGATTACTAATATCACAATGTATTGTGAGGCTTTACTCATAAAACATAAAAAATAACCAATTTAGTCTGCCAACTGACTAAACTAAATCACATACCAGTATATTTCAAAGTTCACACAAAGTTCATACAACGCAACAAACGATAAAGTGGTGCATCTGAAACACTGACTCTTTGTTGAAACTCTGATGAAGAGAAAGTGTGTGTCCCCTGCTGTTGCCCTGCCCCTGCTCTGGGGATCTATCGTTCAAACGCGTGTCTCGTGGTCTGCACAACTGCTGAGCTCCTCTTTTGGAACAGCTGTGCCCTCTAGCCATAAGGCTCTCCTGCGCAACAGCTTGGTAGCCTCTAAGGCGCACACACATACACACAAGTACACAAGCTTACATAATCTCTCAAAGTACTAAACATTTCTCTTCTAGCAGAGCACGGAGAACAGGGGGGCAAATGTGATGGCCACTCTCATTCGAATGTTTGGTCACTGGAGGAAAAAGTGTAATAAAACCCCAATATGTTGCTGCTGGTCCCCATGAGGCTGTATAGTTTAATACTCATCAAACCTCCCACCTTATCAGTCCCAAAGGAGGCTCTGTGAGCAAAGCCAATTCGATTGAAACAACAGGGGAAATTTCAGTGCTTGACTAGTGCGAAAGTGAAGAACACAAAACAAAAGCTCTTTGGCACAACAATCCTACTTACTACAATTTGGCTTAGGCTTGATAATAAAGAAGTACAAACATTTTGCATTCTGTTCACTGTATGCCGTTCTAGATTTAGGATGATTTCTCCAAGGTACGACAGAATAAAATGCAGTGGCATAGCCGTATATCACACAGATAGTATCAACCACATGTGTAAAACCTGTAAAGGTAAAACTAATACTTGACTCTTGGCCAGGCCAGCCATTAGGAATTATGGACAGGGGGACACACATTTCCAAATTGGGCTCCTTATATACACCTACTCCAAGTCGTCTCATTTTATATAATACCAGTATCCTCACTCTAAGCCTTAATACTGAGCCCTTATTCAATGGAAATAAACAAGGTTATTTTAAAGTGGGAACATCTTTTTATTCCAATGTGTTATCTAGCATTGGTATTAAATTACATTTCAATTAAATAAACCTACGCCAAAAATAACAAAACATGTGAAAGTGAATAAACTCAACTATCATCATACTCGATCGTAGTCTTGGCCGTATAGAACAGGGTGCTTCTTTTGCAAATGTGCATTAAAAGCTGTGACTTTCCTGTAAATCTGCACAAAGCATGCCTCTTAAATATACAATTCATAATGTTGCAGCAGAGCATGACCTTAATGATAATCCTAGAGCCAGTGAAGGACACCTGCTAAAAAAAGTTTACATTTTGAAGTCATATAGCAACCTGCCCGTCCATGCCGTGCTTTGTCTCACCTTGAAGGTTCCTGGTTCTTTGATATCCAGCTGGGCAACATTCCAGTGCTCTATCCTTCCCCTCCCTCTTCTCATCCCTGATGAGGAGCGTCGCGGAGAGGACAGCCAGAGGACCAGCAAGGCCAGCATGAACCCAGCTACTATCCCATGCACAACCGCACATATATATGGAGGCACTGGAAGGACTATATACCAGTACACCAACTGTGTGAGGAAGATGAGGCCAGTCACAGGCACAGTGTCCAACTCCTCCTCCTCCTTCTCCTCCTCCTCCTCCTCTTTCTCCTCCTCCTCTGTGTCAAGTTCACTACATAACCCAGTGCTACCAGTATGGGGCTGCCGGGAGCTGGGACGATCCCCGTCTGGTGTTTCTGTGTCGGTACATAACTCAAAGTCTTCACTGTACAGTTCACAGAAGTCCTCGTCTTCCTGTCGAGCTACCAGGGCCGACATAGAGCATCGGCCCAGAGTGAGAGAAGGAGATCTGGGGAAAGTGGACGAGGAGGCCTGGGTGAGGGCTGGGGCGGGTGCCAAGGATGGGAAAGAGAAAAAAACAGAGTCAGGGCCCTTGCCCGTGAGGGTTTCTTCCTCTTCTGCCCCTTCCTCCTCCTTGATGCTATAGTTGTTGTTACCCTCTGTGTGTCCATTTACCGCTGTCGTTCCGCTGAGCTCTGACGCACTGGAGGACAGCGATTTCGTACGATGAGCGCCACTTCCAACAGTTCCCACGCCAGACTCATCCCCCATGATCTTACTAAAAAGCTGCAGGGGATCTGACATCACCTCCGACAGCCGTCGCTTGGTATCCTCTATCCTGGCCTCCACCTCTTGGACCTTGAAGAAAGACCTACCATCTGGGGACATGATGGGGGAAGAGGGGGCTGTTTTGGAGTCTCCACCTGCTTGAGTGACAACGACGGGGCTGGAGCACAAGCGAGGCTGGGAGAACTGTTTGAAGAGCTGCATGTTGCGAGGTGGAGGCCGCTGGGACGGCTGTGCTTGCTGTTGCTGATGAGGGGGCTGATGAAGAAAGTGATGAAGAGGCCCTTCCTGGTGTTCGGCCTTTGAAGTGTCCGTGGAAAGAGACTTAACAAAAGATTTCATTAAGTGACGGTGCCGTGCTTGCGATGGCGCAACAGTGGTGGGCGCAGCAGTGGTTTCTCGAGACTCAACGTCATTGGACAAGGACCTGACGAGGCTGAGGAAAGGCTTGGAGGAGGACATAGCTGCAGACTTGCAAGGGGAGGAGGCGCTGGAGCTCGAGGATGGGGGATTGGCTGAAGGTCGTTCAGAGGGCCAGGAGGAGCTGGCAGGAGGGGTGGAGCCCAGGTGGGGCTGCGTAGAGGTGGGGATAATAGTCATGGCTGGAGAGGGCGTGTGTGGATGGGGGTCCGAGGGCTGCACAGACAGGGTGGTGGATGAAACAGGGAGCACAGCAGCAGATTCAGACAGCAGCTCCTCGTTTGCCTCCAAGCCTGCGGTGACGGACAGGTCATCAGCCCCTGAAGCTTCTAGACCTTGAAGTTCCCCTGCACCATCAAGCTCCGATTTAGCCTCAGCAGATACAAGAGGTACGCCGTAGAGCTCCTCTTCCTCGTCGTCTTCCTCCTTCCCCAGAGCAGAGAAGTGGATGGTGATGGTGTCACGAGAGAGGGAGCGCTGCACCTGCAGCTTGGGTCCAGGGGCGTGACGAGGGGGAGGAGTGTCAGCATGCTGGCCACTTCCCCAGCTGCTGCTGCCCTGACTGCTCATCACCACCCTGCACAGGGCTCAAAGCCTGGGAGAGACACACAGAGACAGAAGCAGTGCACTGTTAATAACTACAGAAACATTGGTATATACAGCAACATCAGTGGGAAGGAGGTTCAGAATCAGCAATCTGATGAAATAACTGCAGAGATCCCCACATGCGCTATACACTCTCCAAGCACACACACACACACACACACACACACACACACACACACACACACACACACACACACACACACACGAGCACAGTGCATATGACAGAAGAGAACAGCCCTGCAGCTCTATATTCATCCTAATGTGAGTAGACTGGACAGGTATGTCCATGCTCCCCGATCCATTAGCCCTCATTATGCAAGGCTTTAGCTGACAGACTGAGTCGCTCTCAGGCCTGGCCTCTCTCTGTCTTACCAGCACAATACTCATTCATTCACCCCGGCTATGGCAACATGATTAATGGGTTACTTCAGAACACATGAGCCTTGAGGAGAGGGGCCCATCAGCATTTCAGCTGTATTTAACTCCACCCACCACAGGGCTGCAGACTGCAGCTGACTAAATGCTGGCGAAGACAAGACAGGATAAATCCAAAGGAAGGCTGCTACACTGATGAGTGGATGGATAATCATCATTATTGGATATTATTATTTGAAAACATTTTGATTAGTTTAACTTAGACCAACATTAAGTTGATTATGTTGTCCACATGGGGGCAGTGCAAAAAAATTCACAACATTGACACTTTATAAAGTTGATATGGCTAACATGTTTTTTCACATCAGATACAAAGCAATGTTAGCATGAATTTAGAGTCATGTTTCTGGCCAGCTGGTGAATTGAATTCGATAATTCACTTTCATTTAACCTCTGTTTGGGTCTCCAACACTTTGTCTGCCATTTGGTGTTGTCCATGTAGCCGTTAGCGTACTGGTGATTTATCTGAGCTTTCACATTGAGTGCTGCTGCCGGAAATGTTGGTAATGAGAGTAGTGAGACGGGAACCAAACAGTTGCATGATAATTCTCTGTGGGTATCGCTCTCTTCACATTACACATCGTCATTGAACCCATTGTTCATAGAAACATAGAAATGAGTGCAGCTTTAAACTGATGTGATAAAATAAAGAGTTGAGACTTTTCTGCTCTAATTTATTTAAAATGATGAACCTCAAAATGCATTGCCTTCAATTAACAATAAATGCCTGAGATGCAAGTATTCTTTTTACTCATTTATATTCATAACTCAAATATTGTTCTGATACTGCTCATTTCCTTATTGTGTCCATCATTTAGACTTAAATGGATTATTTTACTAGGCTATAACTCATGTATTGCATTATCTTTGCTTTATGGGATCGTAAAAAACTTACGACCCCCCCCCCCACCCCTCCAAAACCCCACACACGACAATATGCAGGACTTAATCACACAACAAAGCAGCGGTTAGGCTCCGGTGATCACAGGAACAAGGCGTCTATTGTATAGTCTCAACACAGTGGAACCAAAGTCATTCATCATGCAGTGATTTCACTGAACGAGGCCTCAAGTTGTTATTGAGTTATTGTGCCTGTGTATTCCTCCACATCGCATAGAGTCCATCATCCCTGGTTAGCTGAATCTAACAGGCAGGGCAAAACAAGCATACACAAACACAGAGTCACTCTGCTGGTTGATAGAAATGCCCTGTAATGGAAGGAGGAGGGACGGAGCGAAACAACAGAGCAGTTAGCTTGTGTGATTGTCTGCATTTCTGAAAAAGCCCCGGCGCCCCTTGGGGCTCTCCGGTTGGCACTGCATCTCCAGAGATTGTATTTGCTGGGATGGAATAACAGCGCATTAGACTTCCGCAGCCAGCCTTTCACTTGGCTGTGCTACAGCAGGTCTTGTGTGTTGCTTCTGCCATGGCTGTGCTAGGGGCACAACAGATCGAGTAAAAACAAGGAACGAGAGAGACAGAAAAGAGAGCAACAAAGAGAAGAAAGATGAAGAGCCACGGGGGGGGGGGGGGGGGGGGGGTCTGTAGAGGCTGCAGACGACCTTTCAGAGACAAGCTTTTGAAGTGGGATTCTCAAGACAAGATGGAGAGAAAACATGCGGTGGATGACAGACGGAAGAGTGATAGAGAGGAGGGAGGAGAAGGGAGACAGAGCCATGGAGATGGAAGTGGTTATTGTCGTCACCAAAGCCTGAAGGACGGATTAAAACATTGTGGAGGTCGACAGGGTGAGCAGGGAAGGATGGTTCCAAGTTGGTTTCAGGTTTTAGGAGGGCACAGCCAAAAGACACCGGATCATGCAAAACCATAAATGTCAAGTTCTTAAACGTTCATAATAAGTGTGTACTGTTTTGTACTCATGTCTACATACAGTATATACACAGAACTGAAAAGGTAAGACAATGATTTAGATCGAAAGAGAACTAAATCATTTTCAAGCACAACTGCCAAAGACTTACTGGATTCAGTTACGAATTGTATTTTTTATTTTTCATAAATCATAGCAGACAAAACAAACAATTTAAAAGATGTCATTTTGGGTTGGAAGCTGTGACGTTTTTCACAACATTTTAATAGACTAAAATATCAGAAGATGAATTGATGATGAAAGAAAATGTTAGTTGCAGTCCCAGATTGAAAATACAGAATTGTTTTTTATTGTTTTAGCTCTCTAGGCTTACATGAAGGTACATAAGGATTAAAAGACTCGTACACCGCCCAAATAAAGGAGGCTATATGAGAGCTAAAACAGTCTAGTGCTTTTCAGGTTGAATACAGAACGACCTGCACAATGTTTGCCGACACACCCACAGCTTTAGTTATTTCCTCTCATCAATGCACCAGTACCATTAAAAGCCCAGTGTTTGTTTTAGCCGCTCCTGCATGAGGATGAGGAGAGGAGAAGAGTCTGGCACGGGGAAGAGACTCATTCAATTAATCAAAGCAAGCAGGGCTACTCTAATCAGCTGAAGCCAGCACCCCGGGAGACGAGAGAGGAGGGGAGGGAGGTTAAAAGCAGCAGGGTGTAAGAAGGATGTAAGGGGGTGAACAGACAGTAGAAAAGGAAAGGGTGAGTTAACAACATGAGAGCAAAAAGAGAAAAGCAGAACATGGTACAGAAATAGTAGTGACCATTTCCTTATTCACAATCTGTGATCCCATGGTTTTGTCCCCCAAAAAACAAAAAAGAGAATGAGTGGTGAAGAGGAGGGAGGTACAGAGTGGGTGCTTGAAGAGAGATGGAGATGTATTTATGAACAGTTTGTGCCGCCTTCAGCATATTGAGTCTCTCTTCTCTCAGCTGAATGAACCACTGAAAACCACCAATTTACTCCATTTGTTTTGAGTAAGAAGCGCCCACTTAATTGATTTAACACCTCCAGCTGTTTCTCAAAAAGACAATTTTCTTTGTTTTGTGCTCGTTTCATTCCTGCTAAAACCACAGCTGATATACTGTGTGTGACAGATGCTGCAGCGCGTTTCCAAGTCCCTACCTTTCAGTGTCTCTTTCTTTCTTTCTTTTTTTGACAGAGACTCACCTGGTCTGCCTCTCCTCTCTATGCATTTGATGGATGGGTAGATACTTCTGGACTGTCACACACCCTGACACATTTCAGGCCCTGAGGAGGCGTGCGGAGGAACTTCTGTCGGAGGGTAACAAAATCAGCACTATTTATAGGCTGGGATCAGTTCCCAGGCAACCAGCAGACACTCCAGGAAGTTACTTGTCCCAGGCCACTGAAAGGTCTGGCACATGGCCACCTATAAAACAGTGAATTGTCATTTTTATACTATCGTACTTACATATTAAAAAACAAGATATATTATGTTAACTAGTGAGCTCCAGAGTGCGTTTGACAAGTCAAAGTGTCTTTATAGTTCGTGCTAAAAACCTGCATAAGAAGTCGTGTCTATTGATTATGAATAAATTGTAACATTGGTATTTGAGACGTTGCTGCCTTCTGTATAAATCTTAAACCCAGGTTGACCTCACTGAATCAATAGCGATGGAAGATTGTCTTTAAATATGATTAAACCGACCAGTATGCTGCAGTATGAGAGAGGAAGGGGAAAGAGAAGAACTGGAGGAATAAATGAACAGCATCAAAATAAGTTCAATCAAATGAGTCCTCCAGCGATTTAGCATTGCATTCCTATAACATAGTCTGACTTACGATGGACAGTAAAAAGAAATATCTGGTGCCTACATTACCCAAAGTACAACTCAACCGTCAACATTTTGGTCTAACACTTTGGGTGTGCTGTGGCAGTAGCTGCTGATGTAGCCTCAAGCAGAGACGAGGAGTCGGCTACTAACGTCTGGTAAGTTCACTTCTTTCTAACTCTACACCCCCAGATTTAGTTATTTTCAAACTGCAGACTTCAGCACTAACCAACGCTGATTAAAGAGACACCAGAGGCAATTTATCAGACTTCCCGGTGCTCCCTCTGGAGCTCCCTCCCTTAACAGAAGTACGCCCCAACACCTGTAAACAGATATTGATGTGTAAAATCAGTGAAGTTCCTAATTCAGACTTTTACAGTCCCTAAGCACAAATTGGCCACCATATATCTGAATTTGTAAGGGTTAGTTTTAAGTTATGGATCAATACCAATGACTCAACAGTTACTCAGCAGGTGCTGAGATATTTTGGATTTTAAAAAACACACTTTGAAATAACACATCCACAGCTTTGCAAAGACCTGGACAACGTGGGCGAACCAGACCATGGTCAAAAGATGATTTGAATCATATATTTTGTTGGTGTTTCTGTTGGATTTTTGCTTGCTGTATTTGTTCAATTGCTGATGTGATTGGATGAGTGAGTCAGCAGGTGTCGAGGACAGACTGACATGACCTCTGCTGAAGGATGTTAAGTTGGCATGCCAAGTTTCCACAGAAGGAAGATCAAATAGAATAGGAAAACGAGAAAAACGAAATGAAGTCTGGCGTCAGGAGCATACTGAGCAGATGACTGTGTGAGAAATAGGGCAGGAGGAAAATGGAGAGCAAGTCAAGTAAGAAGCAAGTCGGCGAGGCATTAAAAGGGGTGGGTGACAGCGGGAAGATAGATTGGGTGAGACAGAGAGATTGAAGATGAACACAGGATGAATACACAGACACAGAGAGAGAGAGAGAGAGAGAGAGAGAGAGAGAGAGAGAGAGAGAGAGAGAGAGAGAGAGAGAGAGAGAAAGTCGTTTGTCACTAACAGCCCAGAGACAACACACACATGCACAGATGCAATTGCCTGGATGTGTGTGAATGCAAACAAAAGCGACACAAAGGGAGGTTGAACTGAGGGAGTCAGGTAATGAGCAGCGGGGTAGAGAGAGAGAGAGAGAGAGGGAGAGAGAGAGGGAGAGAGAGGGAGAGTAGAGAGAGAGAGAGAGAGAGAGATAGCGAGAGAGAGAGAGAGAGGAGAGATGCGAGAGAATAGAGAGAGAAGAAGAGAGAGGGTGAGATAAGAGAGAGAGAGGGAGTGAAATTTTAGAGAGGAGATAGAGCGGGCTCTCTGCCGGAGAGATAGATATTTGATGGGCGAGAATCTAGAGACGTCCCGGATATCTAGTCCTCTCTCATCGTCGTCTCTACTACCCTCAGACAGACTTAGATCAGGAACTGATATATAGACTCTTCCTACATCAGAAGATACTCTCTCTCTCTCCTCCTTCCATGTTCTCTCTCTCCTCTCTCTCGTCTCCTCTCTCTCTCTCCTCTCCTCTGTCTCTCTCTCTCTCTCTCTCTCTGTTCCCTCTCTCTCTCTTCGCTCCGATCTATCGCCGTGGCGACAAGCTTCCGGTCTCTGTCTCTTCGAGACTCGACAGAGCGCCAGATCGACTAGCAGAGATAAGAGTAGAGTGGCTCTAGATCGTATAGATACTATCGATCGATACATATCATATCTTTGCTTGCTCTCGAGAGAGAAATAGAATCAGTTGATCGATTATTTAAAATTGTTGCCAATTAATTGAATGTTGATGAAAAAAAGAATCCTGTGAAACAGAATGTTTGACATATTACTCAAAAAGATCTGATCTATAATTTATATCAAACGTAATATAACATTAAAATGAATGGCAAAAAGAAAGTGATTCACAGCGAGCTGTACAGGCTGTTATGATGGAGCTGCTCCAGCAGGGGACGGCTATCATACAGACAGTGAACAACACTGACACTATTAAAGTGTGATGTGTCAATATGCCTGTTAGACCAATATATTTGCG
Organism: Cottoperca gobio; assembly: GCF_900634415.1. Taxonomy (NCBI): domain Eukaryota; kingdom Metazoa; phylum Chordata; class Actinopteri; order Perciformes; family Bovichtidae; genus Cottoperca; species Cottoperca gobio. The sequence continues at coordinate 10,658,568 of NC_041362.1, read as the reverse complement.
TAACAGCAAAAGACATGCAATCAAACCTCCAAATGCACACTCACACACTCACACACACACACACACACACACACACACACACACACACACACACACACACACACACACGCACGCACACACACACACACTGCTCCAAGGTCTGAGCCCATCGCCTGGCAGCATAATGAGCTCCGGCAGCATCAGAGGAAACACTGAGCAGAGGTTTGACGGCGAGTACCGCTGCTCTGAATCTGTTAACGAAAGGACGAGAGAGAATAAAAACAATAAAACAGCCAGGGAGATAAAGAACACTCACGCAGCTGCGCTGGATCAAACCGGTTTTCTTCACCTCTCTTTCTCTAACCCAGAATCCACCGTCAACACGTCAAACATCAAACCTTGCCATGCAGATCATCTGGTGGTTGCCATGCCAACAGTGAAGCTTTCATGTTGTTCCGCACTTATCCCTTTTGTTTGGCAGGGCAGCTCCTCCTCACTGTATAACCCTGGTCTCCTCGCAGTGTGTGTGTGTGTGTGTGTGCGTGCGTGTGTGTGTGTGTGTGTGTGTGTGTGTGGGCACTAAACCACAGTACCAAATAGAATGAAGAGGGTGAAAGACAAAAGAGAAAGTATGTGTGTGTACATTAATTTGACTTTCTCAAAGACAAAAGAGCGCCTGATCAATTAACAACCTTTTATTGTGGTTCTCAACATCAATACACGTTCTCCTGACATCCTGAGTTGTTGACTCTGATCTTCTCTGACAGCGTCGAGACATAAATGTGCTTGTTTTCATCATTACAAGCTGTTGGTTTGTTCAAGTAGCGCCATATGGGTTTAACACTCGCCTTCGATGCATTGAATATCGATGTCTGGTGCCGCATAACCCGATTGCACACTTTAGAGATCAAAAGGTGGATGAACGCAGAGTTCTGACCAAACACACAGGCATCCAAATATATTAAGCAATTTATAATCTGTGTAAAAGCTGCTTGACAGCCCGCAAACAGCCGGAGGGTTTGGTATTAGTCATAATCCACCCTATTACATGATGAATGGAGAGATAGAGGGAGGGAGACGTGGGGGGTGGGGGGGGGGGGGCAGAGACAGAGAAAGACAGAAAAACATTGACTGCGAGTGTATTTACAGACACAGATTAATATTAGAACTGGTGTTATGCTTTTACACTGTATGATCACCAGGAATAAGTGTTACTTTTAGTGGCGCTGTTTTGCAGAAGTGTGAGGGTGCAGGGAATACAGTGCGTCTGATTAGTAATCATAACAAGAAGACAGGCTGTGAAAATGAAGACGGAGAGATAATAGCCTGTGGCTAATAAGAGAATAAAGCGGAAGAATCTTAAATGTAATATTTTAAATTAGTATTCATGGATCACTGTGTAAAGTTGTTGCAAGCTCTCATGGTGTTCTTTAAATGCTCTTTAAATGATATGTACATTTATCTTTGTTCATTTACTACCTCCAGCTCGACTTCAAGAAGCAGCACCGGCCTCAGACCGCCATTGTTAGAAGATATCACTGAAAGCAGCTCAAAATATCTACTCCATTAATCCCCCCCCCCATTTTTGACAGTGATGTGTCACACAATACAGGCATCATCACAGACACTGAGCTGAATTAGCATATAAGTTACATGACATAACAAAGGGTGTATTTCTAACAGTGGCTCTGCATGTTTGCAATCTTTGCAGCATTAAACTTCCTGTGTCTGATCACACAAAAGCAGCAGCACTGGTGCTAAGTGAGAGCCGATCCACATTTTTGTGAACGGTCAAGAGCAGGAAAGCTCCTTTTTGCCATCTTAAGTGAAACACCCATGAAACAGTTACAGATAGTAGTATTTTAATTTCCTAAAACAGCTGGGCACCGTAGTTTTTAGCAAATGTTACTCAAACAGGAGAACATTGAGCATGTGTTGGGGACTATTTTCAGCTGTGGACTAATACACATTTGGTGCTCTAGTGATTATTTACAGCAGCAGTGAGTGTGTGATGAAAATAAACTGCAATACCTTTGTTCATTGTAATGAAGGAACCTGTTGCCCAGTGCAACAGTGTGGATCTCTAAAGCGTTTTTGAACAACAATGGAGCTCTATGGGAATATGGGAACAAAATATATCAGGCTTCGACTACACAACTTTGGCTGCGGCGTTGGGGAGTAGAGAAATATAAGCAGTTTACTTCAATTTTGCAATAGCTTACTGGTAGTTCAACTACATTCATATTTGCATAATGATAAAAGTACTGAAATTACTTATTACCAGTGTGTGTGTAGTTAACTAATGAAATTACAAACAATCTTGGACTATAAAAGGAACAGAATTATTTTTCGTTTTTATTTTACCGGCCAAAAATACAAATTAAATACTTTTTAGTGGGGTATTTTATTTTTTGGTTTGACTTGTGAACAAAGTGGGCAATTTTTGAAATAAACTACATTTTTTGCTAGCATGTGATTTTTTTTATATTATTGTTGTTATTATTCTACTTTTTTTAAGTAGCTTTAGTTAACCAAACTAGATTTCTCCCTCGCTGTAGTTCAACTTCTTCCAGTGTGAAATAATTGGCAGCTTGCAAAGCTACACTTTCAAAGCAGCTTCTCCAAAACTGCTTGTTAGTAGAATGAACTGTTGGTTTCACAAGTGTGAAGTGCACCTCATACATATAACTGACTTGCATGCTGAGTACATACCAAGTGTGTATTCAGTGTGTAGGTCAAATCTCTGTGTGTGATCTAGTCAACAAATACTTCCTCCTTTCTCTTCGACGTTAACTTCCTGTATGGCGATAGTCGCAATAAGAGGAAAGCACCACCCATTACTCCCTCTCTCTTTAGTGTAAGCACAAACAGATGTATCTTCAACAGAATCACTTCTTTGTCCAGTTGCAGTAAAGCACTGCTTATAAAATAGCTTAGCTAGTACAGCATGTGCTTTGTCAGTGTGGTTTTATTAAATGCATATCATGGTCAATAGCTGGTCAGCAAGTGCTTACACGCACACGCACACACACACACACACACACACACACACACACACACACACACACACACACACAAAAAAGGCAGTTAGAAGCCATTAGCTGTTACACTTGTAGCTGCTCGTCAAAGTGACAAGTGCCGATGGCTGTTCCGCCGGCTTTTTCATTTAAACACTGAGTGTGTGCATAAGGACCATGTTCCATTGAATGTATGAATGCATTTGTGCATGTGTGTGTGTCCTTTCACGTCAAAATAGTGCAGTGTGTCAAGTTATCTAGCAAACCAATCGATAAGCAAAGTCACGTTTCCTGCTGCACTTAACATCAGTATCATATTCGCCATCAGTGTGGCTTTTGCAGACACTACATGGCAATAAGCATGTGGACACCCATCAGTGATGGATAGTACCCGACTTTCTGATATAGAAAAGGCCTTATGATATTGCAGACCTCCGTCATGGCCAATGGTGCATTCACATGCTCCTCGGATAGTCACATTTCCCAAGTTGGGAAGTCGTTCTTCCGACTTCTGTGTGTTTATGAGCTTTAAGTCGTAATGTGGAAACATGGACACTACAAAGAAGATGTGTTGTATTTAATTGCTCAGAGCGTTTAAACAAGACATTGGAATCTTATTCTGAGGCATTCATATGAATTTCCCCTGTCGGGAACTATGTCCTATATCGCCATGTTAACAAAAGTGACACATCATTTGTGTATCTGCCTCATGATTCAGATCCACTCCAAAATGTAATGGGTCCTTCCTTGACCCATTCTACATCCTTCCACCAAGTTTCATGACAATCGGGCCGGTCTTTTTTTTGCGGAATCCAGCTGACAAACAGAAGAACAAACTGAGCCGATATGGGCGATATGGCCTGGCTTGCAGGTGGTCCGACTCAACCCAATGGTGTTGGATGGGGTTGAGGTCAGGGCTCTGTGCAGGTCAGTGAAGTTGTCCACACCTAACCACCATTTCTTTGTGAGTCTTGCTTTGTGCATGGAGGCATTGTCATGCCCCAAAACTGTCCAACAAAGTCAGAAGCAGTGTCGCCTAAAATATCACATTATGTTTTGCAATGAACTTTTCCTTTAATTGCAACTGAGGAGGTCAAACCAGACCCAGAACAAAGGTATATAGAAACATGTGTCTACATACTTTCGGCCATAGTGTACCTCTAGCTCAGTCAGAGTAGGTAGAAAAACAAACCAATGCCTGTCGGGTGCTATTTTTGTACAATTTTGCTAGGCAGGCGCTGCCCTTCGTCCTATCGCGTAAGGATCTGCTTTCAACCTCAGAACAACGTAATCACGAGATTCAATTGCACCTTTCTACAACAAAACTCCTGTCTGGAAAACCAAATGAGAAAGTGAATGATAGACACACTGCAGTATTTACAGATACATTTTAATATTTAGAGTAGTTAAAATAAACTGGAACACACACGGTTCACTGAACTTCACTTGTTCTTACAGGAACAACACATGTATCCTATTCTTTAGTCTAATGTATCTTCTATTCTACCCTCAAGGGTTTTCCTCAGAGTTCACACATAAATGGTTTTATCTGGCTCAGTTTGTATCCGTTGACATCCTACATGAGTAGGAGGAATACCCCTGGTGATTACTATTATAGAAATCTAATATATAGTGAGCTCCAGGGGCTACCTCTGGCACCTTCCCCTTGTTCATATTACTACAAACTTTGGATGTGTCACCATTTGTTCTTATTTCCCCATCTTCTGCTGATGGCACCCTTTGCTTGATGGCCTGGCTCTGATCACACTTACTGAATGTCATAACAGTGGCATTAAGTCATCATTATAAACTTAGATTATTGTACTGACTCTTTTCTCAAAACATAAAAGCTTTAAACTGGTTCCTAGAATGAAATAACTACAATATCACACAAACATGTACACTGCCCTGACTTTATCCAGCATGGCGTGGAACCATGTGGGCTCGAGTTAACACATCCCACTGAGACGCAAGTTCAAACCTCAAAGGGTCAGCCGCTGACTCAAGAGTCGGCTCGCAAGACGCCCTCAAGCTAAATTATTTTAATTTGCTGCAAAATGTGAACTGCCGTTCAACTTGAAAATTCACAGCCCGCAGCACACACACATGTTAACACAGACGCATCCAATCCACAGCGACTTCTTCAGCTTTACACTTACACATTTCTTAGTTCATATTGTGTTTTTGGCTTTTCTGTAATGCTCGAGTGTTTCAGAATGAAGGGCTTGAAGTGTGCCATCAAACCCCCTTTTTTTTTTTATCCACAAACAATAGCGTATTCAGATGGATCAGCTGGTACTGTTTGCTTTTACCCTCATAGCTATTTGTCTAATTGAGCCTAAGAAGAAAGAGTATTCCCTTTAGCTTACACAAGCCCCCTTCATCTACAAACACACATCAGTGTGGGACACAGATGTTGTTGTTTTTAAGTCATTAATGCATCATGTGAAAATGAATACTGCAGATGGAGCCACGTGCGTGTGTAACAATGTTGTAGATGTGAATGAGGTTTGGGGTTGAGTAAGAGAAGTCGAGATGAAAGCGACATAATTAAGGAGAGGAAAATTAGGCAGGGTGCAGCCATTCAAGGCCATGGATCAATTCCAGCACACACACACACACACACACACACACACACACACACACACACACACACACACACGCACACACACACTCACCCTCAGACACAAGGTCAAAGAGGGAGAGGAGAAGTCTTACCTTGAGATTTTAGAGGCATTCAATCTCCTCTTGCTACACAACCTGCACTCATGGTGCTAACATGCCTAGAAAAACAGAGACGTAGAGATACATTTGTTTAACGGGTAACGTACAACTGATGTCATCATGTCATCTACTTTCAGACCAGCCTCAGTTGTTTGGCTGTGAATTAACAATATGTTAGGGTGGGACACAATTGTAGACAAGTGGTAGGTGATAAACGGAAAAACTGCGTCACGCAAAATCTTACAATTACTTCTACATAACGTAGTAGATTTCCATACACACCTGTATTAGAAGCCACATTACAGCTTCTTAAGAGACAAGTTCACATGAGGGCACTGTGCAGAAACTCACCCTAAATGATCTGATAAGCAATGTTGTACAGGCCTATGGTGATCTATCCCTGGAATAAAGAGGGGATTTGGTTTGACACTGAGATGAAAGTCTACGTGATCGATGTCTTGTGTGGCTGTGATGCTGTGGCCTGCTAAGGGAAGTGTGTGTGTGTGTGGGGGGGGAGAGAAGACAGGAAAGGATTGAGCAGCTCATGTACACCTGTACAGTTCCCATCAGGCTACATGAATAATGAGCCACAGTTGCTCCACAGATGCATCAGCCACCAACCTACATGAGTCCACACAGCTGTGATAGACAAAATGATCCAAACACTGTGAGGATTTCAAATCTAAAACAGCCACAGAAATGTGCTTTAGTAGGGAAGTACACCACAGTACATGTGGGCCATACTGTAGCATCATGACAGCTTTATTTCATGTGGTTGCTGCTCGTGCTTTTCTCTTATTTAACACTAATAATCCAAAAACATTTAAAGCTATGGCTCCTGTGTCTCCATCCGCCCCTTTCTCCTCCTCACATCCTGACTCTAGCTCTTTATGTCTGTAGCTGGAATACACCCATGGACCAAACAGCTGATACTCGAATCAAACAGAGGAATAAAAAAAGAAAAGAAGGAAACGCACCTCTAATCTTACCGTAGTTATCGCATCTTCATGAGCAGGCCACTGGTTCTCTCGGCATCCAGGCTTTGAATCTGCGTAATTCGAAGAGGATCCCTGCGTGTAGAGCTTTCTATGTGCAGCCCGGAGCCTGCGGAGGGACGGAGCACGGAGGGGTGCCGAGGTGCTGGCTGGCCTGTGCACCCAGCGAGAGTCCAGAGCAGAGAGACAGTGATCAGACCTGATCCCCGGCGCGGCTTGTTACGCCACAAATGCACGAGCTCTGGGCGTGTATTGTTTTGGTGAATGGGTGATGTTCAGACAGCGCCACCCCCCCTCTCTCCTCACCATTTACAATGACATTTACACCCGAAGAAGCATCCCAACGTCGGCACACTGGTGATTCATATTTTATTGTGTTGCAGCAGGAGAGTGTGAATTGCGTCACGGCGTTGCAGCATGCCTATAAGACGCGGATCCCCCCCCCCCCCCCCACAAACAGCACTAACAAACCCCCGTCTCCCTTTAATAAAGGCTACCAGAAGAAATGAGCAGCAGGTGAAAACACAGAAGCTCAGAAATTAAATATAGCTTCTTTATTTTTGTTTAGATGACGCCATGTTTAATTTTATTTTAAAACATATAAAGCAAAACATGCAGACACAACCTTCCCCTAGATCAGATCCTCCAGGCGCACAGTCCGAATTCCGGCTCGTTTGCTGTGATTATATTTGCTTGAACAGGCTGCCACCTACCGGGCCGAGTTCATTACGTCAGAGGAGACTGTCCACATGAGTCTCCACACAGAGGCGTCTGTATGCTCAGCCACTTCCTCTGTCACCTGACATCACGTGTAACATATTAATTATTACAGATCATGGTCCCACAAATGTTTGTTGATGCATCTGAGGTGATTTTCAGCAGCAGCGGGAGAGCAGAGACATGTGAGTGGTGAAGGGATCCATCTAGTGGTGGACGAAGTAGTAATATGACACAGTGTAGACCAGGGGTGCCCACACTTTCTTGGCTTGTGAGCTACTTTTGAAATGACCAAATCCAAGTGATCTAAGTGATGTGTTCATCACTTAAATGTTGCAGCTGCTAAATGAGGAGTTTATGTTGTACTATATATACTGCCTGGTAGCCACCGAGGGATAAATACAGTTTCTGATCGCATATTAATAATGCATGATAAATTATAAGTAGGCCCACAGTAAGAAATGGAAATATTCAAGTAAAGTATGCAACAAGTACCTCAAAATTGTAATGCTACATTGTAAAACAACTGAACACCTGCAGGACCCGGCTCATATTGGGGAGGACAGATACAGTCTGTGGGATGTGGATTAGCAGCACCACCTTCAGGCCATAGTGAGCACATAGTTACACTAAGTATTCACAAACTGAGCAACTCTGAGCAATGAAGGGACAAAAACATTTACTTTAGTGAGAGGAGCGGGTGACCCCATTGTTCGGTATGACGCACTCTTTTATAAAGCTGTCATTGGTCGATCAAAATGCACTCTTAGTGACAAAGGCCATAGATTTGTAATTAAAAATGAGAAATAGATGGATAAAATACAATGAATACAAATGTTAAGAATAAATCAATCACTAAAAGCATAAAACAAATATATTTTTATATATATTCTTTTTTCAAAGAGGACACTGATGTAATAGAAATAATTGAGTCTTTACTAAGACATGATGTAATTATGGATACTGTTTTTTTTAATGAACATCTCAGTTAAATAAATTGTGAGCCATACTTTAAAAGTAGCCTACAAATTGTTTTAAAACACAGGCGTACATGTGCAGTAGTCATTCATATGCTGATAATAATTACAATAATATCTGATTGTTATATTAATTAAATCTACATTTATTTACCAATGTCTCACCTTAGGAGCTCTCTTAAGGGCTGAGATGCTTTATGAATGTCTTTCATCTTTACCAGGATCTAGTAATAACTTTCTGGGAAAATTCCTATAAAAACGTCATAATTCTGAGAATCTTCTTAGAGTTTCGTCACCAGGAGCAACTGTGTGTACCAGGAAGCTTTATGAATACGGCTCCTGGTGTTTGAGACCTTGTTCTGAAGCTCACACTGGTCTGCACTTACTTAGGTGTGTGTTCTTATTATTGTCCAGGCCCTTTTCATCATTTGTTACAAACAGCAGAAGAGGTGCAGCAAATGTCCCAGGTCAGACGTAAAGCAACGTTTCTTCTTCCATCTGCTACCAGGAAGATGACATTACCAAAAAACACAGTGACAGTTTGAGCTCAGGTCTCTGCCTCCACCAGTAAGATCATGAATGGAGACAAAAAAATGTATAACCAGAGATCAAATTAGGCTTAACAATACATTATTTCAGCATTATATTACTTTTAATGCGAAAGGTCATTCATGACCTTGGAAACGTCATCTGTTGAAGAAGATCATGTGATATGATCAAACACTTGAGGGGAAGCTACTCAGTGGTACCTCGAGGGGAGATTGTTTTTGCAACTGTTTTCTTCGAGGTCAAGAAATCACTTTGAACCTCAGCTTACAAACCAGCTGAACAGATGAGAAGTATTTTTTGACCATTTACAATTCCATGACAACTGGGCAAATCCCGACTGCTGATAAAGATCATGTGATATGGTTGAAAGCCCGAGAACACCTGCTAAATGGACCTTTTGTCATGTCTTGGTTTTTTTTGCTGTTCTATGAGCGAGAGAGAGAGATGTTCTGATTAAACGAGTCATACTAAAATAAAGATAAGAGGAAGAAGAGGGTGTATACAGAATGGGTACATCTTTATTAATCATAATTGTCTCATTGCATTTTCCCTCTGACGTGTTCTCGCTGGGGTGTAAAAAACAAACTGGGTCAATTATCACTTATATAACAGGGGGTTGGCCTTTTCTAAGGTTTCAGTAGCTCTCTCTACCTTTCAAAAGTTATTTAACAGTATGATTCACATCAAAGCACTCGGGACCCCCGCTGCTAAACTCAAAGGCCAGACGTCCCATTTCCCCTCTGAAGCTCTAATAACCATCCCTTTATGAAGTTCATAAAACCCACTCCTCAGTAGACCGCTGCAGATGGTGGGCCAGGCTAATAGCAGGAAAAGTCGCACAGGCCGCCACCTCGCTTGGACTCCTTTGAACTGAACCATATACAGATTGAACAAGGGGGGGCAACCATATGCATGTTTCTGTGTGTATATGAAAGGAGGAAGAGTCTCTATGTACATGTGTGTGTGTGTGTGTGTGTGTGTGTGTGTGTGTGTGCGTGTGCGTGTGCGTGTGTGTGTGCGTGTGTGTGTGTGTGTGTGAGTGGGCATGTGTGAATTTGTGTGTCCTCGTCCTTATCCCGTCACAGCAGGGGAGAGACATGAAAGCCTTTCTACAGTGTTTGGTAATTGCAAAGACCTCCGTTCCTCTCCTAAACAGCAAAAGAGACGACAACCTCATCAGGAACACGGTCAAAGATATTAAAACAAACTGTACAGATGTGCACACACTTTTGGGGCAGTTGACCAATCAATAGTCTTGACTGTGTAAAAAGTACACAGAAGTGTGTGTGTGTGTGTGTGTGTGTGTGTGTGTGTGTGTGTGTGTGTGTGTGTGTGTGTGCGTGTGTTTCTTCTCCACACAGGCCTTTCTTTGTAGTGTGTAACCTTTTGATCTAAATGGAAAAAAGGGGGCTTAGGTGGGCCAGTGTGTTTGAGAGGGGAGGTTATGCTAAAAGGAGTAGGGAAGGGGGGGGGGGGTGAGTTGCCACCTTTTCATGTTACCTCTCCTCTGTTCAGCTTTCTAACGAATGTCAACGCTGATAACAAAGCCTCATTTGCATATCATAATCCCCATCTCTCGACCTTCTGATCAGGTGTACTTGGAAGCACGGCTGTATTCTTTCAAAAAGAGAAAAAGATAGAGAGCAAGAGAGGAAAAAAAACCCAGTTCACTTTGAAAGCTGCTTGAAGTTTTCTGCCAGAGTTCAAATAACACTAAAACATGTGCATGGCATTGAGTGGCTGATTTGTATTAAAAAGAAGAAAGGCGGAGGGATGGAGGGGTGAAAGGAGGTCAGAGAGGGGAGACTGAGGGAACTTTCTGGAGCTATTAAAGCCAAAATCCTTTGGATCTCATGTCACTACACATACAGATGAGCGGAGCCTTTTTGTATCCAATCTTTGAACTTAGACATGACGTGCTTGGTGCCCTGACCCCAACAAAATTATCGTATTTTTCCTCAAATACATTTTTCATATTGTCTTAAAATTCTTCAATAAACGGCAAGGAATTGGCGTCTTGATTTTCATCATCACCAAAGCAACTTCTTTCCTTTGCGTCGCATTCACAGCTGAGCAAAAGATCTCGGCCAAGCTCCAGAGGAGCTGCTGCTGAGTGATGGCAGAGTGAGAGAAAGAGGCGTGGATTTGTGGCAATGTTTGCTGCAGAGGTCAAGGTGTGTGTCAGTGTGTGTGTCTGTGGGAGAGTGTTATTAGCAACTCTGCATGTCATAGCAACAGATCCAAAGGTCACGGACCACCCCAACTGTGTGTTCACACACTTCATCATCTACCACCACACTGATCAATAGTGGCTGGACTGTTCATCCGGGACAGAGGGTTTGGATGGCGACCAATACACGATGTTTCTGCCTTCTCTCTGTCGGATACTCCTTCTTGGCTTGAACACACTGTTCTCAGCAGCCTATGGTTTCTGAATCCCAGTTGTGAAGACCAGACGTCCTTTCCCATGAGTGAAGAGGGCCTCCAGCAGAGCTGCTTCAGCTCCTCCACATTCTCATAGTCCTCCGATTGGCCAGAGTTGTAAAGCTGGGCCCTGGGAGTCACCCGCCTCCGCTCTGATCCACTCAGCCCAGCTCTGCAGCAGAGGCTGTCCTGCCAGCTCCTTTATCCCAGCTACCGCACACCCAGGGCGGGCAAAGCCAGACTGACAGTCCCCCGCTGCCTCCAGAGCCTCCGTCTCATTTCCCCCTGTAGCCGCCCACCACCCCTCTCAGCTTTTCAATCTACGAAGCAATTAGAAGGAGATCCCTTTCTTTTGTCGTCTATCCGTGGAAAGAAGAAAAGCGAGAGAATGAGAAAAAAAGAAGAAGGAGGGCCAAGTTGTTGGTGGTGGTGGAGCTCAGGCCTAGCTAGGAGCCACTTGTGAAGCCCTGGGTATTAGGACTCACATGGTTTGTTTGGAAAGGCTTCTCCAGGGGCCAAAGTGGGATTACGTTGCAGATTGCAAGTTCCCATGGAAGGGGCCTATACCAACGAGGGCTTTGGTGGGTGGGTTTCAGGTTGGGGGCCATAGAAGAGGTCTTTATGAGTTTGGGGTCTGTCTGAATGGAAAGGGCCAACTCCCAGCATGCTAGCCCTCCATATTAGATGGACACAGAGAGGCTATTGAAGTTACCCAGACATCCCCCCTTTATTTCTTTCCTTTTCTCTCCCTCTCTCTACTCTTGAAGGCTTAGCTGTTTGCCAGTCAAGAAAAGAGTAAAAGACTGTTCTGGGGGCTGAAATGAATCTTGTGTTCATTTTTTTATGATGAAAATACCATCTGTTGTCTGTATGTTTGAGCAAACACAATATGATACGAGTGTTAGCTGCTTCAGTTAAGTTTGAACCTGCAGTGTCTGACATTGAAGCCGTGGAGATCACCTTGAAATATGTCAGATGAATAAAGCTCGGATTTATTGTCTGAACTCATATTTCTTGATATTTATCTTACAATTAAAGCATGTTGTGCTTTTTTTAAATTAATTAAATATTTTGGTAATATTAGATCACAACATTTCATCAGCCAAAAGGACTTTAAATGGAAAGGAAACAAGAACAACAGACGGTCGTATGAAGAGTGAAAGAGGACGAGAAGGACCTGAGGGACTCTGGTGAGGCCTTTGAAGCTACATCATAATGTTATTCTTTCTAATGTGTGATAAGATGCTGGAGAGCATCATTTAAAAGTATCAAGGAAATAGCAGAACCCCAAAAGAGAGGCGTAACCTGATGGAAAAAACGTGATTCTTCAATTTAAGTGCTAAATCTCAGTGAAAATAGAGTCCAGGCTAGGACTGACATTTTCATTCCTGTGTTAAATGACAGAGCCAACTTAAAATGCACGAGCATGTCTGGACTCATATTCTTATTTGGTGGTTTATTTTTGTTGATATTTCAAAGTGAATGTCAAAATACCAACAAAGCCTCTAAATAACCAATGTGCAATTCAGTCTGAGGACGTGGTTTGAGTCAGTGTGGCATCTCTCGAGAAACTGTTGTTATTTTATTATTTAACACGAGAACTAGGAAAAATAATACATCACATCATAAATCATAATACAAGCATACATCACTAAAAATTCCCAATTCATCCACTCATACATAGATGTTTGGTTTATTCATGTACGTTTTCCGTGGAGGCACATAACTGTACCCTCTAGTGTTGAGCTTTCGGTACTACACATTGTTGCCTAAACTGAAGAACTACAGTGATATGAATGACAGCTCAATGTTCACACATACAGGTAGCATTTTCAATTTAAAACATTTTAAGATCTGATGTGCAATTGAAAGAAGCCTACAGAATTTTTTTAATAAATAAATCTAATTTGCTAATCAAAAAACTGAAAGATTAAAATATATATGATGATCCAACATATTGATATACATAGCCTAGTTTTGCGAGCAAAAAACTTCAGTCTGAAAAAAAACAAAAAACGTATGAAATTAAGATTAAGGACATTTTACTTAATCTGACTCAATATGTTTTGGTTTTGTAAGAAATGTTCTATTACAGGCTGAATGTGCGTGTGTGTGTGTGTGTGTGTGTGTGTGTGTGTGTGTGTGTGCACCATTATACCATGACACGTAAGTAAGTTTATCACAGTATTACCTCATGATACCTCATACTAAAACATTAGTACTCAAAATAATGCTTAAATTGATACAAATACAGATAATAATAATAATAATAATAATAATACTTAGCTAATTATAACACGAGTGTAAATACTGATGTCCTGTTGGTTAATCTGTGTGTGTGTGTGTGTGTGTGTGTGTGTGTGTGTGTGTGTGTGTGTGTGTGTGTGTGTGTGTGTGTGTCTGAAGTGAACTGATGGCAGACATGTCACCAGGACCATTGACTCCAACATAATTCCTTCCTGACATGCAAAGCAATGAGGCTTAGAAGAGAGAGAGAGAGAGAAGGATGGACTGAGAGAGAGAGAGAGAGAGGATGTGTGTGTGTGTGTGTGTGTGTGTGTGTGTGTGTGTGTGTATGTGTGTGTGTGTGTGTGTGTGTGTGTGTGTGTGTGTGTGTGTCAGCAAGGAGTCCGTCACTACCAGAACTTGATTTGAAGCAGCAATTTATGAATCAGCATCGCTCTCCAGATGTCTCCCATCCCATACCCTCCTCTCCCTCCTGCCCTTCAATCTCTCCTGTCACCTATAGAGCACCAACCAACCCCCCCAGTGCCCCCATCAGTCTCTGTCTGCAGACTCGCTCCCCTTCTACAGCTGCCCCAACCCCCTCCAGCCATATCTGTTTGAGCTTTGCCGCCGCAATGCATAAATACATAAATCTGGTGTCAGTGTATGCATTAGTGTGTGTGTGGTGGGGGATGTCAACATATAGACGATGGGCCGGCAACCCCACAGGCAGACCCCTTTCATGTGTCATCAGATCACAGACGCTCAGTGTTTACACACCAGACCCATCCAGACACAAAACCCCCCCCCCCCACCTCCATCTGCCCCAGCCGTGTCCCCCAGACCCTGTCACCCTGGTAGGGGAAGCTCGGGGACAAAGGCTGGGAGTGAACCTGGAGGTGGTGGTGCCAGACTGGCTCTCTGATCTGACCGACTGCCGCAGACCTGATGGGAGATACGACCAGAGGTCGGAGGCCAAAGAAGCCATAAAAAAAGTCAGCTGACCTCCTCTAGTATGGCTCAATCCCAGATGCACTCCCTCAAACCCACACTTGATTTAATGTCGTATAATTACAGCGATTTGAATGTAATGTCATTGAACCTTACATGGTTACTGAGCTCAATCTGACAGAAGTCACAGCATCATTATTCCTGCGCCAGCGTGTGATTTCACAAAACCCTCAAAACAGATCATTACCGTCTTCAAGTTACAAACTGTCACAAGAAACTAGCGGCACTGGATGGTAAACAGAAACATGTGAGTACCGTGATGATTTGTGCAATGAGGTATAGTTTTGAAGATGCATCTCTTCAATAGTGATGACTGAGAAAACAGGAGTAACATTTCTGTTTCATCTCAAATCATGACAGTATGAAGATAACATCTCCCAGATTCCATTAAACAGCTGAATTCAACTTAAAGATGTGGCGTAACAAACCATGAATCATTTTTTTCCTTCCTTCCTGAAAAAAAAAGGTAAAGAGGAAAGTAGACGAAAGGAGAAGAGCAGAAAACAACAAAGCTAAAGGAAGCATTTTATCCTGCTGTGTTAAATTGGGTGTGACTACGAACGATTCTGAGGCCCTGAAAAGGATAAAAAAATACACCCACACACACATACACACACACACACACACACACACACAACAAAAACAAATTAACATCTAAAATGCTCCGGTTCGTTTCAACCATTCACTTCAAACCGTCATCAGGCCTCTAATGGGGGCCAAGTTCAAAGCTCCACTAGACTCCCGCTGCTTTGCTGAGATGGAGGAACAACACTTTCGGCTCCCTCTCCCTCCATGTGTTTGTTTATCCTTTGCTTTGCTCTCTTTCCACCGTGTCTTCCCTTCTTGCTTCCATCTCTCTTTCATTGCTAACCCATTTTTCATCCCTCCTTTTTCTTTGAGAAGACCCCTCACTTTATTCAGCCTTCTCTTCAACTTATTTTTCTTTGCATTCTCTTGCCCTGTCTCCTTCTCTTATTTTATTTCAATATTTGATTGCACGGTACATTCGGTTCTCTGCAGCCCTTTTGTTCCTTCGCGTTCTCCCTCTTTGTATCTCCATCCAGCCTTCATCACATATGCCAGTCTTTCAAATTTTGACAGACATTGATCAGTACGCAGTCGCGGGAATGCTGTCCTGGTGCAAGTTTGTTCAGAAAGCCTAGATCCAAACAGAGCCTTGAACAGCCCGCTCTCAAAAGACAACCACTGGTCTGAAATAGACAGTTTGCTCAGCACTGCCCCGCAGATATCTGCCAGGATCAAAAACCCTTCCCGTCTCCCCCTCTTTCTCTCCCTCTCCCCCCCTTTTCTCTTTCTGAGATGGCACTTCCACAAATGTTTAACTCCAGCTATCTGCTCATTAAGAGGTCTTCAAAGCCTTCCATTGATGTAAAAGCATCCATTTGAATTTGTAATCACCCTTTGCTGTACGGCTGCTGCGCTCAGCGTAATTTCCCTCGGATTTTCTGATAGCCGGCTCAAAGAGCTAACAACCCGTCTTCTCCTCTCTGAGCAGCGGGGGAAAGAAAAAGAAAGGGACTTTATCGAACTTTTGGAAGCAGGGAGGTGCATATTTGTGAAGGCCTTGGGTTTGTTTATATATGCTGACAAAGAGAGTAAGAATATATAGAAATTCACTCTGCCGACAACGCTCACAAGAAGATAAGAGCGGTGAGAAAAACCCACTAGAGCTGGATAAGGTTTGTTTGAAGATTGAAGTTCTGTCGTCATCATAGAAGCCACTTTTTTTCTTGAAAGAACCAGAAATTGGTTTGTCTATAGGGAGCACCTTTAACTGATATTGCCTTTAATGGTAGGTATTATTTTTTACATTCCACCGCACAAACATAAAGGTGTCTGAGGCTGTGAAAAAACAGACTTTGCCCACATGATAGATATGAAAAGAATGCCAGGCAACACATTTGGTATAGCGACCTGCATGCATATTTAACTCAAACATCCTCTGTGTGTTGAGGATGATGGAGAGCCAAACTCTGTCACTCTGCTTCAAAAAATATACTGAAAAAAACGGCTGAAAAAGAAGAAGAAATCCGTCAGATCCTTGAGGCAGAAGAACATACCTTTACATCTGGAGTTCCTCACAGGAAGGAAGTGTTTGAAATCTAATACATAAACATCATTCCCCCGGCTCGCCAGTTTTCCCTTCACCTGCGGGAAAAAAAACGGGCCACTTTGGGGAACTTTTCCACAACACAGTCCTCCTTCAGTAGGTTCAATAAGAGGGCTGACTGGGATTTGGCTCCTGCCATGTTTCATCAAACACACTTGTCTTCAGCCGTCGCAGGCCTGTCTGTCAGTCAAACAGCTCCTCATAAATAGCACTTTCCTCAGGTTTCCACTGCTGTCTACTGAAATGTGGATATTAACTGAGCTCTGTACAAGTTACATTTTTTTACTATTGAATTCTCAGGAGCTAAAGACAACTGGGAAATATGGCGTACAGCCTGCTAATGCTAATACAGAACCACTAACACTACTGCTAATACTCACGCAATCCTAATACAAAACTAACATTAAAAGTAAAACATTGGTTTTCCTCTTTTTGGTTATTATAGACTTACTCTTCGGAGTAAGTGCTACGATTTCAGGGCAACAAACATGAGCGGTCAGAAGAATAAACAAGCTAGTTCAAGCTAGTAAAACGTATTGGGAAGAGAAAACGAAGGTAAACGGTCAGATTACATCCCAAGCTGTGCACAGTTAACATCCATCACAGTTCATGGGACACTCTCGACAGACCGATACGACCTGAAAATCGCGACTGTTGCCAAACTAGCATTACTGCTACCTAGATAACTTGCTAGCATGCGCTGCCAGTTGACCACACTGACTGTGAGTTTGACGTTATCTTAGGACTTTATCATTTATTTAGAAATATTACGATTAATACATTGTGTTATTATTGTGTTAGGAATGTAAAAGGATATTTTGCTACCATTATAAGTAAGTACTTTTATTACAGTAATAAATCATGATAATGCGAATAACCATGTGACCATATAAATCAGGGGTATTCAACTAAAATTCAAAGAGGTCCAGTTAGAGAAAATTTCCACGAGCAAAGGTCCGGAGCATCATCATGTCTAACGTGCGTTATGAATTAGTGTGATATATATATATTGAAGCCTACGTCTGCACGTCATCAACAACTGACTGTCAAATCTAATAAAGAATTTAGACAATATTTATTGTCACTTAACATTGAACTATACAGATATATATATATATATATAATACTGTAGATATGTATAATGTTCTCCTCGGGTTGCATTTAAAAATAAAATTGAGAAAATAAATAAAATAACTTTTGAGAAATTGTGCATCTTAATTAAAATAAAGTGCTTAATCTTAGAAAAATAAAATAAAGTGTAGCAGCAGCTTGAGTTTCCCTTTTTCTTTAACTGTTTCACATCTTCATTTAAGTCTCAACCAATGTTAGAATAAATCAGTCTCAACACATTTTAACAATTGAACAGTTTAACCCAGACTAGCACATCCTGGGTTAAACTGTTCTCTGTGGCTGATGATACTGACAGGTGGACTATTTGCTTTATTTTTTCACAAATCAAAATCATATTGGGCTCTGAGTGCTTATTTTCTGTGCCCTCAGTTCAGACCTGAGTGGGTATGTTTGGTCAAAAACGTTGTGCTTTGCCTCATAGTGGCGTTTCACATCACCACTTCTAATGAGCACCACGGTCTCTGAGCATATGAGACACAGGTGTTGTGTTCCCAGTGGGAAGGATGAACATGAATGAGTCCATTCTGGGTTGAAATCTCTGTTGACTTTTCTCTTCTTGGAGAGCGCCATGAGTAGTTATTGTTCTCTCTCTGTCTGCCGCTCACTCGTCTCTTCGTCTGTGTTTCTCTCCCTTTCTCCGTCTTCTCTCCCTGTATCGCTAACTCGTCTTTCCGTCTGTCACGCGCCTCTCATCTGTCTGTATTCAGAGTCGCAATGTTTGCCGGTTGGAATGCACAGATTTGATTGGCTGAGTAGCATCACGTGGGATGGCGTCTGGATCCGCCTGTTAGTGACTCCTGATATAAATGGTCATTTTAATACTAAAACATTAGTACTTAAAATAATGCTTAAATTGATACAAATACAGATAATAATAATAATAATACTTAGCTAATGATAACACAAGTGTAAATACTGATGTCCTGTTGGTTAATCTGTGTGTGTGTGTGTGTGTGTGTGTGTGTGTGTGTGTGTGTGTGTGTGTGTGTGTGTGTGTGTGTGTGTGTGTGTGTGTGTGTCTGAAGTGAACTGATGGCAGACATGTCACCAGGACCATTGACTCCAACATAATTCCTTCCTGATGGCCTTTTCTTCAGGCGCAGATGGAGACTAGGGGCTCTTGACCTTTGACCCACACCACTAAATCACATCAGTCAATGGCTGCGAGGTACTCTACCAGGCAGATGGGCAGCTGCACACACACACACACATACACACACACACACATACACACACACACACACACACACACACACACACACACACACACACACACACACACACACACACACACACTAAACAAGAGAATTATACAGGCATGTTTTCACATATCACACAAAGAACTACACACACAGGTCGATACATCTTTCTTACAGTCTTGCTTTCAGGCACTTGCAGGGTCGCACAGATTAATGTGCAGACACACGAACACACACAGCACCACTAAATAATGTTCTTTTATATTTGTTTCTAAATTATTCTCTGTCATCTGTGTCCTTTTACTCAGCCACATCAAACACTCTCCAGCTCTCTCCTACACTTTGTTTTAAACTCTTCTTCTCTTCTTTTCTCTTCTCTTCTCTCTCCCTCTTTCGGGTGAATAAAACACAGACTATGAGAAAGACAGAAGGAGAGAGATGAAGAGAAGTGTCGACAGAAAGACTAAGAAAGAGAGAGAGAGAGGTATGCAGTGAAAGAAACAGACAGAAGAGGAAAAAGAAAGTCAAGACTTATTCTTTTTTTTGCGGTAAAACTGTTTCAGAATCAAAATCAGAAATCCTTTAATTGTCCCAAAACCTTTTCTTTGCATCAACACAGACCACCCTGTTGTTCTTTGTTACAAAAATATGTCTGAACTATGTCAGAAGAAAACCATTTACAGTACGTTTGGGTTCTAACCAGTATGCTTCTCTTACTGTATGATGATCAGTACAAATTAAATTATTTCTCAGGAGTTTCAGACCTGCTGCCACGCAGTATCTTGAGGAGCCTCACACAGGGACAACCGTACCTTTGAAAAACAACTTTGCACAACTGCTTTGCATGAGAAACAGGCGAGCAGAGTTGAAATGTGGGCTGGGTTCCCTCACACCGACGTGCTGCTTGCCCACGCTGCGCTCCTACGGAGGTCCTCCTCACTTTGTTGTCCTCACAGCAGGCACCTGCATTCCCGGCATAGCTGTCTCCAAAGTTTCAAGAGCAGCTCACTATCTCTCTGTCTGCTGGTCTCCGTCTCTCTCTGCTCAGACCTCCATTGCCTTGTTGCCTAGAGACGAAAAGCGAGCAAGAATGGGGACAACGGAGAGAGAGGAAGAGGGGGGCCTTACCAGAGGAGGATGAAAGAGGAGAGATCAGAGGGGAGGACAGGCCAGCAGGGGAGTGATGAAGTTTGTTTGGGATACTTTGGATTTTTACTGCCATTGTGTGGTGCCAATATCCTCTCTTTACTCTCTGGCCCCCAGCTTAAGGAAAACTGTTTTCCTTTTTTTTTTTTTACAGGTGCTAGTTTGCTTTTTTTTTTTCACACAGAAAAAAAAAGGGAAATGTACGGTTTAGAGGACTTTCAGTTTCTGTGATGCCAACATGACAGGTATTATTCTGATCAGTAAGAAGTTGTTTGTCTGGAGCTAAAATATCAGATCATACGGGTGATGAGCGTGGAGGTTCCTTTATTGACTTTGGTTATACATTTCTTGTAAATCACATCAAATATTTTGAAGCCCAGCTTAATTTTCTATCATTTGGAGAGCCGCAGGAGGATCAAGGAGGCCTTTCCCATCCTAAGTCATTTTAGAGGAACCGACACTTGCATTCAGCAATTATGAAAAAAACATCATAACTCATGACATTTTCTCTTACTGTGCTAAGTTATGTTACAAGGCATTCTGGGATTTGTTGAATTTTGGAGGACATTATGACGGTTGAGAAAAATTGTATCACAAAATATCACCTAGAAGGCAATGGACAGTTCAACAACACACATGGAGATAACTCATACGACAAGACTTAAGTCTTAGGATAACATCAGACGATCAGACATTTACCAGCCGTTTACTAAGAGATATACGGTATGGCCAGATCTTTTAGCTATTACCATATTTTTTACTCCGAGGCAGCAGACTAAGATTCATGATGTAAAACATACGCTCTCTGCTGGCATGCAGCAGTGGAAGGGAGTTGTTGTGAAAGCCTGTCATTTTGAAAACAAATCCATAACAAACTTCTCTCAACTCAAGTTCCATGGTTACCACACACACACACACACACACACACACACACACACACACACACACACACACACACACACACACACACACACACACGTCTGTGTGACAGAGACACAGATTTTCCTTTTGGAATCTCAACATTCCCATTTCCTCCGTGCCTCTCTTTGTGCAGTCCTCCTGGCTTATTTATGTTTCCTCCCAAACACGGTAGCAGCTCCCCGTGGCTCTGATCTCGCCTGCCACCCTGATGTGTGCACACACACCGACCCCTGTAAACCCTTGTGCTCTCTGGATCTCTCTCCCTCTTCCTCATTAAACCTCAACCATCTTCTGCATCTTTGTTTTTCCTCTCCTTTTGTGCTCTGAGAATTGCTTTGGGGCATGAAGGAGGTTTGGTTAAATGTCCTGTGCCCTTCGTGACGTCATCAGCTGTTGTTCTCTGTCACAGCGCCTGAGGTTTGCCTTTGAAGCCAAAGGCTGCTCGTGAAGACGCATCTGATGGCTTTTGCCCTCTCTTTCATTCGTTCGCTTTCATCCCTCTGTGCAGCAACCGACATCAAGGGAGATTCCTAACAAGCATGTTATTTAGACAGTGATGTCATGGCCATGGGGATGTTGTGTTATGTCTGAGGCCGAGCAGCACCAGGAGGGAGAAAACACAGGATTTAGAGTGGTTAAACCTGGCTTTAACATCCAAAACATAATGACAGTAGACGGTTATATCATAGACTGCTTGGTTCAGCCTTTCCCTTCACTTTAGACAAGAGTGCTGGAGAAAACCATCTGTAACATGACAAAGCTATGACACTCTTTGGATAATATTGTTATTTGGGCTGAGATCATTGTTAAAGCCGCAGATAAAAGCAAAACACCATGTGCTGCGCTGACTGGAGAACATTTAAGTAACTCTCAGAGGCCCTGTGGTCTTTGCATGGCAGCCGCCCATGTCCAGATCACAGTACTTGATAGAGGGCCGGCTGGATCAGCAGTGTGCCCACCCTGAATAAAGCCTCTATTGTTGGCTGCAGGTGTGTGTTTGTGCATATCAGTGGTACTTGGCAGAAGGGAAAGGAGCAAAGCGAGGGGGGTAAGTGAACACCTTGAGTCAGCATGTGCAGGTGAGGGGTCAGGAGGGCAGCGATGGCTGGTTGGAGAAAAACCTTCGGAGAACAACTGGAGATGGAAAGATGGAAGCATATTGCTGATGTGTAAAGGAGGTGACGATTTAATAAGGTGGAGAATTAGCGTTTAGCAAGAATTAGAGGAAAGTAGCATAGCATTGTGTAGTTTTGGGCATTGTTTATATCAAGTAATATAACATTGTGCTACTCACCAAATTAATTGCCTGGGAGATCTGGGAGCATGGCCTCATTGTAAAAACACAACTTGATTGTTTCGAGGATCAGAACGGTTATATACAAATATAAGAGAGGATATGTTTACTATGCTGCAGATAAAGTGAGGGCCAAATATCTCTGCGTTAGCCACACCGAAATGTTGAAAAGTTTTCTGCTGAAACTTGGTATGGGCTGGTCCAAAAGGAGACGGGGATGAGAGGTGACAGTCTGGCCAAACAGGTCTGACATTGCTGCAGACACACCAACACACACACGCACACACACACACACAGCACACACACAGGTAATTAAAGTGTTGGGTGACAGAGTGTCGCTTCCTTTGGCATCTCAAAGTTGGAGCCGCCAGCGGGCACTCTCTCTGGTTTTGCTTGTCTTTCTAATTTTATGTTTCCCAGGTGCAGTGTCTGGTTTGCTGGCCAGGCTGACGAGCCGGTTGACTGACAGCCGGACTAAATGTTGGTCTGGCTGCCTGACTGACAAGCTGGCGGGCTCTTCTTTCCTTTTATCTGGTTGCATCCACTGCATTGCCATTCCCGTTTGCTTGTCTGAGCATCATCAGCTCTGGTTGATTACTGTGATCATTGTTATTCACATATCCATCTCACATCTATCAAGAATTTAGAAGGCTGAGAGCAGAATGTATGCTTTCTTAAAGGCTTAAGAATTTGTAGATTTCTCTCTTTTTTTTATAAAAATGGTGGAGGTTGTGCCAAGCCCCAACCTGAGCCAAGCCCTCGAGCCAGTGTATTCTCTCATTTCAGCCACCAGGAATGGGCAAAGGTAAGACAAGAGGTAGATTCCCTACAAAGAGTTGTGTATGTGCGCGCATTTGTGTGTGTTCAGTTTGTAATCCAACCCTGCCAGATAGCTCCAGGGAGAAGGACATTCTCTGTTGTTGTTTCCCCTTTCCTGCATTCCTGCTTCCCCTTGACGTGTGGCACCAGAAAAGGTGAAGGATGAACGAGGAGGAGGAGGTGGAGGAGGTGGTAGAGGTAGGAAGAGATGTAACAGGTTGTTTCATGCCAAACTGATCACCTCCGTGCTCCCTCCCAGAAACAAATCACATTCATTTCCAGCAGGCACCTGCTCTCATCAAGACTGAAAAAAACACACAGACGCGTGCACACACACTTGGTCTGCGCTGTCTCCTTTGTGCCACCTTCCAACCACACTGCTCCGCTGTCAGGACTCAGAGCAAACAAGACTGCTCTGCTCTGAAGTGAGAGCAACACTCTATTTTTGAGTACAGTGGGAGATGATGAGGCCACACAGAAGCTTTGTGCCAAGCGCTCAGGGCTGGAGAAGCCAAGAATATACAGAATAAAAGCAGAGCGTGACAGCAGGAAAAGAAGGTATGCTCAGGTATTGTTTGGAGTCGAGCCTACTGTGTGTGCAGCGGATTCAGAAGTTTGTTACAAAGAGCAAAGTAACTCTGCTCCTGAGGGAAGCTCTACATCAGCCTGCCTGCACTGAATTCCAATATCAGCCACTTAAAGTATGTAAATACACTACACAAAACTGCAAATAGTATTCAAAACTGTGCGCTGTGTAAAAGTGTGCAGATACTATGAGAGCAGATCCGTGAAATAATCTCAGCATTTAACCAGGGCCGTAGCCAGGATATTTTAAATTACTGGGGTCATTAATCCAAATTGATAAGGTTCAGAATCAAGGACCCAAAAGCACAACTCACAGGCAGACAGGTTAGGATAAAAGTTAACTTTAGTCAAAATGCGGGCAAGGGTTAGGATCAGGCAAATCTTTCCAATTATGGGCAGAGAATCATCAAACCGTGGGAAGGCTGAAGGCTGACAAGCTAGGCGAATGCAAACCAGACAATCTGGCAAAGACAGAATAGAGATGGGCCGGTATATATACTGCTGGACTGATCAGGGAACAGGGAGCAGGTGAGTAAGTGGGCGGAGATGGCCTGCAGGGCTGGAGGTTGGTGACTGGCAGAGTAATATGTGGAATCGAATACAGAGCAAGTAACAGAATGAATATTTAGGATCTGGTACTGTCCTGACACAAATTCCCATAAGAAATGTCTGACTACACACCAAAAAATACCTTTTATTTTTCATATTATATTTATTCATTAAAGATTCCTTAACACACACAAACACAATTTTGTGAAGCAGAAATATGTTTGCATGTATGCCCGGCCATAAGGTCACACTGCCAGGAAAACAATTCTGGTAGATAAATGTTCCTTTTAATCCACTTTTTAACTTTTAAAGTAAGTGATGTGATGAATATTAAAATCAATCTTAAAAAAACCACAATTTGTAATTTGTCTGTACATGTAGAGCGTGAACTACGCACATTTCCGGAAACAATACAAATGATGTGACATCAGCGTCCTCCATGATGGTAAATATTCAAATACAACTTAATTTTATATCAAAATAAATAATTTTGCAGTTTTGCATTATTCTCTTCAATCTTGAAATAACATGTGATGCTGTGCTGAAAGCTAGATGTTTGTGGGGGTGAGCATTGGCGGGGAGCCAGCACTTTGTGTTGTTGCTCCGAGTCAGACGAGACCTTAGCATGTGTCCCAAACACACACACACGCACACACACACACACACACACACACACACACACACACACACACACACACGAACACACACACACACCATCATCACAGCTCTGGCCCAGCCTTCCATCGAGGGTTTAGACAAGCTTTGTTAACATGATGGCGAACCTCAAAACAACCCCCATCTCAATCCTTTGCTTTCCCCCCCCCTTACACACACACACACACACACACACACACACACACACACACACACACACACACACACGCACACATCCTCTCTCTCTCTCTCTCTCAGTCCATCCTTCTCTCTCTCTCTCTCTTCTAAGCCTCATTGCTTTGCATGTCAGGAGAAAAAAGTGATCAGAAGCGATCATGGCAAAGACTTCTTTCTCACACACACGTCCATTTGCACATATACACTATATAAATGTATGTTACAGTAATTAAGTCACACACATCAGACATCTCGAGAGATGCACAGCATGATGCATATCTGAAGCCACTGGCGAAGCAGGAGGATATAATATGTGCACTTTTATGTTTGTTCGTGTGTGTGTGTGTGTGTAGTACGCTCTTGTGTGCTTCTCCTCAGTTAGCTAATTAAAGCAGAGCGTGTTGCAGGGGGTCAGCAGACCTGTGTGACGCGTACCTGACATGATTGATTGTGACTGTCAGGGCTCTCAGCTGGGTGTCTCCCTGCATCGGCCCCGAGTAAAGGATTACACAGGCCCTTGGTAACCTTGGCTGGCTTTGTGTGCCTGGGTCCCGCATCAAAGACCCGGCGGGAGACATTAGCATTTTTAATGAGCGGGCAAGGCCCCGTGCTGGTGCAGGATGCCTGATCACTTTCATCAGAACGACACAGAGCAGAGACGGGAGGATGGCACAAATGGAGGTCAGTGCAAGAAACTACCTACATGCAGGCAGCCAGACACATAAAATACTTACTTAAACTACGTCTCACAACACACACCGTACTGCTTTTTTATTTATTGTGCACAAGCAGCTGCAGTGTTCTTCCTCATCTTCAATGCACACTCTTCCTCTCTTTTTCCCTTTCTGGAAGAGATGAACAAAGACATAAAGCTTCACATCTCTGTGTGACTCTGTCCTCTCCCCCTCTTTTCCTTGGAACAATGCTAGTAAAGCCTCTTCTAGCAGACGTAAAAGCAGGATGAGGCCTATTTTGTTTAAGAAAGTGCTCCATGTTCAATTAAACGGAGACCTCTGAGTGCCCTTCAGAAAAAGTTGTAAGAAAAAGACAGTTGTAAGAAAAGCCCAGCAGAAAAGAAAGAAAGTGAGAAAACTCAGCGGTGAAGAAGAAAAACGCAGAGAAGGAAAGTAGAGCCAAATCGCCTCCAGTGGAGGATGTATGTTGAAAAACTAAAGCAGCACGCAGAAAAAGAACCCTGAAACATTCCCAACTTGGTGCCTAACTATATTTGTTAATTTGCTTCTGACACCAGAACCTCTAGGAAATGATGAATAAATGAATGCCTCCTAACTTCTCTCTGGCTGAATATTGAGAAAGTAGCAACAGGGGCAAACATATGCCATGTGTGCCGTGTGACAAGCACATTAAATCTTCATCACAGGAAAAAGCCTCTTTATTGGCAGCTGTAGTTTCAACACGATGCCAGGAAGAGCCAGAGGACAAAACAATGGAGGGAAATAAGAGAAGAAGTAAAGAGAGTCACAAACTGATAATAATGAGAGGAGCTACAAGGTAACAGGAAGAAGAATATGATTACCAGGAATAGTAGATCAAATTCAAATCCAGTTAGGTAACATCATCAGTCTATCACTCTTTGATGTTTCCTTTTTGCTCTCTGTGGTGTGCTATCATCACAGACTCCTTGCAAACACATGACAGCTTGGAATAAACCCTAAAATGCAGAAACAGTTGCTTCAATGCCTGAGATGCAAATTCGCCACAATAGCGAAGATAGCAGCTAAATCTCTGCCCGTGAATAGCCCGGCGAAAGACTTCCAAGTCTTAATATCCCTTTAGAAGTCTATTATCTTTGCCTGGCAACTTGCATCTTAACAAAACACACAATCCCAAACACACTTTAAAGCAAACTGCAATCCTCGCATCTGGCCTTATCAACAGCTCGACCCAGTAAAACAAAGAAGCCTATTTATGTGTCTTTATGAGCTGTTTTTCTTCTCTTTTTTTGGTGTATCTTGCACACACATACACACCTCCCCCAGTTCTTCCTTTGAGGATGACGTTTAGATATGGACATCGTTTGATGTGACTCATCAAAGCAGAGATCGGGGTGTGACAGGAGCGTCTCCCGATGTTTCCCTCGCTCTCCCGCTGTCAGCCGAGCGGACACACAGTCAGGAGCCGGGAGGTGACCACTGGAAACTTTTTATTTGATCAACTGATAGGCACATACAGGCGCTCTCTTCAGCTCAGTTCAAAACAGAAATCAAGGATACAAACGTGGCGGGATGCATATGCAGAGAAAGGTTCCCTGATGGGCTCCACTCTGTGGGTGGAACATAAAGGTGCAAAGGACATGAAGGTGTGTTAAAGCTGTGTGTATGTAGTGGTCTTTTCACAACATCTGCACTGGTCTGCATTCTCTCCTCAGAGACGATAGAGAGAGATGAAATGAGAACAAACAAGTGCAGGAGAAGAGAGGCAGCTCTCAGCAGCATCCTGCCTTTTGGACTTTAAAGAGCAGGAAAGAGACTGCTCAGCCTTTCTCGCCTGTTACGTCCAACAGATAAGGAGAGACGCACCAAAAGGAACATTGGGGACAGAAAGAGAGGGAGAAATAAACTGACAAGTCTGTGCAAGATGATAACAGGTATAAAAAATAAAAGAACCAGACGCCTTAATCTGTCAAAAATCTATGATGGTAATTACCGGCAATGTTTGTGCTCAATCAATGTGAGAAATGAAACAGAGTCTACTAAGAGTCTACATGCTAGCAGCTCTGTGAGTAAAGCAGGGCATGCTTTAAGGTGTGGCTACCTTGTTATTGACAAATGAAAGTTGTTCATTTTTTGAGTACTTTTGTTTTAAACAAGTTTTTTGATAGTCCCAGTTAACGTGAATCACCGATGCACCTTGCTAACCAAGCTAGCTGGCACTAGCTTTAGCTGCTAATGGTACCTGGCCCAGCTGGGCCTCACTCCTGTCCATCCCCACCCTTTCGTCCAAATAAGGTCACTTGTGGGTACAAAAAAAACCAAGATGGCGACAACCAAAATGCTTTGGCTTCAAAATGGTAGGCTAGTCCACAAACCAATGGGTGACGTCACAGTGATTACGTCCACTTCTTATATAGTCTGTGATGCTAACACAAGAATGCTAACATCTCACAATGACAATGCTAACATGCCGATCTAAGAAGGTATAATATTTACAATGTGCTCCATAGTTTAGTGTGTTAGCATGCTAACATTTGCACGAAAGTAGCACAACAACACAAAATACAGTTGAGGCAAATAGGAATCATGGGAATGTTGACAGCTTTGCACATATTTAACTGTAAACCAAACTGCTGGATGAACAGTTTGAACTGCTGGTGGTTTTTATAATTCATCCTTTGGGGAACATGAATGTCTGAACCATATTTCATGGCAATCAATCTAATAGTTGTTGATACATTTCACTAAAAACCACAAATGTCAACCTCGTTGTTCAGCAAAGTAGATCAGTTCTACCAAATGTGGTTTAATTCATCCTCTGGGGAACGTTAATGTCTGTTCAACATTTCATGTACTATCCATCCAATAGTTGTTGTCTGGACCAAAGTGTTGGAATGACCAACACATGGCAAAAAGGTTTATAGAGTTTAAACAAATATGCATTTCTTCAATTATTTTATTTTTATTTTTTTACTGCATTAGATCAACTGTCTTTCTCGAAGGGAAAAAGATGAGCTGAGCGACATCATGTTCAGACCAGTTCTTTGTTTGGCCACATCAAAGGCAAATCCTTGCTTTAGTAAATGCAGTTAATGTGGCCGGTGTGATGATTTGTAGCAGCGACAAGACGGCAGGCAGTGCAAAGGCAACTTTAGCTAGTTGAGCTAAAGTGGTGAAATGACTGCAGAGTCTACAGCTGCAGTTCAAAGCCTATCAGCATTTGAATCTTAACAAGAAAAAAAGGCCCCTGTGCATAGGGAGAGAGGGCAGAGCCTGGCTTAGATCTTCAACCTTTTTGAGCGCACACACACACACACACACACACACACACACACACGCACACACAAAGTCACGGCTCAGGCAAAACACACACACTGACATCAAAACACAAACATTAAAGGGCACACAGACAATCACATCAAGACACACAGCAAGAGCCACAAGAGTGCTGACACACAAATGTACAAAAAGCAAACAAGCTCATACACACACATCAAGAAATCACCAAATAAACACACCCACACACACCCAGCATGAGTCCTGTGTCCCTTGCTGGCCAGCTGTGGGAGGTCACACAGACATGACAGTTCTGCTATCAGGCCAGCATTAAGGCCTGCCGCTTTAAACACAGCCTTTTGAAGTCACACCAAAGTCAGACACTAGGGTCTCTCATCTCCCATCTCCCTTTTAACACTGCAGTGCCGACATTTCATTCTGCCCCCCTTTTCATGCTCCCGGCTTTGAATTCTGCCTTTTAAAGGACTAATTTTAACTTCTTCATGGCTGGAAAAACAGGCAAAGGTGTGTCGTTAAGACTCTTCCACCTGACGTGCTTCTTTTTTCTGCCAAGTAACGAGAGTTCAAAGGTAGCCAGAGTCCAGCAAAGTAACGCCGTGCCTCTGATGTTCAGTGTCAGCGAGCTGATAAATGGAGCATCGCACCTTTGACAGGTTTTGCACGTCAGCTTTAATGTTGAAGGTATCACGTTTAAATGATTGTGAAAATGATCGTGACACCAAAGCATCATGAGAAATGTTCCTCACACAACGTGTAACAAAAGGTGAAAATGTGTTTTGTTTTAATGAAGCATTCGTTATTTTCCCCATTTGCTTCATCATTCTGATATGATGTAACAATCATTAAAACAAAAAACCCTGCACAAAACCTTGTTGGTTCAATTTCTTTTTCCATAAATCAAAAAAAGTCCTCAAAATAAAACAACAAAGATGTTGTTTGTCTGTGTCAGTGCCATTATGATCCATTTGATAGTCATTTTTTCAAGTTTAAGCATCTAAAGCTCAACATTTCAGAGCAAAATCACTTCATTTCAATAGAAATCCCATGATCAGTGGAACAAATCTGTGCATAGAAGACAATATTGGTAATAATGAGCTTTGCTCCAATGAGCTAGCTGGCCAAGTAGTCACTATGTCACCAAGCTTTCAACACCTTGCTCGTCTGTATCGCAGTGGTATAAGAATGTCCCGCTACTTTCTGCTTTGCTGCCGTGACATAAAGGTCACTGTACGATGTTTGAACACATGAGTAATGCTGTTGTTGTTCTGGTGAGGACAGGCCACAGAAGCAGACTGTTGAAGAAACAATGTATTTTACAGGAATCAGTTCAAGTCACCCCCCCCCCCCCCCTCCCTGGTAGGATAACATCCCTATGTAATTCAGAAGCCCACTTTGTTAAAAGGCGGCGTGTTTTACTGAAAACTTAAAATAAGTGATGACAGGCTGAGTTTGAGTTGCTGAAAAGTGGTCGTCACAGAACCCTGTACCGTTTGCTTTTGGGTTGGAACATCTAACTTGTTTGTTTTAGTGTGTATGTACTGTACTCTCGCCCCCCCCCCCCCTCCCCCTATACGATTGCTTTCCCCTGCTGAACTCCTTCCCCCCCTCATCTCATGACTTTTATGCTCGTACAGAAGGTTTTTTAAATTGTAAAGCGTCTTTGTGTATCTAGAAAAGCGCTATATAAATTAAATGTATTATTATTATTTATATTACTATTATAACACACACACACACACACACACACACACACACACACACACACACACACACACACACACACACACACACATCCCCCCCACAGCCCTCCTCTGTAGCTGACCCAGTCTAATTTTTCTGTTTACGCCACTCAGTGTTTCGAAGTTGAACAGATCAAACGCACTGCTAAGCTGTGGGTTTGTTTACTCCGGCTCTGACCCACGCCCAGCCAGGGACGCGCAAGCACTGCAGCTCTTTTTCCAAATTTGGCATTTTTTTGCTTTTCATCTGGATCACAGCCTTCTCCTCCCTCCCCTCCCTCATTCCAACTTCAGATGACTCTCTCTGCCCTCTTTGCCCCTGAAAAGTTTTGTTCAGCAGACGCCCGAGGTTTTTAAATGTCTCACCTAAATGTAATCAATCGATTACCCTTTTCTGCTTCTTCTCTCCTGCACCCGTGGATCCTTCACCCGTAGTCACACTCCACATGCCTTCTTTCATCACATTTATGAAGTGTATTTCTTTTCTTTTTTTTTTTACTCAAAGCCTCTCCTTGATTTTTCCCTGCCTTCTCACACGTTCTCTGTTATCCTTTCTAATTCTCTCCTTTGAAACAATTCTCCTCTCTTTATGCGCTCTCCCAGTCACGCACAAGTACACGCACTCCCTTGCAAGCAAATGCACTCACATGCATGCTCACACGTATGCTGATGCAGACTGTGTGTGATGTGAAGCCAGGTCCGTTCCTTTCCCAGGCAGACAAGCAGGAGCGAGGACCCCCAGCTCACACATATTCACCTCCCTCCCTGGCTCTTTCATTCTCTTTCCTCCCTTTCTTATTTCTTTCCAACAAGGGAAAGGCTGTGGATGGAGACATCATTCAGGGGGAGTCCAGGAGGTCGTAGCAGTGTAAGAACCAGCAGTGATGATTGTGTAAGGCCATGTGGTAACCAAGTAATGATTTTGACCGCGGCCTTCACTGTCCTCCATCTTTAAAGCTTACCAGCATGGATCTTTTTCATCTGTAGTCTAATCCTTGGATACAGGATTAAGAGAGGTTTCTTCTTAGGGTTTCTACACTTTAAAGCATAAAGAGATTGTTTTGGAAGGAATTGTAGGGAAAATAAGAATTTCCTAGAAAGAACTTCTCTATTAAAACCAAAGCAAATAGTCATACAGTTGTCATTAATTGTTGAACACTGCATTGTATTGTTGCTGGTAGACAAATTAATTTGACTAAAATACACAAACTATTTATTAGAATGAATGAATTAGAAGTGTACAAAGTTTTCCCTATAATTAGTACCAAATTACTTAATTCTTTCTGAGTAACTTCCAAATTCATAAGAGACTATGACCCGGTAAAATAAAACACTACTGAGATGAATGTCCCTGATAAAGTAATTGTTATGGGTCATTTTGGCAAAGATTATATCACACTAAATCATTGCCCTTGCATTGTGTCCTTTTAGTGTTTTTGGGACTGTGTAAAACAGCTCATTACCCAGAAGGCTTGGGAGTTATGTGGGTGTTGCTTGTATCTAACATAATGAAGGGGGGGGGGGGTATGTGGTTGGGTGTTCACGTGGTTCACAGTCTAACTTTACTACATACTGTAGTGAATTCAAAGAGCCCTGAGGCATCATGGTAATATGCTCCCACACAGTTACAACCAACAAGAAACCTGATCTACAGGAGGACATTGGAGACGTACAGCCGACTATTTCAATGGAAATATGATAAATTTGTAGTGTGAGAACGTGTCCTTGAATTCTGTTCGTGTTTCTGTGAAGGACAACGCTTGTCTCCCTGATGTTGAAAATAAAGAGGAGTGTGAGGCTGATTAGTTGTGATCCTGCTGTGTTTTTCCGTTTCTGGTTTACATCGAGGGGGCATGAGAGCATCCATATTGTTTAATAATCAGTGGGATGTTTAGATTGTACATGCAGGTTGGAGCAAAGAGAAGCCAGACCCACCATCTCTGCATGCAGCGCCCCAAACAAGAACCACATGTCCCCGTCCTGGTTGTTCTTTAATTCTCTCTCTCTCTCTCTCTCTCTCTCTCTCTCTCTCTCTCTCTCTCTCTCTCTCTCTCTCTCTCTCTCTCTCTCCCTCATACCCTACTTCCCTCTCTCCGCCCCATCCTCATACTAACAGACTCTCCCCAACCTCTCACCCTGGGAAAAAACGTGGAAGCTCAAAGATTCAAAAACACATGTGGTTAGCCATAAAACTTCACATGCACTCTGTGTACCCTAATCCCCCCCCCCTCCCCCTGCAACCCCACGCTCCCATCCCCTCCAACCACTCAGCCAACCGACACACACACACACACACACACACACACACACACACACACACACACACACACACACACACACACACACACACACACACACACACACATCGACCTACAAGGAGGAGAAAAGTCCTACATAAGAGGAGATGTGGAAACAATGGGACGAGAGGAAGCAACATCAGGCAACAATCTGAGCTGTCTGTGGTGGGGAGCAAAAACAAAGAAGTTTGGGGGGGTTGGTGGTGGGACTATGGCGACAGTCAGAAAGAAGGTGACTGCAGGCTACCATTCCTGCACGGGCCCAGAACAATGCCTATCCTGTGGCTTGGTGGGGCTGCGCTGTGCACTTGGTGAAATTTAAGACAAACGTAAACACCAAAGGAGGACAATGGTGCTCACTCTCTTTACAAAAGATGCTTTTCCTTCTGCTGCAGGGAGGATGCACACAGAATCCCCCGGCGCGGCCCGACCAGCTATCATACCTCACGTCCTCAGCGCCCTTTTAGCAGCACAGCATATGATACCGCCGCGTTCCACTGGTGGCAGATTGGGTTTCTGGCCCACAACGTCAAAACCCCTGTCTTCCTTAATTCCCAAAGCATTTGTGAGATACATAATCTCTTCAGATTCTTGCCATGTGATTAGGGAGGGAAATATAATGCCTTTTCTTTCAGTCCTGTTGGGGGGGGGGGGAAAAGTTGTCTACTTTGGAAGATTTGTTTCAGCCTTCAAATGTTTTGCTCACATATGTTGATCATTAAATTACAAGGCACTTGTCTTTTAAAAACAGGAGCAATGCAATGTATTGTTCCAGACTTATAGACATAGGATATCTTCTCTAATGGTATTCCGTATTACCTCACTCTCCTATAATTCTCTTTCAGTAATACTACATTTGACAATAATAACCCTGTTAATTTCTTTTTGATGGATAGGTTCTGGTTCTTTTTGGTCAAACAGCTGTCCTCTACAAATGTCAGCGAATTTGGCATTGGTTGAAACTGATGGTGCGAGTCTGCCATTGGTTAAAACGGAGTGTCGGGCAGTATAAAGTCACGTGATTGGTCACATGGTAGGGGGATCAGCTACCACAGTGGCGCCTGGCTAGGTTCCAGACGAGGCCCCCTGGTTGACCACAGTCCCATGGCTGTCTGGGTCGATGCCTGTGTGGAACAACTCGCATGGCTGATCCAGGTTCCAAATGAAGGGGTTCAGGACCCAAAATTGGGGGTCTCACTCTCTCGTATCCGTCTATGGTGGAATGATTGGAGTGTATTTAAATGAGGTTGAGGTTCGCGGTGAAAGACAGTGAACAGCGCTTTTTCCCATGGCCTCTACGCTCAGCTGTGCGGTTTGATGTTTTAGATTTTACATTAACCTACATTGTGTTTTTTATCCATATTTTTTGTGATAAAATCCTTCATATTTCTCACTACTTGCAAGGCATCTCCATCTCCATTGCTTTGTAGTGGATTTTCAAGGTGTTTTGTACTCTTAACAATCCATTTTGGAAAGTGACTAGAACAGTCATGCCTGCATATGGACGTTAAAGTCTTGTCTCCACCAATCAAAGCGCATCTGTGTGATCTTGTTTCCACTTCCTGTTTGAGTGCCTGTGCGCTGTTGTTCACAGTGAGAGCCTTTGATCTCGCCTCATGTGGGCGGGACAGGTAGCAGACGTTGGATATCATCGAGAGAAACAATAGCAGGCAGAGATGTGGACATGAGGGTGGGGTGAGGGTGAGGTTGCAGGTTGGCACAAAGTCGTGCCAATTCATTAGAGTCCACAATTGGTGAACCGTCAGTGGCCCAGATATCTGTCAGTACTCATTTCATAAGACGAGGACCTCCTGAGGGCAAGAATGTATGGATGTAACATAAAGCTAGAACACATTGTGTTATTATGGGGACGTCGGGGTGCGGACTAAGCCTCGAAATCACTCGGAAAAGATTGAAACTCAACTCAATTTACTTGCTTTTTTTCCCAGAGTTTTCAATGGCATCTCATGCTTTTTATAAGTGAATTGAGTTTGCTCACTTGGCATGAAATTGACTCATTTCTCATGACACCAAGGTTGGATTAACAATGAGCAATGTGTGAAACTGCCCCGAGGCCCCAGAGTAACCTCAAAAGTGCCGGTCCACTGTGTGTCAGTTGGTAATTTGATTACTTGCAAATTTGTTTGTGAATTAGCACCACTGATATCAACCGGGGCCGGCATAATTACAAAATTGTGTGGCCCTATTTTAGAAGGGCCCCATGTCCAAAATCTAGTTCTAAAACCTTTAGAAAATGACCACAAACTAACTGAAATGCAGAAAACCTGGAACATGTAGTCTTCCAGTATAGGATTACTGGTTGGTTTCAAGGTTCCTTTTGCATAAATATAATTTTGCAGCTTAATCCAGCCCTGCATCACGTGACTTAAGTATTCAACTTTACCCAGATGCGGGCGGCCATAAATACTAAGCAAACTCCATACTCTGATTAAGACTGTGAGATGTGAATAAAAGCTCTGGAAAAAAGCTGTAAGTGGATCTTGAGTTAAAGTTATTCGGTCAGACTAATATTGTGTTTTCTTTCTCGCTTCGACGCTGGAGAAACAGAGATGTGGGCAGTAAATCTGAAGCACAGACAGCTACATAATGTTCTGTAAAAAGCACTTTCTCTGGAAACCAACTCAAATACCCCAAAATCTTAATGCTCACCCAAAAAACACATGTGTTTGAATAGCAGTGTAGAGTCTACCTAGCCCGGTGAACTCTTCAAAAAGATGACCCCATCTAAAATAGCCCTCTATACAAAGATGGGTTCACAGGCCTTGTGACAGCAGAGCGCCGCGGAGTGAGAGCCTCTTAGTTCTAAAGAGTCCAAAGGATGGCCTTCAAGTGTATGCACTGACCTTTGCTGATGAAAGGGCTGAAAATGGTATTTTAACAATATCATGATGCCCTTTCAATATGAAAGGCAGCATATAAGCAACACTCTTAGCCAATGAAACCTAAAAAGAGAGAGGGTGGCAGAGGAGCGCCGTGTGCAAAGTGTGTGTGAAGACATCAGTGTGCATGTGTGTGAAGCTATAAGTCATTACATATTTTTATTAAATAAGGCATCATTTAAGGCAGGGGTGGCCAAAAGGTCGAGGGTAGTGCGGGTAGATCGCTCACCGTTAAAAAAAAAAAAATATATATATATATATATATTACCTCAACAGAACTCCCGTTTCGCTCCCCCCCCCCCCCACACACACACACACACGTGTGGGCGCCCCTGATTTAAGGTAACCTGGTGTACACCATGATATATAAATATAAGTAACGAGAGACGGACTAACATTGTTTATTTTAAGTCTTTTCATGAGATATCTTGACCATAAGTTAAATGTAAAATAAAAACACCTGCCTTTAAAGGGTAGAGGTTTGATTTTCCTATTAAAGAATGATCAATGATCTGAGAAAATTGACCAAATGTTTATAGTACTTTGTTGCCTCTAGTTATATTTGTGCGATGTCACACTTTTCATTTTATCTTCAACGCAGTTCATACCTGAGATTTGTACCGGTAGTGTGACCTTGTGTAGATATTATAAATAGTGTTGGGCAATTAAAACATAGGTTCATCATTTTTGTGAGTTTTATCTGTTCACTGGGACCCTAATGGAGTGTGAGCTAAAGAGCACATTACACACACACACACACACACACACACAGAGTTCACAAAGTGCCACAGGAGACTGAACGGTTAACCATGCAAATGCCTGGGTGAAATGTACTTATGGTACGCATTTACCAAATGTCTCATTAAAACACACTTAGATTCTCTCTCTCTCAGTCTTACACTAAAACACTCAGAGGCTCTGGCGGCCAAATTAATGCTGTATGTTTTAATTTCCAACATGGAGTCCAGGGAGTAAATTAAGAGCTGATAATGGATGCAAATCTGGCGGAGATTTCTCACTGGATCCAGCGAGTTACACACAAACACACAAACAACCCCCCCCCCCCCCCCACCATCACAAGACACACACAAAACCATAGGAAGCCATTTGGTAATTTGAAAAATAGAACATTTTAATAAAGGCTACATCTCTTCATAATTACAATAATTAAAGTACCGAGGCATCTTCTCAACTGAGCTCTATAGAACGCATAATTTACAGTTTACAAGTGGAGCCAAGGAAGCCATGAAAAATATTATAAAACATAAACATGATGAAACAGATACTAAAAGGCATAAAAATATCTTTTCAACATAAGGCCCCTTGTAAAAACCAAGGGAGTAATAGGACCCTGAAAATTGGGTAAAACACGGCAAGAATCCATGTAGGCACAGCTACTGTACTCATTTATAACACTAGTGTACATAGTGTATATCACCACCATAATTATCATCTGCAGCTCATAGTGCAGGTTTCAAATACACACAGAGTAACCCTACTCAAAATCAACTCAGTCACACAATCACATAGGTAAGCACGTTGGGGAGCACATTATAGAGCTTTTTGTTGGTAAATATTAATATTGGTGTAAACACATTTTGGGGACTCTAGGACCTGTTCAGGGCAGTTTCCTCTTAGTATATACGTAGGCTATTTGTGCGATGCCTGCGCCACTGAAACAAAGGCACTAAGACGCGACAGATCAAGGCTAGCTGGGCAGAGTCCCAGAGTTGGGAATTAAACGTTTATAGCATTTGTCTTCCTTTTTTTTCATAGTACACTCAGAGCAGATGGGGACACAGCCACAAATAGCACTGCAGTAGTAAATATATTATCAAACTTTAAGTGATAGAGAGCCATTCTCAAAGCTTCAGCAGTAAGCTCTCCAGCCAAGAGATCAGAGATGATGTCCCACTAAATCTCCAGGAACAGGAGTGGATTTTTTGAAGAGGTATTTTTTTTAAGTTTACAGTTCAATACGAGGGGCAGAAAATGAATAAAACCCATTTCCTTTGCTTGAGAACTGATGCTCAGAAGGGGGGGGGGGAGAGAAAAAAAAAACACGGATGTGGAAAATTGGAGAAGTTTCTCCAACTCCAAGCAGCTTGTCCATGGAGGAGTAATGGGGTTGGGGCAGGGATATTTCCAATAAATAGCAATAGAAATCTTAACACAGCAATACGAGCATCACAATACAATGCAATGTACATGTATATCTGCATATACATATTAGCGGTGTGCTAGTGGGTGCCCAGGGGCAGATGCTAGCACGGGCAGGTGCAGGTAGGAAGTCAGTCTCAGATTCTAACCCACCGCCCCGCTTCTTTGAGGAGTGGTCATTCACCTAGAGTCTCTAGAGTTTTCTCTTCTGGAAACATGGAGATGTTTCAGTCGAGCAACACAGTCTTATTTTCTTCACTTCAAGGCGGGCTGTTCACATGATAGTCCTGTGATGGCGATAACTCGTCCCCTTTCCTTTTTCCTGTCCATCTGCCCAAACCTCGTCGACATTCCTTCAACAAACGTCTCCAGTCCTACAGTCTTAGCTTAAAAAGACACATACTCTGCGTGTGTGAGCATATGAGCGGAGTACATCCATGGAGGTGTGAAGCGTCCGTATAATCCACAACATGTGAAGGTCTCACTCCATCCTCTCCACCTTGCCCAGGATCTTGCCCTGGTATGTGGGCAGCAAGGAGCTGTCATCTGAAACCTCCTCGAACACCGCACCACAGTCAAACTCGTCGCTGGCTTTCTTAAAGTAGTACCTGCAACAGAGAAACGAAACAAGAGTTAACGCCGGAAGAAAATAGCCTTTTTCATACACAACAAGCATGACTCGTGATACGTTAAGGCTTCCAAGCTCAAAGACAAAGAGCTTGTTGCCACCACCTTTGACATTTTTTAAACATCAAGCCTCATTTCCGCCATCCATTAAAAGCCACTCGGTACACAACTAACCAAGAAGCCTGCTGAGCTGACTTCTCAGGGTGGGGGGGAGGGGGGGAGCCTGCTGCTAAAAAGTCTAAAACAAGAGGCTTGCTCTCTTCATCCCTCCCTCCACTCCTCTCTTTTACTTCTCCCTTTCCTTTTTCTCCATCGTGTTGTTGCGAGTTTTGTCCCGGCTAACAGGGGCCAATTAGGCCAGCGTGCAAATGAAGGGGTCCTTTGACAAAGGCTGACATTTTGGATGCCTGCAAGTCTGCCTGTCATTACCCCCCCGACTCCTACACAACACTCTCGTACACGATAGAGGACACACATGCACAGGCTTTCACTCACTCCTCATCCCCGTTTCATTATTACAGGGATGAAGAAAAGAACAGAGACAAAGTGGAGGAAGAGAAAGAGCAGGCAGTACACTGTGTCCTTCCTTACCCCCGTTGATAGCACGAGCTCTCGCTGAGAGCTATAGGAAGGGCAGCCGACTGACAACTTTCTGTGTGTGTGTGTGTGTGTGTGTGTGTGTGTGTGTGTGTGTGTGTGTGTGTGTGTGTGTGTGTGTGTGTGTGTGTGTAAGAAAAAACAAAAATCCAAGGAGGGGCTTCTCGTCAGCCATGACTTCACTGGGCCATTAATGATGCAACCCCCCCCCCCATCCTCATTTTAGAGGAAGAGAAACCAGCAGGGGTGAGTTGGTTCGGGGGTGGGGGGCTCTCCAAATTCACTCATTAACTATGTAATGGAAAAATGCCTCGATTTGCTCCATGTGAGGGGCGACTGGAATGTGGGTATGTTTGTGAGCATTTTGTTTTTAATGAGACGGGAACATGCAATACTTATAAAACGAGAGCTATAGTCTTTAAAAAAAAAAATCATGGCAAAGGTGCCCCCAGTGCTCATGCGCCTATCACCGTGAGGGTGGTCACTAATAAAAAGCAGCTTTGTTTGAAATACAGGAAGGCTTCAACTAACGGAATACAAGAAGTCTCTCGGGAAAGTAAAGCGAGTAAATAAGTAGATAACCAAGAGGACATAAAAGAGCACAAGACACGCCTGATAATTGTATCCTCCTTTCTGATCTGGAGGAAGAACGGTGTGGGGGGGGGGGGGGGGGGGGAGTGGAGCCATCCTACAAAAAAGAAATCTTCAAAGAGCCATGATCTTTTTTGCTGAGAGAGACATACAGAGACAGAGAGAGGCTGAATTTCCACTGGAACATGTTTTATGTGGCTAGATCTGTTTTTCCCCCCTTCCCTCTCCGTTTGCACTGACATCTGGCACCAATATCGTCTGGCAGGGCCCAGCAGTACTGTTCTTTGTTGAACCGCTGCCATGTTGAAATGACCCAACTCCACACATTCTCGGGCTGCTATTAAAGTGCCGTGCAGCCCTCTCCAAAAAATGTGGATGTATGACACAGGAACTGAGACAGTGAGCCAAAGAAAGAAGACAGTTTGGAGGGGGGGGGGGGGGGGACAGACAGATGTGGAGAACTCGGAGCTAAGCACTTGTCACATTTGTTGATCTAAAAAGCTGCACACATCTGGACAAGGGAGAGGTCTCTATAAGTTATTTTGCTCAAGAAATAGTTTGATACCTGTAATTATTAACACCATACTCAAGCCATGCTTTTCCTGGAGACCATGGCAGCCCAAACAAAAGAGGTTTGATCTTTTCCCTTTAATGCCAACTGGAAAGGAGCAATCAAAGTTAAAATCTCTCTCCGCAAACACACATCGAAGCTGTGCGGCCTCAGTCAGGGCCCTGAAGTACAACAAGCGAATCTGGCATTTAACAATCTGCCTTTCAAAAATATCCATAAAATGATTGCAACATGTGTAAACATTGTGCGTGTTCAACGCAAGCACATTCATGCGTGCACACAGGCACACACCAGGGCAGAAAGAGGGAAAAAAAGAGCCCCTGATAGCATCAGTGAAGAATTTGCACGCTGGCCATTTGTGTGAGTCTTTGTTGGTTGAAATGAAAGGGGCCGGGGCTTCAAAGCCATGTGTATTAAGTGTGCCTTAGCATGGAAATCAATACCAGATGGGACCCAAATCGCTGCAGTTCAAACTCTTCCACTAACCCCCACACCACCCTCCCTCCCTCTTGTCCTTTCCTTTTCATTGCTCCCCCCTCAACATACACACATACAAAAACCACAGGCCTGAATCTGACTGCACACACACACACACACACACACACACACACGCATATAATCAAACAGTGATAACAGCGCTCCACATAGACCTGTATAAAGCAGTAATAAATGTGGGGGAAACATCAGGTCACACAGGCACCGACAGACAAAAGGTATAAATGTACCACTAGATAATGTAAACTCGATATTACTCCTCTACCAATTTCAGACTCAGTTTGTTCTCGATCATTGTTTTACATCAAGGCCAATGAACTGATAGCGTTTTATTGCCAGCAATCACAATATCACTGAAGCACCGGTGGAACATATCGCTCTCGTAAATCTTTGAAATCTCTGTGTAGTTGAATTTTACATCTACACACCTGTAGTTGCCCTTCTTGCGGAGCTGCTCCTTGAAGTGGCCCAGGGTGAGACTGTGGCTCTTCATGTTCCTCCGGTAGGGGATCTCCTCACCACAGAAGAAATACGTCACCACCGTCTCCCCACCTAAACCCTTTTTACACTCCTTCGTCCTGAAAGTAGACAAAAAAGGAAGTGTGTGTTAGAAGAAGTGGAAACACTCACGATACTTAACAAGATAATGATCAAAAGAGAAATCAGAAACGAAGCAACGCTTCTAAAGGAACTTTAACAGCAGTACTAGAGCAGAGCTACAGTAACAGCACCCTGACTGAAGAATACAACTAGTGAGTGAGTGACCTAGTGCCTTCAGTAAGTGTGTACTTATGTGTTGTGTAAATGTGTGCATGGAGAAGTGGCACAGTATTATCAATTCCCCTTCAGCTATGTCCAAGGCTTTGTAGGCCCACTTCAGACGAGCTCTCTTTGCAAAGCTCTGCTCGCCCCAGCCGACTGCCAAGCTCACTGAAGGACAGCCAATAAAAATGATACATATATATGAAAGGGATGTCTCAGTCAGGTGGTGCAGTGACTACACACTCCCCACACACAGCACACATACACAAGATTCATGCAAACAGAGGCAGAGCCAGGCATCTGTGTACAAAGCTTTAAAAAAAGCTTCCACAAAAAAGGGGGTCACCTTCTCTTGTGCGTGACTGTATGAGGGTGTGTGCACATGTGTGATGTGTATGTTTTCACATGACTACACGTCTTTCTCCCTA
The DNA here is from genome assembly GCF_900634415.1 of Cottoperca gobio. Lineage (NCBI taxonomy): Eukaryota > Metazoa > Chordata > Actinopteri > Perciformes > Bovichtidae > Cottoperca > Cottoperca gobio. The sequence goes on along the minus strand of NC_041362.1, from coordinate 10,616,205 downwards.
CATGTGCGGTGAGCAGGTGACAAGCAGGAAGAGTTAAAAGGGTAGAAGTACACTGCAAGGTGGAGGTTATGGCTGAGAGGAGGAGGAAGAGGAGCAGAGAGGAGGAGAGGAGAGGGAGGGCAGGACGCTAGAGGCATCGTACTCTTCTGATTGGAGACCGGGGCTGGTTGTGAGGAGGACAGCAGGGCTGGGATTGGCTAGAGACAGAGGCACGGACCCCTCCCCCTGGACAGGGTGGCTCTTCTCTTGTTGGAGACTGGACATTGAATGCCTGGGAAGAGATATGGCATAAATGTTATTACTGAGATAATAATAATAATAATAATAATAATAATAATAATAATAATAACAATCACTTGATAGTCACTCTAGTGAAAATCCAAGACATCAAGCTAAAAAAATCATAAAGCAAGGGAAATAAAATAAAATCTGACCGTGGCTAAGAGCAATATTCAACAACTACTCTAGTTTCTATGCACCTTTGCTTGGTGGTCTTGGTGGAGACCTCCTCCAGTCTGCGGCAGGCCTCCTCCAGCTGGGCCAAAGTGTTGGGAGGGGGCAGGGGAGGCATAGCTGGGTCCTGGATGAATGGCTGGGCTGGCTGGTGGCTACGTAGGTGGCCACAGCTTCCGCCACCACCCCACGTGTGCGTTTGTGTAGAGGAGCCTCCAAAGGATTTCTTGGTGCTCTGGTTGCTGCAAGGGAGAAAATAAATAAGACGACATGCATTAACATCTGGTGGGACATAAATTAGGATATTTTTGACTTAAATAAAACGTAAAACACAACAAAAACCAAAGCACTCTAGGCACCGGTAACTGCTTACCTGTGAGACTTGTGCCTGCCTTGCCGTTTACTTTCCAGGATCCACTGCAGCACATTCTGGGCGGAATCTGTTGTGTCGTTGGGCAGCTGTAAGGGACCACAGTCGTCCATACACTTCTCTGCTCCTCCATCATCAGTTCCTGAATGCCTGGACAGAGAGCTGGATCGCCTGGTAGGAAGCGAGAGAGGGAATTAATATTGGTATTTTTTTTATACTATTGATACGAGAAAACTGAAAATAAATGAGACATGAATTCAAAGAGGTGCTTGCAACTGACCCCAGACTGTCTGTGGAGATGGCCCCACACATCTCCCTGCCCAGGCTGCGGCTGCGCTGGTAAGGCTGGCACTCGCCACTTGTGGAGCACAGGCCATGCACCCTGAGGGCTGCCTCCCTTTCAATCTGCTCCTTGGACTTGGGACTGCCATGGTGGTGGATGTAGTGGTGGTGGATGTGTTTTGTGCTCTGCTTGCTTACGAGGGTCCTGTTGGGGCCCAAGGCCATAGTGATGTCCCCTTGGTCAGGACTAGGGACAGAACAGGAAGGCCCCGTCCTAACCAGAGCCTTGATTCCAAAGCATGCCCGTGTGATGGGCCTGTGCTCTGGGGAGGTGGAGCGAGGAGAGTGGCGGATGACAGCGGGGGACTGGCAGCCGGGGGTCTTCAGGACGCGAGACAGGTGTTCGTCCAGAATTGCCTGGGGGTCCTCGTCAGAGGAGCCAGGGAGGAGAGTCAAGGGGTGGGGAGAGAGCTGAGGGGCACTTCCCATGATCTCTGTGTCGTCTTTTTCCTCCTCCTGGTAACAAAGCATAAATAATCATCAACTGAGGAATTACATAAAAACACCTTACAGTTGATTTTTTTCATAAAAAAAACAAAACAAAAACAAACATCTCATACAAACCTCCTGAATCTGCTGCAGCTTTTCCTCCAGAGAGTTGAGGGTGTCCTGCTTTCTCTTCAGGCGCTCCAGGCGGGAGATGAGCTGGGCTGCAAAGTCTGACGGCTCCATTGGGACCATCTCCTTGGGAGGACCGCGAGTACGCTTTGGGGAGAAGGAGATACATTAGCCATTGTATCATGTGTCATCGCGCTCAAACTTCTACAAAGATACATACTACTCTCCCCTCAATGGTCTACATTTATGCATTGTTTTCCACCATTGGTGGTACTGATCATGGCACACTCATGGCTACCCAAGGCTACGGGGTTGTTTTAAAGTGTGGCAGGCCTGGTGTATGGTCATGCTGGGCTAGACCTCGGCTGGTTCCCTCTGTCATCATCAGCAGGCCTCTTTAAAGTCAGCTCACTTCAAAGGCTTTCACGTCAAATATCAAACACTCAGTGGGGGGAGAATAGGGTGGTGGAGGGAGGGATGGAGGGATAGATAGATGGGAAGCAGTGGCTTTACATCTAGGAATAAAAGCCACATATCGACAGGGGGTGGAAGAGAACTCCAGGGAGGAAAGGATGAGGGATTAAAAAAATGGGAGAAGTTGAGATGCAGAGATGTGTGCTCACAGGGGGTGGGGCAAAAAGAGAAAACGAAGAGAGGGAAGTATTGAAGGAAAGAGATAAAAGGTGCCAAAAAAGGATGAGTGATCAGAAAGGTTGAGGTAATTTATCCCCCCCCCCCCACCTTTGTCACATACTGGGCAACTTTGAGGTACTGTATAGTGACAGTATGAGAATGACACACACACACACACACACACTGCACACACATCTTAAATTATTTGCATTTTTGCACAGGGGCTTTCTTGATTTTTCTTCCTCTTTTTGTTTCTCCCATCTCTTTGTAGTAGGGATGAAGGGGAGAAAAGAGTGAGAAAGAGAGGCGCTGTCTGATGGAGCCTGGGGCTCGTGCACCATGGGAATGGAAGCCATCGCCAAAAATCAGACGCGAAAACCAAAACAAGAACAAAAGCGAAAATAAAGCAAAAAAGGAGGACAGTGAGAGAAAAGTGTCGAGAACCAATCTGTGGATGTTTTCCTCATACAAGTAACACTTGCTGCATGTCTCCTAATGTTGACAAAAACGAGGTTACAGAAAGTTTATTTTAACAAGCTGCTTCTTTTACTATTACTTGTGCAAGACGTTCCCCTGCCACTGTATCGGACCTCCTTTCCTGTTCTTCTCTCAACCTGAAGTTAGCCTCTCTTAAGCCTTAAGCTACCAACTCCCCTCTGACCCACTGAGAGCTCACATGACACGCTCAAACTCTTCCCTAAGATCCCTCACTTTTAGGGGAGGGGGCTGGCTGAGTGTGTGTGTATATGTCGGGGGGTGGGGGGGGGGGATGTTCTGTGGAAAAAAGGGGGCCAGCTCTGTTGGAAGTTGTCACTTCCCTGTGCGTTTGCCTCATTCATCCTTGGATCAAAGTGCTGTGTGTGCGTGAATGTGTCTGAGTATCTTTGTGTTTTTGTTGGGAACCAGGCTGATTTCAGAGCCCTCGGGATAAAGCGGCAGAGATCTTCCTCATTTCTCCCTATTCTCCATATTTACAGCATCTGTAGGGAAGAAAAAACCCTGGGTGTGTTCCGAGCGCTGCGGCAATAAACAGCTTAGAGACCCCCCTCGTTTTCCGCAGACTTCAAGGAACCCTAATGGGGGTGTAGGTGACACCAAAGGTAGCGAGGGGGCTCATGTTTGTATGTGCACTTATGCAAGTGTGTGTGTGTGTGTGTGTGTGTGTGTGTGTGTGTGTGTGTGTGTATGTGTGTGTGTGTGTGGGAGGCTGGGTCTTTGACGTTACTCTTCAGATCTTTGCTGGTGTTGTTGAATCGAGAATGCCGAATACAGTTTGTGTGGTACTATTCATAGAACCAAGAGAGACCCGGAACAGAGGGTGGTATGGAAATTACACTGTGGGACCCAGGTTCAAAAAGACTTTGAATCATGTGTGTGTGTGTGTGTGTGTGTGTGTGTGTGTGTGTGTGTGTGTGTGTGTGTGTGTGTGTGTGTGTGTGTACACTTACAGGGAAAGCAGGCAGAGAGACTTGGCTGTTCATCCTCATGTTGCGCTGCATCTCTCTCTGTAGCTGTTTCTTTGAGCCCAGTTTATATGGAGGGATGCCATCTCTGGGGGTGTACAGACAGATCACAAAAGGTCAATTACCCAATCAGATACACCATTTAAGACCAAACAGCCATTCAGGAAGAAGCTTATTAGCTAACTGGGTAGATCAAACGCAGTTCAAGCGAGAATAAATCTAATCAATTAATTCACCAGTCCATTTTGTTTTTCATCTATTAGACTTCATTTGAGAACAATAAAGATACTCAGGGAGGTACATCATGCCATGTTACATGGTTCTGAGTGAGCTGGTAAGAGGTTTTGTTTGTCCTAGAAATTAAACTCTTTTTCATCACTGGCTCCAGCACAGAACTGGGCATTCTTCCTTTCAAAACTACACACACACTTACACACTGCAGTCACAGTGCGCTCTGCTCTACTGGCCAGAACTAGTGTCAGCATTAGCATTCCCCTACTGACTTTTATGTTGAGCTGAGGACACTGTTAGCATTAGCAACTCATTATACTTATTCAAATAGTTACTGCAGGACAGGACTCAAGGGTGTAGCTAACCTGGTTAAATCTATCCGAGGGACTGAATGGCTGACTGGCAAAAAAATTTAATCAAACAACAAACAGAAGCTCAAGCTTCAAACTGAAGCACTTGACAGCGTAAAACAACGTCTTTTCTCCATGCTAAACAGCAGTTTCCTGGTGACCTAGCCTAACTGAGGAGCACTTTTCTACTTTTGCTTTGAAATGCCAGTCATGCGCATAAGAAAACCCGCCCCCCACCTCCTCCTCCTTCCAATCTTCATTTGGCAAGCGCTGCCTCTGATCTCCGCACATCAAAAGGCTGGTTTGTAAGATAAGGTAATGTTTGAAGTCTGCGCAGCTGCATTCCCCAGCGTCCAAGCAAATCCATAAATAAGATATAAGCAAAAATCCCCCCTCCACCACTCTATTTCTCTTCCACCCCAACCGCCTCCTCCCCCGTTGCTTTTTCCCTTTTCTATTATTTTCTTTATCTGTAAATGAGATTCAAATGTTTATGGATCCTTGCAACTGACCTAAAGAGAGGCAGATATTCTGATCAAGGCCAGAGCGGGCAGTAATTGAGGTGTGTGTGGGGGGGGGGGGGGGGGGGTGGATTGTGGCCACGGCTTTGTCACTGCACTGGGCAAAGTACAGCAGAATAGGACTACATGAGCCTCGGCCTCTTTGAAGCAGGGCTGTCTAGAGATATGCCAGAGCAGAGAACCCCGTTGTAAAAAAACATCAGTGTCTCAGTCTTTAAGGATCATTAGCTCGGTAATGGTTAACCTTGCTGCTTCAGTGACATCATCCATGTAGGACTTGACACCTCCCATGTGAGATGAGGTAAAGAAGAACTCTTACCAAGATTCTTCTGCTTTCTGTCCAAAAACCAGCTGACCTGAGCACTCTTGGCCTTGAGCTGTGCACCATTCAATGACTTCATAGCACCCTGTCACTTGAGACACACGTGATTACGCCATGTAATCCTTTTGAAGAACGAGGCCGTGGGCACGTACACAGATAAGCACAAACTACATGAGGACAGAGGACTCACTATTTTTGAGCGGAAACGATTACCCAATTTCCTGATTAGTCAATCCGTACGCGGTTAATCAACAACAGTTTTGATAATCTAGGGATTGTTAACGTCATTTAGCAAGCAAAATTGCCAAACATTTGCTGACTTCAGGTTGTTCAAATGTGAACTTTTGTTTCATTGTAAATCAAATATCTTTGTAACAGAACTTGTGACAATTTATAGACTTAATTGCTAATCAGTTAATCAAATAAAGCAATAACCAGACATTGAAACCAACCATTAGTTGCAGTTTTCACTTTGTGAAACTCTTTCAATGGATACACTAAATGTAAATCTATACTATACTCATGCCCATGTGTCAACTCACAAAGTCTCTCATAATTTATACAATAATGTTAAGAAATATAAAGAAAAAGTGTTGTTTTGTAATACAAGGAGGGGACATGGCACTGATTCATGCCTTATGCTGGCTGCCCCAGTGTATTCAAGTGTTTTCAAGGGGCCACAATTCACCAATATTTCCACCACAGCAAACCAGTTTTTCAGTTTGGCGCCAGTCAACTGAAACAAGGCGTCACGTTATCTTTTCTTTTTTTGATTTCCACAGCATATCGTTTCACATTTCTGAAACACCCTCACGGTTTGGCATTCTCTCACTCACAAACACAAACACACACACAGTTAATATTCACTTACACACTGCGGTCAGTCATAGACATGGCATCGTCGGTCAAGGCGTCACTGGACACCTCGCTGTCGTTGGTGCTGCTGACTGGGGCGAAAGAGCCCACATGGCAGGGGTTGATTGAGACTCCTCTCTTGTATGATCTGGGGAGATTACAACAACAACAATCTGATTAATACTAATACAACACTATGAAACAGTATCCAACAGGTGGGTGACATTGTCTCATGATAACGATCAAGGCAGGTTGCATCTGAGGTTTTAATGACGCAAAGAGGAAGAAGTGTGAATATGACCTTGTCTGCTACTAACACAACTACAGCCTGTAATGAATGAATGTGACCAGCTACTCCACAGCCGCCACCCTTCAAATACAAGTTCATGTGCACTAGGAAAGCTATGGTTTTCTCCTTATGCCCCATTTATGCCTTCTTAAATAGCCCACAAATTCTTTCTTTCCATTTCTCTCATTCACACTCACTCTTTCCTCAGCATTCATCTCCCGCTGTGCATGCATTCTTGCCATGGTACAGGAGGAGGAGAAAAGGGGGGAGTGACCAAAGGGTAGGGGGGAGTATAGAGCGGAAGCATGAGAGTGTGTCAGAGAAGGAAAGAAAGGGGAGAGGAAAAAAAGGGGGGTCTTCATGAGGGAGAGACCCAGCAGGACTAAAGCTGTAGGCCCCCAGCTCCAAGCTGACCTTCAGAGGGGCTTGCAAAGAGTCAGGTATTTAACACAGCTGGCCTCGCATTCTTCCCTCCCTGCCTCTCTCTCACCCCCTCATTTATCCTTTCTCCTCCCTCCCTTCTTTCATGAGTTGCACTCCCCCCTCCCACTACCCCTCTATCTGTCCTTCCTTTCCGCTCTCTTTCCCCTCACTTTCGCTCCAAAAGCATGCCTCGTAGTCCCCATCCCGGAGTTTTTAAAAGGAAAAAAAGATAAAAAAGTGGAAATGGGGGGGGGGGGGGGGGGGGGATGCAAACAAGAAAAGAGGGAAGAAGAGAGTGAGAGGGTTTGTGTGGGGAGGTGGGTGTTGATTCTATACTGTAGCTGCTGCCGTTCAGGGTTTGTTTTTAAAAACGTCAGATGAGAGGTGAGGAGAGGAAAGCGGAAAGAAGAGAAATGGGTTCCACATGTTTGGAATCTGTAAGGTGACAATGGGGCTTCAAAAGAGGACTATACTCTCACTTTTGGGCCATACTACAAGAAAGTCCCCACCCCTCCTACCAACACACACAAGCAGTCAACCAAAAGCGGATAGCTGTCAGTTTACTAAGCCTGTCACTCATAAAAGTTAAGATCTTTGTGCAACTTGTAGTTCAGTGTCCCATTAGCAACAGCAGAAGATGTCCTAATCATAGGATTTCCATTTTAAATGACACCAACATCTTAAAAAGGTATAGAAACTCCTCAAGTTGTATGCAGTTTCAATGTAAACTTTGATTTTACCCTAAATATACAGGCAGCAATGGAACGGCCATAATAAAGCATCAAAATGAAGCTACAGAACATCCATTTCACAGTGCCGTCTATAGATCTGCTATAGATGTACATCTCTGCCTAAAGCTTGAGGACAGTGTGGTACAGGAGGAGGCATAGCATAGCAATGTCATCATCTATTATTTGCTGGCTGGGGCCAGAGCCAGCCGTGCTCTGTGAACTTTTCCCGTGGAAGACGATCCCTCATTCTGCTGAACTATTTCAAAGTGCCGGAAATCCAGGCGAGCGCCAGCAGAGGGCTGGTGCTGCTGGAGATGGTGAGAGGGGCCAGAGAGCCAGGGAGTGAAAGACAGAGTTTTATACACACTTAACAGAAACCCTGAAGTGATTTGGAGAAAAAAAAAAACACACGTGTGGCACTTTTACGCAAGAGAAAAACGTTTCCAGTTGCCTGTTATGTGGATTATTACTTATGTACACAGCATGAATTCTAATCAAAATTACAGTTATAAAAAAGGTGTTGCAGCCATACCTGTATCCCATTTCCATCACCTCCACAGCTCTCATGGACACGGTGGCCCTCTGTGCCTTCGCAGACAATCCAAACAGCGCTTTGGCTTTAAAATCACAACTCCACAGGTCGCCGAGCCCGTTCGAGTTGACGTGACTCGGGTTTTCTCCCCCAGTCCTCACATACTCGAGGTAAATGTCAGAGGTGAGAAACATCTGGTACGCATTCTCCTCCATGTTGGTTTGGATCTCCGTCTGCGCCTGGTCGAACATCGCAGAGTCTGTGTGTTGCTTCTTGATATTATCCCGTATGAATGTTTTCGTCGCGGGCTTGAGCTGTGTGGCGACAATGCTGTCGTTTTCGATGTAGCGCTTGTAAATTGCTTTGGCGACTCTCTGCGTTTTGGTATCCTTGAGGTCCATTTGCCTGAAGCCATTGCAGGCGAACCAAAAGTCTAAAGTATCGACACATTTCTCTCGCTCCAGGAATGTCCTAAAAAGAAGAGCACCGTCCTGGTCCCCGAGGAGAGAGTGCAAAGACTTTGTCCACCGGGAGAGCGGTGAATCCGGGGAGGCACTCCCCTCTGGCTCCCCTAGACCATCCTCGTTCCTCCTCGCCGACGGCCCTGGAGAGACGAGCAGAACCGATTTGGGGGGTTCCAGGGGTTTCATCATTGCGAGTTTGCCGGGGTAGCAGGGCGCCTCGCCCTCCTCCCCCGGCACCGGGGGTCGAGGAGCATCTTCTCGGAAACTACTAGCGATATGGTCCATAAGCGCCCGGCTCATGGCTCTGAAGGGAGCAGGAGAGAGCCTGTGTGTTGTTCGCCTCCTCTGAGCTTCTACTGTAATCTCCTCACTCTCTTATGTCAGCGGGGGAGCTTCTCTCTGGCTGCCCGTCTTCTCTCTGAAACACAAAGTATTGATCTAATCAAAACCAGATCCGCCCCAACTTCAAAGGGGGAAGAGACGCAGTAAGAGTCTTTTCAGACCCTCGCTGACTTCTTCAGAAAAAGACAGCCTAGTTCACAGAAACAAATGTGAGAAAACGCTGCAGCAGCATTACATAAACAGCATTTATTCAGATCTCAACCTGGAATGTGATTTCTACCGAGGCGCTATTGGTTAAATAAACAATAATTTATTAACAGTGATTTCGCACACGCACAGTCGAGCAGAAAACCACCTGAGCGATGCCTGAACTGAGTCTACATTACCTTATTTTTCGGCAACACCACGAGAAGTAACAGGGGTTATGAATTGAACACCATTAATAAGTCATTAATCCTTGAAGCGGACACGGCTTAAATAACGCTTCCGGATCCATCACACCTGATGTCAGAGTTATAGCCTGGCTGCCTGCTGCAGAATGCAAGCACATGTCTTTCTACCATCCCTGACACTCATTTCTGCGTCTCAACATCTCATCACAGGCGACTAAATCACGTCAAATTGAGCCTCCCCGTGAGTACCTGTAGGACATTAATGTGGGACAAACTCGGAGATCGAAAAACGTGACCAACATAGTTAATGGAGTTAACTGGCTGCAGCTGATTAACTACTCCTGGAGCTTTAACATGTTCAAATATGTTTCAAACACCCAGCTATCTCTTGTCCCATTATCGCAGAGATTATGTAGCAATTTTGTTACATGCGATTGCTTCAACACCGCTAAGTATTAACGTTACAATGTATGAGCGGATGATGTGCAACATTGCAGATGTCACTTTGTATCAGTGACAAACGGTCACATTGCTCAAGTGTTAAACTTGTTAGAGGCTGTGACGTTAGAGAGACAGCTCCGTACACAGAACAACTGTAAATCTTCCTTTGCCAAATCTTTTAGGCTACTTGTCGAAAAAGTAAGCAACTCTAAAACATTGTATTCAATGAGACCGCGTAGATTACAACCCCACTCACGTTCATACTGTCACGTAGTCTTGTAAAGTTTCTTAAATGTAACCTATAAGGCAAAAAAAACAACAAGTCCTCTTTAACGTCCAATCCCAAGTACACCAAAGTCTCAGATCTTGTGGGGGAGAAATTCCTCAAAAAGAAACGAGTACTTATTTTTAATGTTTTACTTTAAATTTAAATATGAAATTAAACAATATCGAAGGGAAAATGAGGTGAATGACACAGAAACTATTCGACGGGTTTTTGGGGTCCTTAAATACAAGAAAAGCGGGTAATTTCCCCCTGAACATTACTTCAAAGGCGAGTCAACAACACATCAAAGGGAACTCCAATGGGGGCTAGTATGAGGAGGCACACACTCTTGTAACTTACCATCGATCCACGAGTTTTCTCCTCAAATTAAACTCCAGTAGTTGTTTTTTATCCACAAAAAAAGCGCGTATAATCCACAATATTCGTCTCCACGACGCGTCCACATACAGTCCGTTCAGCTTTGAGTCGGTTTACGGAGAGAAAAATGCACTCGAGAGGAAAAAAATACCGCTTTTCTCCCTCCTCCTTTTCTCCTCCCTATGGTTTCAGGCTGCCATGCAGCACGGTAGGTCTCTCCTGTAGGCGACTCCAACACCAACTGAGCCGACAGGCTGGAGCAGCGCACTTCAAAGTAAAGAACCGACTGCCGGGTCCCGACAGCTGCATAAAAAACAATTGCCGCTTGATGCCTCAGAAACAAATTGAAGCAAGTGTTGGAGCTGCCCAGATACGTTGCAATCACTCTGGGTGAAACATATTTTAAAGGTTGATCGGTTTATTTCCTAACCCGCGTGATTTCTGACACGTTTTACCAGTCTTTTCCCAGATCACGAAGTTGCAGCTACATAGTGAGGACCTTATCAAAGACAAGCAATCTTGAGCCAACTCCCCGAGGCTTTGGAGCGTCAGAAGTAACTGATCTGCCGCCCCAATAGCATTATCGCTACAATCCTTCTGTTGCTACATAAACTTTAAAGACGCAGGGATCCTTTCTTTTCAAGACCCGCATAGTTTTTAAGATTAACCCATTGGGGACCCGGGAATGCACAATGCATGCACTGGCGTGCATCAAATGGCACGCTCATATCCTCATATACATGTTTGGTCACATTATAGAAGACAATAGCCCAGGAAAATAATGACACTATGTGTTTTAATCCCCTTAAGAGTCTATTTGGAAAGCATAGAGAGACACAGATGTGTCCCTCTTGTAGCCCTCAAAGACTTATGAAAGAAACCTTCAGCAGTAAAAAAAGATTTCTACATTGGGCTCAAACCTAGGCATTTTAAATGAAAACTCACTTTAAGTATCCACAGACTTCATTAACATACAACATGTTGCAATAGAAAGTCAAATCATAGTGCTGTTCTTCACTCCACAGCTCCTACCAGTGGCAATAAGGGCACATGGTACATGTATGCACACCAGATTAAAACATCTGTTCACCAATGATAAATTCCCCGAAGGACTTTATCATGTCATTTATGCAACAGAAGAAATACTCCTCTCAGCAGCTCTGTCAGTACAGCTCTCTGCTTTGTGCATGCCCCCTTAACTGCTGCAGATAACATGAAAAGGAGTGAAAAGCCCATAGACAGATCAGACATTCAATATACATCCATTCACTGGTCTGACTGAGAGGAGGTGTTTGGATGCAGACAGTAGTTGACATTTTGGACATTTTCTTTATCCGTACTGGACTAGATACAGGCAGTGATGTTACTAGTGTTTATAGAACAGAGTCAAGAGTGTTTTGGATAGGTCTTTAGTTTTCAAATTAGCGTCCACAGGAGACCCTTTGTACAAGATGACTGGCTATATTCTTGAAAGGGGGACAGTAGGTGTCTGCGTGTCCTTGTTGTCTCAGTGGACAGACATTCAAAAAGTACAGCACAAAGACGGCAAACACTTTGATCAGCCTGTTTGCTAAAGGTGCTGTGAAACTTTCTCCCTTGATGCCTAGCTTCCCATCAATGTTTATTAAAGAGGAAATTGCTCTTGAAGAGGCCATGATGACTAAAGGATTACTCATCATTCAAAGGCCACTTTATCGCCTTCAAATTCTGCACAAAAACATTCCCAATGCGTCTACATCAAACTTACTGTCCCAGCAAAAGATCAACAGCAGTGATAACAAAGCAGGGACACTTGTACACTTGGGGGTACTTCTAAAAAAAAAAAATATTTCAATTAATAAAAATGCAATTATTGAGCTAGTAACACCTCAATGTGTTGAGGGCATGGCTACTAAGTAATGAGCAGAGAAGTTGAAACATTCAAAGGGATGGATAAAAGTAATGGTTAAAACAGCTGAAATAAATGTCAGTGTAAAGCAGTCTTTCTCAAAGAGTGGTCCGCGGACCACTGGTGGTCCGTAAGTGACCACTAGTGGTCCGTGAGTATATTGGTAAAATGTCACATTTTAAATGAATATATTATAAGTTTAAAGTGTTTCTCAAACTGTTTAAAAATGACTAGTATAGACTAGAGCAGGGGTGCCCACACTACTACTTTTAAAATGACCAGGTCCATGTGATCTACCTGTATTAAAAATGCTGCGACGGGGGTGTGTGTGACTGTAGGTGTGTGTGGGAGCCAAACAGAGCAGAGGAGGGAATGTGATTTTGTGTGCGTTACTGAGTCCCAGGAGAGCGGTTCGCTGTCCAACCACCACCCGGCTGAAAACTGTGAAACTCTGCTTGAACGCGAAAGGTCCAGCGCTAAAGTGAAGAGAAAATATCACAGCGACTACATCAAATCTGGATTTTTTTGTACTGGAGATGAAGAGGATCCCAATCCACACTGTTTTGTCCAACGTTGGCGAACGAGGCTATGAAACCCGCCAAACTCAAGCGACATTTTGAGAGTAAATACAAGGATTACTTTGGGAAACCTTCAGGATCTTTTGAGAGAAAACGTGATGAATTTAAGAAACACACGACGAAGGCGCCCTCAGTTTGCATTTTGCGTATCTTTCAGTAGCTAACGATCTTGCTGTGGGTAGATTGCGGCTCTGTACGGACATAAACTCAGTAATAAATGTAGTCTACGTTTCATATGTGTAACATCTATCAGCATTCACCGTTTGAATCGCATATGAACGAAATGCTTGTAGAATCCGTAGTTGTATTTGTATTGTTGATTTAATGTGTGAACGAGCGATACAGAGAAGGTCACATCAAGCTCATTATTAGGCTGTCATTTGTAATATATTGTTGGAGTGGTAAGCAGGCCTATTGTTTTTGGATGTTTAGGGAGTCAGGTGGTCCATCAGTGTTTTTTTATTGGTTAAGTGGTCCTTGGTCCCTTACCTGTCAACCCTCCCGTTTTTCCCGGGATTATCCCGTATTTTTCTTTTTATCCCGCTGTCCTCCCGTTTAAATATTTTGCCGTAATTATCCCATATTTTTAACATAAAAAAAATAAAAATAGGCCTAATATAAAAAAGTGTAGGCTACAGTGGTAAAGAGGCCGCTGGTAAAGCAGGTGGCAGTATTATGTTTAACTTTAGTTGAAAAACGTTATCCACCAGTAAACACACAGAAGAAAACAGGAACAATAACACAGAAGAAGAAGACGAGAACATATGGATGAGAGTCAGTGAACGGGAGATAGATGGAGACGCAGTTGTACCTGCCAAATGAGAGGAGACCTTCCCTTATTTATTAAAAGCAGAGTCGGGCAAACTCGTGCTTTTTGTAAAGTGTGCCATTCAGATGTTAGCTTTGCACACAGCGGAAAAAGCGATGTTCTCCAGCATGAACAATCATACAAGCACAAGCACCAAGAGGAACAAAAACATGCACTGTCAATGACTTCATGTGTGATAAGAACTGTGTCGGAGGCAGACCAAGTGATTTCAGTAGCAGTGTAGCGGACATGTTTCCCGACTCTGCCATCGCATGAAGTCCTCGTGGGGGAAAACAAAAGCCACACAACTCATCAATCATCAAATAAATTGATATGAACTAATAAATAAAATACATAAATCTTATAAACATGTCTGTACAAGTAATACATACTTTAAATAAACATGTATTTCCTGAATGTATATACCCGTCCCTCATGTGTTTACATTTACATTATATGGGTGGGGGCTGGGGGCTGAGAGCTATTAAGGTATGGACAGAGTCCGCCAGAAAATTTCCCTTATTTTGAAATTCCAATGTTGACAGGTATGCCTTGGTCTGAAAAAGTTTGAGAAACACTGGTGTAGAGGAGTACTTGAGTTAGTCTAAGAGGGCTCTGTGGGCACATCTGACAAAAAAAGGTTTGGGGCTTTGGGGACGGATGTACAGTATAACTCCGAGTTAAAGCAAGTCCACACAAACACAATTTCTTATCTCATAAAAGCTTGTCCACACAGTCTGGGTCTTTCTGTAGGTGTACAGGTCATCTGGCTAATATACAGACCCCGACAATGTCAGCCTTTGTTAACTCTGTAGGGCTGAGGCTGACCTCTGACAGTAAACACACCAGGGTGGAAACCATCACCATGGCGATGGTGTGGACCCCTGCCAGTACCGGGGGCCAGTTGGGCCCTCATGTCCTGCCTTGTCAACCTCCTCTATGGTTCATGGGAGGTCCCCATAGGTCAGGTCTTCCCTGTTGCCCCTCAGGAGCTGACCCCAGGTCTGTGACTGGCCTGAGACCAGGGGTGTCCTTGGCTCCTGGCCCTATAAAAAGACCCTTGAAAGAGGGCTTCAGGGGGAGAGGTTATGGGGTGCAACTGTCTCTCTGTTTGGGAAGATATTATTACAGGGACAGGTCAAATTCAGCCTGACTACAAAGAGCCCTATAAAAAGAGACGGAAGGGCACGCATAAATCAGCTGTGTGTCCAATCAATTCTTTAATGTTGACTGTTTATTTTTTAGCATGTGCACAAAATACACAAAGCGGCTTAATTGTCTTTGGTATCTTAAGTCAGATCTGATAGAAAACACCTCCTATATAACAACTTAAGAGGACTAGAAAGGTTTTTACGACTGTGTTATATGGTCTCCTGAGCAGCCTTGGCCTGTCGTAACTGCTACTGGCCACCTCAGTTGCACTCATAAATACTCAGAGTGTGTGTGTGTGTGTGCGTCTACCGGTGCTGTCCTCTCTGTGCTGCAGCTCTGTGATCAGTAACTGCTCTCAATTACAGTATTGTGTGCTGTTCCTTTCGGCTTGGGGTTAAACTCTTTGCAAACCCCTTTGAAGTACTCATCCCTTTATCTCAAGCCAGAGCCAAGAATTTGGGGGAGGACAATGGAAAATGAAACCAAGAGGGAAGCTTATGGCAATTATCAACCAGGGCCATGAGGAGGAAGTCAGCACAGACAGACCGAAAGAGAGAGAGAGAGAGAGAGAGAGAGAGAGAGAGAGAGAGAGAGAGAGAGAGAGAGAGAGAGAGAGAGAGAGAGAGAGAGAGAGAGAGAGAGAGAGAGAGCGAGAGAGCAGATAAAGAGAGCAGGAGACAGCCAATGTAGGACAGGGGGTTACTGTTTCAAGTTTGTTTGGTGTGTACACACCCCAGGCAACAACCGACTGCCGAGAGAGGAAATGGAGGCTACCTCTTCAAAGTAGGCGACAACAGGGGGACAATGGGCTCTGAAGGGAGCAAGGAGCCGATGAGAGGAGCTGCGGTGGTGGTGGTGGTGGTGGTGGTGGTGGTGGGGGTCAAAACACAACATAATCGAGGAGAAACGAGTGGCAGAAGAGGACGGGAGGAGAAGGATGGAGGAGAAGGATGGAGGAGAAGGAGGGAGAAGTGCTGTTGTCAGCAGAATCAAATGGCACGCAGAGAGCTGGGGAAGATACAATTAAAGTGTGGAGTTAAGACAGGCTTTGAAGTTGGACATGGTGCATAATACCCTTAAAAGTTAAGGAAGGGCAACAATTCGCCAGCTTGTTATGGGGCTGTTTTGAAACAGGAAAAGGGAAAAAAAAAGAGTGCGGGTGGTTGGGGGGGGGGGTTTGAAAGGGTTCAGTTTGAGGGGAATGAAGTTGGATTTCAAGCGCCAATTGGCCCCAGAAGGATGTTTTTTTTTGCAAAACAGAAAATGTAAAGTGCGAGTGGGAGTCGGCGCCTACCTGTGCATTTTGATGATGGGTATCGTGTGAAGGGTGGAAGAAGGGAAAGACAGATGTGTCAGAGAGAGTGGAATAGGGAGCGAGACAGGTGAAAGAGAAAAGACTATGAAGAAAGACTGAGACATGAAATAGGTAGGGAATTGGTAGTGAAGGAAAGCAGAGAAGAAATAAAAGAGAGGCAAAAAGAGAGAGGGGGGTTGTTGAAGGTTATTTATTGGTTTCTTTCCCTCGTTTTAATCCCATTTTGCGCTTGACTTTTAAGTCTACCAATGTATAGAAACAATGTCGGATGCACTGTCTAATCCCGTTTGGGCCATGAAGCTCACTCCACACTGACAGTAATGACTTTCATTTCCTCTGCTGCTCGCACTGAAGCACCATGCAGACACTTCACAGGCCGGACGCCACTGTTCTGCCATGCTTGACAGGACAGCGATCCGTCTCTGAATCAGTCTTAACCTGAACCCCGGGCTCCCCCACTCATCCTTAATCCATCACTTTAACCCCATCTTCCTCTGTCCTGACTCCGGAGTGCAGAGGGTTCCCAGACTGGTAAGGTGATTAATTTGCTCGTCCATTCAACAGATGCCAGATTTTTATCTCTTTCCCCCGCTTCCTGTTCCTCCATTAGAGGGGTGTGACACATCAATAGGGTGAGCCCCATGGCAACAGATATATGCTCTTATGAGGGCAGACAGCTCACACATTTTCTCACCTGACAAGAAGATTCACATTGAAACATGTCCACACAAATGCAGAAAAATATGAAAATGCCATTTTGAGCCAGCATCTTCACACCTTTTTTCTTTTCTTTTAAAGTGCTGTGTGTTTTTGCCAGCAGGTAAACATTCTCCAGAATGCATCATGTGACAATCAGATCCTTGAAATGACATGACACTCACACTGTACATCACCGTTTAGACCACATTTTCCACTGCAGTTAAGAACACAGACGTCCTGTTCTTAGTTATATTTCTGGGAATTTTGGGGGGTTCAATGACCTTCAGGAGGAATCTACATCGAACAGATGAGTTTTTGGGCTAAATGCTTTTGGCTGTTTTTAAGTTAGAAACTGATTAAACAAAGGGGATTTAGCGTTCTCTAGCACTATTGCATAGGTGTCAATGTGGAGAAGCCTTTAAAACAAAGTTAGATTGTAATGTTGGAAGAAGAATTTGTAAGGGAAACACATCTGAGTCTTGAGAAAAGAAAGATCCCGCACACTGCTCTTGCTCAAGAGTATAATATACTGTAGGCGAAGGTCCAGAGGGACCGAAACGTTAGTATGATCAATAAATTGTGATGCTGTGCAGGAGCAGTGTGCGGGATCCTCAGGTGATACTTTCCAACACACCTGCATCTGAAATAGTCAGATATGCAAAATTCCTTTGAAAAAAAGAAAAGAAAAAGGAAACACATCTGAAAAGTAAAATGTATAAATAAATTGGGGAAATTCTGTAAGTTTTTTGGTGCGTTTAGACTGAATGCAAAGTATGTAAATGACTCGACTGGGCACAAATAGATGGAAAATTCATGCTGGGTAGTGCAAATTAAAGTCTTGAGCAAAAATAATTGCACCTATCCCAAAAGACTCCACTTCATAGACATACAGACACAAAGGGGAAAAATAAGAAAGGCTGCAAAAAAAAACAAAAAACATTTTAAAATGCACTTTAGAGAGTAATTCTTGGAAGTTAATGAATAGATGGTCAAAAAGAAGGATAAAAAAAAAAATGCATTTTCAACTTAGTGTTGATGTTGCCATAGTCTATTTAGCCATTGCTAGTTCTGTTGCAAACATATGTATAGATAAATAAAAGAGGCTGAGAGATATGAGATGCCGGGGGGGTCTTTTGTCCCTCTGCTCAATCCACACTATCAGCCCAGACAGCAAATTCATGCCACAATAACACAAACACAACCTGCTGTGCCTTCTTCACTAAGGCTGCATAGCCTCTAACCCACTTGTTCTCAAATCACACAGCTGCATATCCTTTTCATAGCTCTCGTTGCGCTTGAGTGACAGGGAAGGGGAAAAAAGGAAAAATCACTGCCATAAATACCGTATCAACAAAGAGAGAGCGATACAAGCTAGGAGAGAGACAAAAACAGAAAACATGATGGAAGACATCAGTGTGTGTGAGAAGTGTTGACGATAAACAGGTTTATTTATGCAAGCAGCGTACAGCAGCCAAACACAGGCCTCCTAGGGTCTGACTCAGAATATAGAGCTATAAAAAGCTGCAGTGACACTCGGCTCACGCAAACACACGTGCACAATGACTTTGTCAATCACACGCTGATGTACAGTCAATCCCAGAGGCCTGTCACGAGCACTCAGAATAAAGCGTGCATGCACAGATTGTCACATATGTAGATTTAGTGAAAGGCAGAGAAGAGAAGCAGTGAATGACCTCAAATCCCACGAAACTACAGTTGATTACAAATGACTCTTAAAATCTGTGTCCTCAAACAACCTCTCCGATATCGTACGGGAAGAAAAATACTTCAAAACAAAAAAACTGGTTTAAGGTTCCTCTGTAGCACTCTACATTTATGATTCAGTGCCATGAGGAAGTAAAAAAAATAAAGATCGTGTGTGCATTTTAAGTGTGCAATGATTGTTAAATGGGCCTTTGTGCACTCATGTCATGAAAACTACTCTTTCGCCAATTAAACATTTAAACCTCCAGCTGAAGCAAACGCATGAAAAGCATTTTTAAATGACAGTAGGCTACAGCAGCCGTGAGCACTCGGATGAAGTGAGAATATGGTGGAGACCTTGACGAGCTCCCTGACTGCCCTTTACTGTTGTCACACAAAAGTCCATCGTCTGATGTGCAGATAACCGAGAGGAAGCGAGGGCTTTGATCCTTAATGGGGCCATGTCGGCTGTGTGGAAATGACATTCATGGCTTGTATTTACACAAGCACAATTATGGAGGTTATTTTCGGTGGTAGACAATCAATTAGAGTGAAACTATGTCAGAGTAATAACACAGATTAAAGGAGAGGTTACAGCTGGTTATACCCTTTAGATCTACATCATCAGCAGCTCCATATAAAGTTAATGAAGTGTTTGTCGGATCACATAACATCATCTGAAACATCCTTTCCGACGGTAGAATTGGGTGGGGCTGCGTCCGACATTCTGTAAAGGGCGAAGTATGAGTGAACTAGTTGTGTCGTCTAACTGAATGGGGATAAGACCAATACATTTCAAGTGGCCTCTCACTGAAGGCGTTTGTGGCGTTAGTCTATGACAAGTGAAAGTGGTAGTTGTGTGAAGAGAAGAAGAGAAATCCTGCTAACTTTCTCATCTCCACACACCTGGCTAACTGCTGTGTAAGGTACGCGTGATTGCTGAAGGATGTAGCATCGCCTACTTCCTCCGTGGTGACCTTACTATGCTTCAAAGCAAGCGCTTATCACATCACGTCAATCGAACAGCGTCCAAACCCCTCCGGATCAGGCGGGACGCGTCTGACAATGCTTCTAACTTTTCAAAAACAGTCATCCGACAACCATGTCCGTCGCTACCTTACGTAGCGATTGGCCAGATGTGTGAGGGTGTGAAAGTAGGCAGGGTTTAAACTCTTTCCAAGGTGTTCCTGAATGCAACACCTTGAATGCCTTTGAGGAGAAACTGTCCAAGAGTTTAGGTCTTTATCCCATTCATTTATTTTGTGGCCATTCAAAAATGTTTAAACACTTTTGCCTTCAGACAGTTTGTACGAAGCATACCGAAGCTCTTATCGACATGCGAGTGTAACCGCACATACAGTACATGCAAAATGTCACACATACATACACGTATGATGCCCTGTTGCAATAGTTCGGAATCCTCTGTGCACTTCCAGAAACAACAGACTCTACAAAGGCTTTGTGCTGAAAGAATACATTCCAGTTTCTCAGATGTCGGTCTGACAGTCCTCTCTCCTTTCGTCTCTCTTTTTTTGTTTCTTCACTCTCTCTGCCTGGGCAGCAGAATCAGCACATCAAATAAATACAGAGAGGGGTATAGTGTTACGTTTGGAGACAGCAGAACAGGTCACGGACAATGGGAACACATGGAAGTGCGTGAACTGCGGGTGCAAAAATGAAAGCAATTCCAATGCAAATAAGTGTAGAGGTCTCTTTGAAATCAAATCTGGTTTTGGAATTTAATAATGTCTCCAAATTGTTTTACAGGGAAACTGGATTCTTTTAAAAATGATCAGTATTCAAGCCCAAGCATTCCTCACCTACCAGAGAGACAGAAAAAAACAATGGATGTGGGGGCTCATTATGAAGCCCATCTTCGGTCCACCAAATGTTATTATCGTCATAAAACCTCCACATACTGGAGACATTGGAGGAGACATGGAGACATGGAGTTATTTCATGGACTCGAGCGTCTGAGTCATTCAGCTTGGGTTTGAGTGGAGCCGTTGGTAAAACACAAAGTGGTGGTGGAGGCAGAAACACTGGGCCCAAGGACTGTAGCGTTTGGCCAGAGGTTCAAACAATCGACTCTCAGCGCTCTTTATCTGGACCAACCACAAACCCCCAACCACTCTTTACAGTTCAAATGGGGGCTTGAGCAGAAAGCCGACGCTAAATAGTGATGGGGAAGATGGGGATTGAAGGTCTTTGACTTTAGTGTTTAGTTACAGGGCTAATCTTCGTTAACATGCATGTTGTGGTCATATAAAAACAAGGGCAACAGCATGACTTCCGCAGAATTTAGGGACTAATTATGAGGCGTTTGAAGAAGATGAAAAAAGGCTCAGAATCAAAAGAAAATAGCATGACAACAAAAAACGATGCAGTATTTTTTATTTAAAAAATGATGGATCAAATGCCTATAATATCAACAACAATAACAAGGTACATCAAGGTAATGATGTAAAAAAAAATATAAAATTAAACAATGTAACCAGTTGTGAACATCAATATGTATATTTCTTTCCAACAAGACAAAGCAAAACTAAAATTTGACAATGAATAAATAGTTTATGTTAATAATAAACACAGATCGCTGGTACAGTGGAATGACAGATGTGTAAAATACAGCCAATTACAAATAACAGCCAAGAATGCTCACATCTGATTGGACGTCTTATCCTTCATATCCCAGCGCGGGGTCAGGGCTGGGGTTCTCGCATGGTTACCTGTACAGAAAGAGTTTGATTATTCCTGTGTCAAACCACTGAACCAACATTATAATACGTCGATATTAAAGAACACCATCATGGAATTTAAACTAACTCTCTGGTTGACATTTGTCTTTGAGATTCTAAACTTCTCCGTCACTTCAAGTTGTGAGGTAGAGTACAGTGAAAGAACTGGTTATTTACTGACAGTCCTGAGAGATGTTTGCAGAGATGTGAGTGGCAGCGTCGTTTGACGAGCTTATCACTGCACATATAAGACGCTCTTCATAAAGACATAAATGGCTCTTACAGTATGATGGATGGGAGGCAAATCAAAGCCCACTGGACTCGAAACTGTCATAGTCTAAGACAAGACTTCATCTAATGCAACTGCACCATTAATAGTGCATTACAAAGTAACCTGCAGATGATGTTCTACACTCAAGGCACATACTACGTATGCACACACACACGCACACACACACACACACGTTTCTATACAATCCAAACAATCATGCTCACCTCCTGCTGCGACAGGCATCCAGGTCTTCCTGTAGCAAAGAGGCTCTCTTCTGAAGGAAGTTAACCTGCAACACAGATGCACAATGCAACATTTGGCACGGAGTAATCTTTAAAAATATACTCGGATTAGTTGTTTAATCAGAATGAGGGAAAGTAGGAAACCAGTGGTTCAGAGTACGGAAACTGGAAGTGGAGAAGGAAGGATGGCTTAGGGTGAATTGTGCTTTTGGTTGGAGGGGGTTAGCTAGGTGGAAGAAAGGCTTGGTTGTTGAGTCCAGGGGTCAGGACAGCAGGGGTTGGGGGTCAGGAGATTAGGGCAGCGGGGTTAAGGCATATGGGGACAGAGGGAAGATTATGAGCCAGGTTAGTTGAGGTTAGGACGCTGCGGGAGGAGGCAGCGCCATTCTTTTGTTTGGCTACGAAGTGTGAGTTTATTTATGAAGTGTCTTTGGCTGAAGTGAAAATAAACCCCATCTACATTTACACAGCATCTAGAGCCTGGCAGAATAATCACGGCTCCAAAAGAATCTGTATTGTTCTGGGACTACCGTACTGGAGCCGAGGGTACATTCCTTTCTGTGGGGGAGACCTCAGGAAAGTTCTAGCATTTCATTTGGCACTTCAGTGGTGAAGTATATGCAAAAAAAAAACCCAACGAAATGTGGTCGGATGCCTCCGGAGAGACGCAAAACTCTCCCCACCTTTTTTTTTTTTTTTCACCATGTAAAAATAATGCACTTTAATGCGCAAAAGCCCGAGACGTCGTCAATGAGAGGAGAGAGCACTCTGGTCATGAATTACATCTTAGGAACATATCCGATCACAGGGCTGTGGTCTGCACACTGAAATGGGATCTCGCTCGTCCTATTTGAACAAGGCAGGGGTTTGTGAAGCGCCCCTTTCACAAAAAAAAACTTGTACTGCATGTTTCAATCATCATTACAGAAATCCCTCTTTTGCCTACAATGGAAAAGCTGAGAAAGTGAAAGCCCTTTATTGATATTCAGTGTCAAAATGGGTACAATGATGTTAGAGTGAGACACGGCTCAGAGGAACAACATGAATGTGGTTAGGACAGGGGTGAGCTGATGGAGAGACAAGGACAGATTAAGGTTCACAAAGAGGATCGGCTACGTCCAAAGCAACAGCGGTTATGACCGAACAAATAACTCCTCTTCATACACGTGCGGGTTGTGTTTCTGAGAGTTTTGATTGACTAATAGTTAGGAAAAGTGAAAGACAAAAGGGTTTCAAACTACTTTAAAAAGAGAATATATACTATATTGTGTTTGAATGGGTATGGATTAATGAAAGAGAAAAAGAAAGGAATGTTTTATAGGTTGAAAATGCGAAACCTGAGCACCCACACAGATTGAATATGTCAGCATGTTTGTTCTGGTCGCGCCTGTATCTGATCTGTATCTGGCAAACAGTCAGTTCTCACCTGAGCTTTCAGAGAGCTGATAGTGTCCTCCAGTTCCTGTCGGAGCTCGGCCGGCATCAAACCTTTGATCTTCTCCTCGTACTCCTGACGCACCGCAGTCACCTGAGACGACAGAGGCAGCGCGGCCAAACAGTGTCGGTTAGCTTGGAAGGAACACCTGAACAAATACATTCATAAATCCATATTACACATTAGTTATACAATCATCAAATCATAATACTTATGCATTATCCATGCACACACACAAACACTTTAAATGTGTGTTCTTCATACGTAGTTGGATTAAAAAACATTGACACAGTTAAAGACAGATTAATAATAATGGATTGAAATCTTGCTGAATAAGTGCTTCTGCTACTCATTCATATACACAAGTGCATGTCATGCATGCACTTCCAGACAGCGCCCCAAGTGAACAGCTCCATTAGAGGAGACACACACACACACACACACACACACACAGGGTATCCCCTTTTATTCATGGCTCAGAGTATTCCCTCGCTCTTCACAGCTCCTTCACATCTCCACAGGGGGTCCGCAGGCCGGCATGACTCGCTCTGCAAAAAAAAAAAAACCCTACTGGCTGCTAGTGACTACAGCTAGAACTGACACAATGCATTTTATGGGCCTGACACAGCTGGGTTTGGAAGACGACAGGGCCGTGGTGTAGGGCAGAACACATCAAACACAGCAGCAGCTCAACAGCTAGCTAGCTAGCTCCACTGGGGAGGACTGGAGGAAGTCTGTCTGGGGCTAAATTACACTCCACTAAACCAGAGTCTGATTATAGAAGTTGAAAAGGGTTTGGTTAGCGCAACCCCCCCTTTTTAGCCACAAACACACATGAATGGAAGCACACGCACACACACACACACACACACACACACACACACACACACACACACACACACACACACACACACACACACACACACACACACACACACACACACAGCTTTTTTACAGTACTGTAAAAAAGCATTTACAGCATTTTGAAAAGAGTTGCCGGTCAATTAATTCGCAGCTTGATGAATAGTTGAGCAGAGCTGGAGGAATCAGCGGGGGCTGTGAAAAGCAACAGTTTTCACACACATATTTCAAGGTGTAACCAGGGGAGAGTCTGAGCATTTTTAAAAGCGACCATAATGTCTCTGACGGAGCCAAAGTCCGGCGAACATCAAGAATATCCCCAGTGCTCCCCACCGCTCCTCTCATCAGTCCGGTCTTTCATGTGAAGAGAGCGTGAATGAGGTGAGGGGGAGGGAGAAAGATTGGTTTTCCTAAAATAATTTTCCTGTTGTGGATTTAACTGATTGTTCTGGCTTTGGCTAATTAATCTTCCTGGGCACAATGAAAGGGATTGGGAAGCACTTCAAAGCATCCCCCAGTATAAATGATCCCAACATGAAGCGGCTCACTTTGTCCCGGCACAGTGTGCAGTAGATTACACCGCCACAACTTTGCCAATTTCTCCTTCTGCCCCTTTCATTTTAAAGTTTACAGAAATATGTATTTTTCTCTGTGTGAGAATGCAGTCAAGGATAATTTGAGAGGGATCTTTTCAAACAAGTGACAACAAAAAAAAAAGAAGGCTTTCAAAAGCTTTAATTTGAATGTCCGGGAGTTAAAAAAAAAAATCAGCTGAAGCTACGGGAGTGCAGATCTTTCAAAAAGTCTATCTATCTATAGCAGCTTCTGTAGTCATAACAAAATGGCAAGCCAAGACAAAACACACTCCACTACCTCAGACCAAAGCAATAAACAATGGTTGAATAAACACATCCCTTACCAACCACTCTGAATATAAGTCTAGATTCTTCAAAAGCCACGCTCCTTAGTTTTGCATTCTTGGTTCATGTATGGTGCAGTCGCCACAGCAATGAGAGATCCGCTTTGCCTAAATTACAAGCTCCTTTGTGGCAATGCTGTCTCCATTTTCCTTCCCATACATTAGAAAGGGCAAGGCGACAACATCGCATTCACTGGGACTCGCAGGGATCAACGGGGACGTAAAGTCGCAAGGCAGATCAAACTGCACAAGAATGTAAGTTAGTAACAACAGCGGAGGGAAGCCCGAGCTAGAAGTAATGCATTATGGGATACAGTAAGGTTGTGTATCTGCTGTAATGACTTTGAGGCTCTGGGTGGGAGACAGAGGAAAAAAAGCCTTATAAAATATCCCCGAACATCATTTTTTTTAAAGTTGCATTGCTCCCATCATAAAATAAGCATCTCTTGTGTGTTATTTCATCACACATACTGCACATTCTGCATGCGCACTTGCAGTGTATCCATGTTATCCTGAAGACGTACAATACAGATCTCTGCTCCTGCTGCAGGGTAGCAGACCAAAACATGTGCAATCACATCTTTCCACAGCATGTCTAACTAAAGCTTAGACATAGTTTACTATGCAATGTGTGTGGGTGGAGGCAGAAGCCTTTTTTTTAGTTTTTTTTTATATAAAAACATCTCTTTTGGCGGAAACGTATGCTTTAACAGATACAGAAAAAAGGCAGACAAGGATAGGTACCGATTCCAATTTCTGACTTCACTGCGTCTCTCAATGGTGTTCAAATTCAAAACAGGAGCATCTCGCAAACTCCCCAAAGGTCTCTGACTTGTTCCTTCCGCTTTGAGTCTTCTCTCCTCTTCCAGGGTCCCTCCTCTCCCATCTCCATTTTTCTTGAAGCAAACACACATTTTCTTTTTTTTTTTACAGCAATGGCATGTTTATTTTTCTGACAGGTGGCAGGAGAAAAATCCCCTTTAGCATTAGGACAGATGTCGGGTGCCTTTGAACAACACTGTTGATCAAACCTTCCGTGGAGGTTTTGGTCATTGACGGACTCCAGATGAGAGTGAGCAGGGAAGAAAAGGACGAAGGGAAAGGATAAAGAAGTGTGCCACTATTTCCCAAAGCAATGAAAAGGGACTTTGACTTTCAGGAGAAAAATCAGGTTTCATCTCCTCAGCTCTTTTTAAAATGAGATTTTGTTTGTTCCTGATGAAGCGGAATTCTCTAGTTTTGAAGACTGCAAGGAGCGGCAGTCGTCTTCCCCTCCCAGTCATCTTAAAATGACAACATTTCATCTATATATAGTCTTTAGATTGTGGTTTTGACTTTCCCTTGCATTTTGTACTGTCACATGGCGTGGTTTTTGACAGCTGCCAGCAGAAAGAAACAAGCCCTCAACACTTTCAACGTTCAAATGAAGTTTGTCACATCGTTGGGAAGCTTGATGTATGCTAATGAAGTTGGGGTGTGTGCGTGTGTGTGTGTGTGTGTGTGTGTGTGTGAGTGTGCAGGCTTGTGTGGGACAGGTTGAAGGGGGAGAGTAGCTGCTGGAAAGACATTTTTTGATATACCCCCTTGTTCCAAAGTGACAAAAACCTTGTCAGGAACAAGGGGGTACATCAAAAATGACGCCACTCACAAAGTTTGCACCTCCATATCCACTGCGTTGGCACTCAGAGAGTTCACCAAGGAGCGATTTGAATTTAAAAAACGCTTTGCTGTGAGAGAAAAAAAAAAAAACACTTCACAAAAGTGAGAAAAAAAAAGGAAGGAGGAGATTAGAAGTGGCTACAGATCGTATTGAAGTTGTTAGAACTAGGGGATGGATCGGTAGCTGCTGATGTAATGTGCCTCAACAAAAGACGGCGCACAGGAAAAACAACTGAGCCTGAAGAAGTTAAGTTCAACTCCTCTGCATTTTAATGTCTGCATCAATACTGAAAACACAAGTGATTTATTTTTTTATTCTACCAAGCTCCCATGTTGCGGGAGAACACATCTCGGAGACTCGTACAGTTCACCGTGCCCACTGTATAGTTATACAAAGAGCTGTACTCTTCAACATTCTGCTCCTCTCTTCAAGGAGAATTGAACCACACAGTGATATGCTGATCCGCCATTTTAGAGTTGGGGGAGCCTGCGAGGGCCCTGCAAGTGTGAGGCAAGCAACATCTGTGTGAAGTCTGGGCAGAAAGGCTGTTTTTGCATGCGAGAGATCGGATTACAAAAACAAGTCTTGGCAGATAAGCTAGGGCAGAATCAGTGTGAGGTGACTGAGAGCGGAGGTTTATTAACATACGCAACAAAAAACTGTTAACCGGTGGGGATGCACACATGATGGACAGTCATGCAAACACACCCACACATGAAGCAAACAAAGAATGCACAGGAGAAAAGATGTTGTCCTATTGACACACACACACACACACACACACACACACACACACACACGACTTCAAATATATGGTCCACACGGGGAGTAGAACTGTGACCAATTGCCAAAAGAAAGTTGGGCCAAACACACACAGAGAAGAAAAATTATGAATTAAATTTCAATATTAATATGATTTTTAAAGGCCAATTTGTTTTTTTGATGATTTAGCTACAGGAGATCTTTAAAATCTACATTTGAGTTAATAATTTGCCAACAGAATCAAATTGATCGCAGAATATTCAACCTTTTAACATCCGTTTTATTGTGACACATTTGTTGTTCTAAATATTTGACTCCTTTCTTCACAGGGTTTGATTAAAGGCAGTTGCATGTTTGGTTCTAATGTGTTTAAGCTGGTAGCGCTAGTTGTGTTCTTGCTTCTTCACAGAGTGTTTTGTTTTGGAGAAGACTGCAACGAGCAACGCATTGAGCATAGATGCTTTTGTGCGTGCTCGTAGCTCAGAGCAACGACAGGAGCGGGACAATGTTGATGACTCAGAAACAAACTGAAAAGCATCGGGTATATACAGTATATCTCAAAAGTGAGTACACCCTTTAGATTTTTGCAAATATTCTGTTATATCCTTTCAGGGGATAACATTATCCTACTGAAACTTTGATATAACTTAAAGTAGTCAGTGTGCTGCTTGAATAACAGTATAGATTTATTGTCCTTTGAAAATTACTCAGTACACAGCTGTTAATGTCTAAACAGCTGGCAACAAAAGTGAGTACACCCCATAGTGAACATGTCCTAATTGTGCCCAAAGTGTCAATATTTTGTGTGACCACCATTGTTATCTAGCACTGCTTTAACCCTCCTGGGCATGGAATTCACCAGAGCTGCACAGGTTGCTTCTGGAATCTTCTTCCACTCCTCCACGACGACATCACGGAGCGCACAGATGTTGGACACCTTGCACTCCTCCACCTTCCTCTTGAGGATGCCCCACATGTGCTCAATTGGGTTTAGGTCTGGAGACATACTTGGCCAGTCCATCACCTTAACCTTCAGCTTCTTCAGCAAGGCCGTTGTCATCTTGGAGGTGTGTTTAGGGTCATTATCATGTTGGAAAACTGCCCTACGGCCCAGTTTCCGAAGAGAGGGGATCATGCTCTGCTGCAGGATGTCACAGTATATATTGGAATTCATGTGTCCCTCAATGAAATGCAGCTCCCCAGTGCCGGCAGCACTCATGCAGCCCCAGACCATGATGCTGCCACCACCATGCTTGACTGTAGGCAAAACACATTTGTCTTGGTACTCCTCACCAGGGTGCCGCCACACACGCAGGACACCATCTTACCCAAACAGGTTTATTTTGGTCTCATCAGACCACAGGACATGGTTCCAGTAACTCATGTTCTTGGATTCATTGTCTTCAGCAAACTGTTTGCGGGCTTTCTTATGCATCGGTTTCAGAAGGGGCTTCTGTCTGGGGCGACGGCCATACAAACCGATTTGATGCAGTGTGCGGCGTATGGTCTGGGCACTGACAGGCTGACATCCCACTTCTGCAACCTCTGCAGCAATGCTGGAAGCACTCGCACGTCTATTTTTGGAAACCAACCTCTGGATATGACGCTGAGCACGTGGACTCAACTTCTTTGGTCGACCCTGGCGAGGCCTGTTCCGAGTGGAACCTGTCCTGGAAAACCGCTGTATGATCTTAGCCACTGTGCTGCAACTCATTTTCATGGTGTTGGCAATCTTCTTATAGCCAAGGCCATCTTTGTGAAGCGCAATAATCCTTTTTTTCAGCCGCTCAGAGAGTTCCTTGCCATGAGGTGCCATGTTGCCCAGCATTCAGAGAGAATTGTGCCCAAAACACCAAATTTAACAGCCCTGCTTATCATTTACACCTGAATCCTTGTAACACTAACGAGTCACATGACACCAGGGCGGGAAAACAACATCATTGGGCACAATTAGGACATGTTCACTATGGGGTGTATTCACTTTTGTTGCCAGCTGTTTAGACATTAACAGCTGTGTACTGAGTAATTTTCAAAGGACAATAAATCTATACTGTTATTCAAGCAGCACACTGACTACTTTAAGTTATATCAAAGTTTCAGTAGGATAATGTTATCCCCTGAAAGGATATAACAGAATATTTGCAAAAATCTAAAGGGTGTACTCACTTTTGAGATATACTGTATGTGGATCACTTCCTGTGACTAAATGAAGATATGAATCTATTGTGTTTTCTAGGATGTTTCTATATTTTCTAGGACATTTTAAAGCAATGCCAAGAAAGACAGCTATTAGCCGGGCACACACGTCTACGCCGCCTCCGATTACTCTGAGGAAGACAGGCTTTACGTTGAAACGTTAGCTGCTGCACCTTATTAAAAAAGCTCTTACTAGCCCGCGCACTTCAGATCTCATCCTTCCACATCCTCCCTCAGCTGTCGTATCTGTTGAGGCATCGCTTTTAGCTTTGAGTCGGCTGGTTCGCGGAGATTCCTTCATTCTTATCCGACTATGGCACACTTCCTGTTTGTGAGTTTGCTGCCAAAAGCTTTTGTCGCAGCAAAAAAAAACAATCTGCGATAAATTAGCGAAATGTGTTTGTGGCAGAGAATTAAGAACTGTCAAGTACGTGCAATTGGTACCAAATGCTTAATAAAAAAAGCCTCGTCTTATTTACCCGTTCTTTGCTGTGACACATTGCCTGATTTAAATCATAATGTAACTGATTTTTATACCAGAAAGAAGAATTGTTTGGTATCAGTTCTAAAGAAATCTGTGTTTCATACTGGCGCCAGTATCAAAACATTTCAGCTAAGCTCCATACACCACAAGCACTAAGTGGCTTTTCAGTGATGTAATGTACCAAATAAAAGCATAAATAATCAAATGAACTTCCGATAATAATAATAATAAAATGACTTCCACAATATTGTTGTTTTTAAACTAAATGTAAATGAGACTTTGCAAAACTGGAAATCAGAATGTGTTGCATAAGAGCTGAAGTCACCTTTCATCATGTGCAAGATGATCCTGAAAAATATTGACTTTGTGCCACATGTTTAATAACTATAAGTGGTTATAACTTATGTCAAAATAAATAAGCCACAGTGGTTACTGCGGAACTTGGCCATGCCTTTTATAAAAATATTTACTCTTCAGCTTGGTAAAGAAATGCCAGCGAACGCATTTCTTTCAACACTCTTCTGCAGCACGCTGAGCTCTGCTGTGCAACAATTCTATCATATCAAGGGATTTCAACAATCTGCGAGACAACATTTCACCAAAAACATTCATTGATCGTGTCTCCCGTGATGGATCGCACAGTAAACAACAACAACACTAACAAAGCACATAAAAAAAAGGTAACCCAAACCCTTATCCAGACGAAATTATCTGACATTACAGCCGGCAGGTTCGGGGGGGTCAGCTCCTCCTAAGTTATAGGAAACAACGTGCAGCGCCTCTGGGACTGGGTCAGTGACCAACGGCTCCTAAAAAACCACTGACCCCTTCCTGCAGATTTATGATGGCCAGACACTGAGGTGTGTGACGAGTGTGTGAAGTGTGGACAAGGGTCAGTGGGCGGATCACAGGGGACACGAGAGGATGAATGCCTTTGGTGTACATACCACGGTACAAAGCAGAGTCTCCTGTGTGAGTGTAGTCATTAGTGCTTTCTTCTCCGTGTGTGTCAAGGTCAAAACAGAGCCTGATTACAGGGCATTCTGGAGAGCAATGGGGAGTGTGTGTGCACACAGAGGCTTCCCTCTGAACACAGGCGGTGGTGGCATTCCTGGCCCTAGGCGCTGGCTCTTGAAGCCAAATCTCAAGGAATTTGGGAAATGTGCGAGGGGGCATATCTGTGGCTCTAAACAGGAGAATGAGATGGTAGAGTGATGAAGGGAGGGCAGAAAGGAAGGGAAGAATCACTATTTTTTGTTTGTCTTTTGTGGCCCCCTGGAGGGTCTAGTAAAGATGGCAACTGAGGGGCGAGGGCATTAGGGACGCCAGGTGACGAGGGAGCAGAGATGGGTGTTGAAAGGGTCAGTAAAGGAATTAAAATCCAAAAAAGCATTGCAGGATTATTCCAATAGAGGTTTGAAGGAGTGTGACGAAAAGGCTGAGGGCAGCAGGAGTGACGCAACAGTAACGGCGAGGAGCAAATGGGTTTGAGTAAGCGACAGCGCCCGCCTCTCTTGTGAATGCCTGACGAGCATGAAAAAGAGACAGTGAGAGATGTGTAATACCTTCTCTTCAGTCTCCAGCTCTTTGCTAAGCAGCTTCTTCTCCGAGCAGTGCAGCCGCCTCTGTAGACTTTCCACTTTTTCCTGCAGAGCCTGGGGGAAGGGAGAGACAGTCAGTGTCATCGGCTGACTGACAGAAGAAGAAGAAAAACAAACAAAAAGCAACTCCAGATCTGTGCGGTGTAATGTGTAACTCATGCAAAGTGGTAAACTACAGTTACATTTGAGCTGGAAGGAGACACATCGGAGTGAGAAAGCTAGAGCGATCAAGCCAATGAGTGCAGATTCAGGACAGAGAAAGGTAGACAGCAGGGAGGACAGTGAGGAGAGATGCTGCCTGTGAGTGTTAAAAGTCTAATAATAAAGTCATGACAGTAATTACTGGCGAGCATGGCCTCATTAAGCCCAAACTCATTTCGAGACAAGGGCATACAGAAAGAGAGACTTGCTCAGGGAATTAGCAAACTTCCATGCATTTGCAAAGTTGCATTCCTTTAAGGATCATTATTATTGTATCATTTAGTGGATAAGAACCTCTCTCGCATGTACTCCAAATACCTGAGTCACATTTCCCCATAGGGCGCCAATACAGAATTTAATCTATTCTGCTTTCTAAGATTCAGGCAAGAAGGAAAGAAAGAAAATGCACTGAATGTGTGTGTGTGTATGTGTGTGTAGGACCCCCCCCTTCCCACCTCTCGGCCTGAAAGTGATAGCAGTGGAAAGAAATGCGCAGTTCCTTCATGCGACGCAGAACCAGATGTTTCGAGCGCACATGTGGACACTTAGTCTTTGATTAGTCGGCATGAAAAGCAGAGGGAGCGATGTGCGCACACACACGCACCTGAACATAAAAGCATAGACACGCATTTACGCACACACACACACACACACACACACACACACCCTCCAACAAGTGTATGTGGGGATCTGGCAACAATATCCTCAGTGGAGTTGAGTGAGCGGGCCAGGTGTTGCCTTGTCGATTCTAAGAGCTGATGGAAACACAATTCTAGGTGATAGGCATGACCGGCCTGATCTACAACCCACTACACTGACATAAATCACACATAGACCGTTAGGCTTCAGGGCCTGGTTGAACTTCTAGGAAGCAACTCTCTGAGAGCAACTGACTAAAAAGGAAATTGAAACCTTTGTTGTCAGATTGTTACATACAGTAGATCTCACAGTAGCTTAAAAATCGATGAAAAATGTCCCTTTTTTGCGACATTTAAATCGCTTTCTTTTAATAAGATTGCGCCACAGTGTGAAAGCGTCCCCGAACTGCATTGATGGAGGTAAATCAGCTTTATAATGTACCTCCTTCCTTTGCAGTGTGGCTAATTTAAGCCTCTGGCAGATGGATTTCTAGATCAACAAGCATTACTAGACTGTTATGATTCTGGAGCATGTTGAGGTCAGTTGTAGCTCTGCAACATGAAAGGCAGCTGGTTTTCCAGCGCGTTGATCCTATTAATCAGGGTATTTCTTAGCCAGTCACGAACCCATCACAGCCCACATCTCCATCCAGTGCAACCCACTTGCCTTCGATTTCATCATTTCATTTTGTTTGTTGGTGAATCAAAAGGCTCCACGACACTAGAAAAAGCCTTTTTATGTGTGTGGAGATTATGCCATTTATACGAGTCTTCTGATCCCAGCGACCAAGGCATGATGTGTTGCACTGCTTGTTAATTTATTTGTAGTGTATGGTAATTTATATGGAAGTGTATTTCTTGCTGTATGTCAGTGGATTATATGTCGTCAGTACTTGTAATTGTTAGCTTTCCTTCCTACAACATCTACCCACTGTGACCCTAACCCTAACCCACATCTATCCTTTAAATGCAGCAGTACGGCTGACAAAGAAGACACTGACGAACCATCTCCCCCACCTTCCCCCCCCTTTCTAAACTCATTTCTGATTCCCCGCACTGTGACACAGCTTTTCTGGACCAGGTCTTCTGGGAAGTAAGGCTGACTTAGTGGGCCTCAGTGGTGACGTGCTCGTCTCTTTCATGTGGGTTCTGTATCTGATGTGCTTAAAACAACTCTGAGGGTAGAAGTTCAATACTTGTTACTTCATTAATAGAATCATAAGGGATAATTCCGCTGATGAGTCAGAAAGGGCCCTCGGAAATATTTAGTCTTCATCGCCGTCAGACACGATGGTCTTATTGTGCTGTGTTCAGGCATAGAGCAACATATATCACTTTATCTCTGGCAGCCACAACAAATGTGCTCAAGAAAAAGTCTATTGAAGCAACAATGAACCCGTGAATGAACTTGCTAATTGCCAATAACAGTTTTTCAAATCATTTATGGGTAAATATAAGAGAGGTCACTTGGAAAACACAATTCCACAAAAGCTGCAGATGCTGCAACTTTAGTCTGTTGCCTCATTTTCTTAGTCTAACTTCCTGTCTGACTTAAATCTGTACTGTACTGTACTGTACACACACACACACGCATGTTTCTATAGGATTTAGTGTGTGAAATGACCGAGTGTAGAGGATCCTGCTAAAGTGTCTCCAGATGTTTACGGCGATATGGTATTTATCAGTCATGCAGACTGGGATCATTATGAACAGGCCAGGAAGAAGGGGGGGGGGGGGGGGGGGGGGGGGGGGAGAGAGAAGGTGGAGAATGAAAGAAAAAGATGGATGAATGCAAAATAAGTAAACAAATTGCAAAGCAAAAAGCCCGGGAAGATAAGACAGGTGGAGGATATCAGGAAGAGAAGAAGAAAAAGTTCAGAAAGGTGAGAATGAGAGACGGCGAGATACTGAAGACCGGAGGGACATGAAGGACAGTGAAGAGATGGGGCAGCGGTGTACCTCTGCTGCACAGTCCCACAGTCGGGGAACTTGAAGGCCTCTCTCACCTCTCTGTCAGCAATGTGCCTCTGCCTTTCATTCCAAACTTTGGCTCAAAGGATTAGCGAAGCACACGCGCACGCAAGCACCAACAAACACACCGCTCACAGCGATCCAAGCAGGTATAGGCATGCATTAATATTAACAGCAAAAGTTCTAAAAATGTGAGTGCTACACTCAGTCAAATGAGTGTGCAATTCCAGTGTTGTATGCACACACACACACACATATATATATATATATATATATATATATATATATATATATATATATATATATATATATATATATATATATATATATATATATATATATATATACACATACACACACACACCAATGCCTGAGTCATCTTTCCTGGGTGGTCCTCCTGTGCAGATAAGGCAGGCATGTTTCCCTAGGGTGAAGTAAAAGCAACAGAGGGCAGGAAAAAAAGCAAAGAAGAAAGAAAGGAGGGAATAGTGGGAGGAGGAAAAAAGGCCAGGGGCCTCTTTAAACTTTGTGTTTTGTTAGGAGCCGAGCTGCTCTTCATGTGCGGCGGGGCCTTCTATTTGCAGCGTGCTGTCAGAAGTTTCTCCCAAAGTCTGGATTAAAGAGATCCTCTAATGACACTGAGGCTGGACGACTTCAGACAGCAGTGAAAACCTCACACTGCACCGCCTCCAGCCAAGGACACACACACACACACACTCTCTCTCTCTCTCACACACACACACACACAAACAAGCAAAAGGGTAAGAAAAGATACATACACGAGGGGCATGAAGCACGCAGACATATATAAGCAAAGACACAGTATGTGGACTGCGCCCACACACACACAAACACACGCACACACGCACGCACACACACACACACACACACACACACACACACACACACGCAGCTTTAGCAGAACAAGGTGGTGTGTGTTTGTATGTCTACTGATCTAATAGTAAATAATAAAGAAGGTGCTAACCTCAAGGAGAGGTGGATGGCCAGAGAGACGAGCACAGACTCTCTTTTATCTACACCTTTATCAAAGGATTGTGGGAAAGGTAAAGTGAGTGTAAGAGAGAAGCTGGAGGAGGAGGAGGAGGAGAGGTCTCCCTCCTGAGGTGTTAGAAAAGTGAAACTTTTGCTGTGCCGTCTGTCTGCGTGCAGGAATAAAAAGACGTGGTTTAGCAAGTCGACGAGGACAGCCCCTCTGAAAGATATCACTCATTTTGGTATGAATCGTCTTGCTCTCAGCGCATTGATGCTTTTCAGCACTTTTTGAGTTGATTTGGAACTGAAGCGGGAAGCTGCTGTGATGGCGGCAGCAGCGAACTCTCCTGAACAGCAAACAGAACAGTTATCTCGTCTATTGCAATATGCACACATGTCAGCACAGTTATGGAGGAGCCGTTCCTAGTACTGATGAAAATAGTAAAACAATTGCCGCTGTAATGAAGACATGTTGCAACCGAGCTATGCCCACAGGGGTAACACACTGTTCTCTATCTTTCCGTCTCTGTCTCTTTCAGCTGCTGTGAGCTACAGTAGAAAGAGAATAGGAAACAACTCTGAAATATGCACCATGTGCCCTGTGTGTATTTGTGTGTGTGTGTGTTTGCGCGGGCTCACATACATATATTCTGTTTATCAAATAGTGTATCATTTAATGGATGTTAAGTTTAGCAAAACTTGCAAATACAATTGCAGCCCGAAAACTCTCGTCTTGAACAGAGATGCCAGTTTAATTTAAGGATTGAGCGCTCAGGTTCTTACCAGACATATGATTATTATACAAATCAATAGGGGAAACACATTGTGACATACAGTGACAGAGGAATTGCAGCCAGAACTGTAGTAAAAAGCCAACAAGCGATACGAGAGGTGGCAGCTCATCATCAGACTGTGAGAGGCAGACCTCTCGGCCCTATGTGGGTCGATCAGAATGGGATTTAAAACACAAAGTTTTAATAATGATGAGATTTAGGAAAGAAAAATGTATTTGTTGAAGTTAAGTGGAAGCTTTGTATGTTATAAATGTAATTTGCTGACTATATTTTCAACATATAAACTAAGAAATCCTCTGCATGCATTTATTATAATGTTATACACGAGTGCACAAGTCATGTGCCACCAGAGTAACGGCAACTGGAGTCATCTCTACTAGGGGGGGAAGCACAAGACATCAGGTTTCTTTGTAAACAGCATTAGACCTGTGGTTTAAGGAGTCATTTCCGTTCGTTGTCCGAGAATGGAGTACGGTCTCTATGAGATTCCCACGTTCCCTAGCTGCATCCTGGAATGTTATCTCTCTCCTACTTCCACCTCCTCTGATATGTGGATCAAACACTGCCGGGAATTTGCCCACAGCCGGAAAAGTCATCAATCAGCCAACACTAGGCACACATGTAGAGCTGTACACACACACACACACACACACACACACACACACACTAACATATACATGGAGCAGGCAGATGGGTGCTTACACAGATATATAAAGAGAGTCAGAGAGTGAAGAGAGAGGGATCCTTGCCTTAGATATACACATCCAAGATGAGACATTTCAAGCAGACACCAGTGCTGATGTAAAGCACGAAACAGGCCTGAACTGGGAGGAGAGTGCAGCCTTACTGACAACACGACAGTCTCCTCACTCACTTAGGATTTAGGAGCACAACGGCCACATAAGCCGCACAATGGAGCGTAGCCGGAATTCTACAAAATAGTTTAGTCATTTTAGCTGTAACTGAGCAAAGACACTGAGAATGTGAACAACACTGGGCTGAAAACAATATAAGCAATATGAAATGATCAACTTCTTAAGGCTAATATGTTGCTAAATAAAAACAGAGCAACATATGCAATCCACTGGAATCCTCTTTCGCATCACCTTGTCAACTTTTAACCGAAGTTTAGTCAGCTAACGCCTGAGTTACACACTGCATGATGTTTTCACCATTCGTTATTTTTGCTTCGTCTCTCTGTCATTTCAAACTGGATACTTAGTGTGCAGTAACTGGGAGCGGGTGTCCAAAACTTTATACGCAGAGGCTCTGTTTTGGTTTATTGGACAGACAAACCAAAGATTTGAAAAGGTTAAAACAGTCCGCACAGAGATACAAACAGAGGTGTAGATTCTCAGTGATGTATTCCACATTACTGGGAGTCATTTGATTTAATGTTAATATTGGAAACACTTCCTAATTCACCTTTAAGTCTAAAAGAACTGTGAAAGTATTATTCATGCTCACACAAACGGCAACAAAAGAAAGTGTCAGAGACACAGATGGCTTATACTTCACTAAACAAATGCGCGGTTCAAGGTTGACACGAAGAACATGGACATGTGCTGAAGGACGTGGACAGACACGCGAACAGAGAAGACCAATGCGCGCGCACACACACACACACATACGATTGAAGCAGCTCTTTGCCTCTGCCACAGAGGGTATCCAGCACACCTGTTCTTGATCCACTGCTGCCATTCCTTCCCACAGGCAAAGTCATCCTTTCAACCCCCTCAGAAACTAATGCATATATAACGACAGAACTACAGACAAACTGCAGCTGCTACAACTAGCCCCCTTGAATGTCGACATGTTTGTGTGGCTGTGTGTGTGTGTGAGCCTTGTCCCTCGTTACTGGTGCACATGTATAAAAGCTAAAGCATCTAGGTCACATAGACTTCATCTACATTTGACAAAGAAATGTACAGCCAACACTGTCGAGTGTCCAAAGCACAGTGCACCTCATATATTCACTCTCATCCTCAAACAGAGTGAGACAATGGTCACTGTGTTGCATTATGTAATGTGTCTGCTGTCACCTCACCCAGAGGACCCTACAACAGGACCAACTCTTTGACTTGCACTTGAAGTTACTGCTGGATGGGCCTTGTTCATCCCTGTGTGTGTGTTGTGTGTGTGTGTGAGAATATACTGAGCATATGTGGGTGTACGTTAGAGAATGCAACACTATTGAAAAATGTAGAGACAAGGGCACTAACTCAAAGCTATGTTTGTGTGCGAGTTTGAGGGACAGAAAGATACAGATAAAGACTTAGTGAGGAGAAAATGGGGAGATAGTATATGTAGGCCCATGTATAAGAATGAGACATGAACACTAAGATATGGGTGTGTGTGTGTGTGCGTGTGTGAGCATGCACGTGTGTTCGCGCTCATGGCAGGCAGAAAAAGACAGGAAGCACTGCTGTGGGGAGCAGGAACAGCGGTGCTGATCAAAGCCCGGGCGGGTGACACTATGGGCGGAGTGCCATTGTTTATTCACCAGCCACCTCTCCCTTTTGGCAGGGCGAGGTGAGCATGTGTGCGTGTTGTGTGTGTGTGTTGTGTGTGTGTGTGTGTGTGTGTGTGTGTGTAAGACAGACATAGAGTTTGAGACAGAAAGAGTTCGAAGATACAAAGTTGGAAAGATATAGGGTGTGTGGTAGAGAAAAGAGACAGGGCCTGTGTGTGTGTGTGTGTGTGTGTGTGTGTGTGTGTGTGTGTGTGTGTGTGTGTGTGTGTGTGTGTGTGTGTGTGTGTGTGTCCTTGCACCTTTCTCTTGGCAGGCTAATGTGGGCTTGAGTTCTGTCAGATTTGGCAGCTGCACATTTCAGGCACACACTCTCGCACACAGGCAAAAGCACTGCCTGTGCACACGGCCACACAAGCACACATCCTGTACTAAAGTAATCCCAATAACCTCACTATTAAACTTCACCTTCACCTCAACCCCCTGTGTCTCATAAAGGAAAAAACTAACAGAGACACTTTACCAAGAAACCACGTGTAAGGAAACCGATAACATGAGGAAGTGAATAATCCTCTCACCTCAGCTGGCTATGTCCCAATGCGCTACACTGGCCTCCTCTATATTGGTTCCTATTCCCCTTACCTGATATGAATAGACTGGACAGATGAAAGCAAATACAACACTTTCATCTTGCTTTCACCTTCCACAGTCCTTTGACACCCGCCTGGTTCTAGTGTAATAAAACTGCCCATTATGAGATAATTGGTAACCTAAATATAACTGGCAACAACTCCATATGGGAGATCATTCATCGGACACAAAGGCAGGAAGTAAGGTGAAACATTGGAAGGGCAATTTGCTTATCCTCAGCTTCTCTTTATTTATCATACAATGTTTGACACGGCAACTTTCTGTTCCTGATGGATGGATGTGTACGTTTAGTCCACGAGCATATTGTTGAATCGCACAACCATTCGATCTATGTATGAATCACAGAAAACCAAAACAATGAGCTAAAAGTGGCTAAAATCTGCAGAGTTGGGTTCAACAGAACAAGAAGCCCTTTCACGTACAGAAACAGTCATTTCTTTCAATATACAAAAACATCAAAGCTACTTGGTCTCCTCATACATCTGGACAGGGGTATCGCACTGACTAGCCTGCGCACTTCACGTCTGCAACACACACTTTTATATTTAGTCCATTTCCTATTCAAACTGAGAAGGGCCAGCAAGGCAAACAGGCACACACACACACACACACACACACACACACACACACACACACACACACTCAAGTGCTCATGACTATATGTACACACTTGCTCATACAAAAATACTCCCCACTTAAAACGTCACTTATACAAAAACCCCCAGATAATGAGCATACTTAACTGTACTACCGTTGTTCTAAAAAAAGGGGTTTACGAGATACAACAGTCTCTGCAGTTAACACCCGTATTTAAGAAGTCACAAGTACAGTAGAGCCACAGAGGGAGTTAAATTCGGGCTAGAAACGGCAGAATAGGGCTGGCGAGGGAAAAAAAGGGACATCTGATCCGGTGCAGCATGCATTCTGAACAACTGTTTTGGGATTATCCCAATTCAAATGCGCGGCTAACTTTGATGTTATTTTCTTCCCCTCCCATTGTCTGAAGCCCCTCTCTCTCTTCATAATCCGAGCCCTTTGAAGTGAGCAGCATGGAAACAATGTCAGCAGGCGACACACTCCCTCGATGGCCCACTGACAGCCCTCCGCCATTTCTTTCTGGCTTTTTTTCCTTTCTCTCTCTCTCTCCCCTTTCTTCCCTTGTCCTTCTGTTTGCTGTCTCAATCCTCACACTTCCTCCATCCTTTTGTTGGTTCTCCCTCTTTATTCGCCTTCATTGTGTACCATCTCATCCATCTCCTGTCCCTTTTCTTTCAAGTTTACACCAACTATTCAACTTGTTTTTTTTTTTTTTTCATTTTCTGTCTCTTTATTTGCAGTTTGACCGATCTTACCTTCCACTCCCTCATTGATTCTCTTTCTCCACTCATGTCTGGCCTTTAATAAGCATCAAACAATTAATTGGAGTCTCATTAGCGGGTGGTTAATACAGGGGGGATCGTAATAATGAGGACACAGATAATGGAAACAGAAAGCCTTTGTCTGCTCCCAACACAGATGCCATGGCCTGTGTCTAGAAACACAGCCTACAACAGAGGAGACAGCATGCGTGCGTGCGTGCGTGTTGTGTCATTACAGTTAGATTACAAGCAACAATATGAGACAGCGTAGCCAGAGTCTGTGTCACCAAGTCTGGCCCACACAAAAAGATTTTTCAAATCTTAACAGGTGTTGAAAAATTGAGAGACGCCACACATAACGACATGTAATGATAAGTTACGGCTGTCATCGGGGTTCCCTAAACACAGCAGGATATCGGATCGTAAATATTGAACGTGTATGATTTGAAATCGGTGACCGTTGTCGAAAGGGGAGAATCGGGCCCAGAATCGGCTTGATTCTCATGTAGCGTGTACCCCGCGTAAGTGTATATAACTGCGTCATATCTGTAGTTTTTATCCTCTATTTAGACATTTTATCTGAACACAGTGTCACAGTGTGAATGTGTTTATGAATGAGTGAGACAGGGATTCTGAAAAGATCTGCCCGAGTCTGGACTGAATGATTAGACCAACACAGAACCACCACCGGTCTTTACTGTCAATCATATACGGATCGCAACAGACATTTCAGGCATTCTAGGTGTGCAGCAGGGCCGGGGCAAGCCAGAGCAAACTGGTCGCTTTAAGAGGAAACTCTGAGCGAGGGGGGGGCCTGGCTACCAGGGCCTGGAAGGAGAGGAGATCTAAAAGGGAGGCTCACAAATCTGCCTCTTTACTATATGAGGCAGCTGCAAACCACAAACAGACAAGGTTGTGTTTGGAAACATGTCCTGATCCCAGACACAACAACTCTTTATTTAGTGAGCCACGCCCAATCAACTGCCACTGTGTCCCAGTCTGGTTGCTAGGGCAAGAGGCAGAATTAAAGATCCTGTGAGTCTAAAAGAGAAAAGTGCACGGAGGAGGATGAAGAGCAGGAACAAGAACAGGGAAAAAACGAGATAAATATTGTTTTGTGTACATTTTGTAAGACAGTTACAGTGTAGTTTTACAGCGTACTTCACTTTTCCTGAGCTACCTATTGGCATGTTAAATGACTACAAAGTCAAGCATGGACAAAGAGACGTTTTTTTCCCCCCTCTAAAGACTATCAACTAATATAGTTCTACATGTGAAGTTTAGTTATGAAAGGTTTAAGGAAATAAACTAGTGAGAAATAAAAAGCTCAACGCTAAAATGCAGTTGAACTGTGAAAGAGAATGGCAGTAATGATATAGAGAGGCTCCGACTAAAGAAGTGGGGTGCAGCGGACAGATTTATAAGGTTCAGCCAGACACAGAGCACACAAGCCACTTAAAGACACTATGGAGTTTGCAGCTAGCCGTAAAAATGACAGAGCGCATGCATACAAACTGTGACAGTGCTTTAACAAAAGAAAAGCGACCCATGTCTACTCCATAAAAGTAAATTCCAGACAAGGCTTTCTTTCAGGATGTAGTTTATGGACGCCCCCCCCGTTCTCACAGTCTAAAGGTTTGCCTCTGCAGATGAACACTACAGAGAGCACTGACACAGGACAGGAAGTATATAAGACCGCTAGCAGATAGCAAGATGAGAGAAAAGTAGATAAAATGGCACCTTGAAGATTTATTTACGCTGGTTCAGATGCTGCCAGCGGTACAGCTTTTAATCCCCTCCATTATAGTGTACGCAATATGTAAAAACTAAGCACTCTCACTCTCACTCACTATTTAATCAAAACATATACAATATTATGGGATTGAATTAAAAGATTTATGTGTGTTATCTAGTGGGTATGCTCAGATTTACACTCCCAAAGTGTTTCTTTTTGACTATTATTATATTGTATTTTACTTTTACAATGTTATTGATGTTTTGTGGAGTTCATAGATGTGTTTTTGTTTCTACTTTTGCTCCGTTTATCTGCTTTTATTGTCATGTCAAGCTGAAAGGTGCAATATAAATGAATGATTTATTATTATTACAATAGGATTACAGCTGGTTAATATCTAACTTCAACTGACTGCAGACCAATTTACAGTTTTTTTCTTTTGTCTTTTGCTGTTGTATCGTTTGCTGGTTTTTATTTGATGTTTTTTCCAAGAAAGCACTTTGTAATCTAAGAAAAGTACTATATAAATAGAGTTTATTATTATTATTATTGCTGCTCTGATTCATTACTGAAAATCAGCATAGATTGTGATCAACCAATCATCAGTTGAGGTCGATTAGACAGATCCTGATACATCTTGCCTTATGATAAATCAAGTTACTAGATGATGCCTCACTTAATAATTAAGCCTTGCTATTAAAATATTTATTTATAATGTATTTTTTAATATCCTTGGGGGTGCCTTTATTTGAGGCTTCTGCTACAATATGCTGATAACAACTGTAATAATAATAATAATAACTCTGATAATGCAGTAATATTGCTCTGGACTCCACACCTACTGATAGTCATTTTGTTTCTCATATCAATGTTGGTAGATAAAATTCAGCAGATGGTCTCTCAACTGCCCGACACTGACCTTGTTGGCACGATCGGCGTGGTGATTTATTGTCCTCCTCTCCTCATCCCATCGAACATTGGACTCCTCCAACTGCTTCTCAATCGCCTGCTGCAGACGAACAGCTTCCTCCTTTGAGTCACATACGGATGTTTGTAGCTCTGCAATTAGCTGGAGGTGAGAAGAAGAGGAGAGAGAGGAAAAACTTGATGAAATGACGTAAATCAAAAGATTAGTTGACATCCTGTCAGATGTCCCGTCTGCTCTTTGGAAAGCTTTCAAAGT
The DNA here is from genome assembly GCF_900634415.1 of Cottoperca gobio. NCBI lineage: Eukaryota > Metazoa > Chordata > Actinopteri > Perciformes > Bovichtidae > Cottoperca > Cottoperca gobio. The sequence goes on along the minus strand of NC_041362.1, from coordinate 10,572,543 downwards.
GCAAAGAAAACGTACAAGTTCCATGTTCTTTTTCTAGGCTTGTGTTTGAGATAAGTGACGCAGTAAAACAATTAAAGTGCAGAGAAAACCTGTTGCTGGATGCAAAATGCAAAACATGTTCCCTGGAAACAAAATGCTGATTTGCTACATTTCACTGAACTCACTAAATGACTTGTATCTGATGGAAAATGATTTGTCATGGATTTGGATGGCAGTAACAATCACCTTGAAACACATGCTTTTTCTCAAAATCTCATGTCTTGTGTCTTTTTTGAGACGAGAGAGAGAAAGAGAAAGAAGAGGGAGGTAAAAAAAAAAGAATAGACAGGAAGGAAAAAACAACTTCCTTTTTGAAGAGTGGAATGACTTTGTGTTGGTGAACTTGCGGTGCACACCAAGATGAAAAGGAACTGCCTCGGCTTTGAAATCCTCCAGTCAAAAATTAACATTCTATTTAAGCCACTGTCAGGGAAAGGCAGAGGAAAGATGAGAGAGAGTGAAAGAGAGAGGAAGGGGGAGAGAGAAAGAGAAAGAGAGAGACAGAGGTGTGTGGGGGTGGGGGGGGCAGTGCTGCTGCTGCTTGCTTTGGGCTAGACAGATAATTGTTTACCGTGTTCAAACTCCAGAGGACTAGCCCTGCTGGAATCTGCACAATGTGTGGGAGTAAGGGAGTTAAAGTGGTGCAGGTCGACCACAGAGAGAGAGAGGGGGAGAGCGAGAGAGAGAGAGAGGGGGAGAGCGAGAGAGAGGGAGAGAGACAGAGAGAGACAGAGAGAGAGAGAGAGGGAGAGAGACAGCGAGAGAGAGAGAGAGAGAGAGAGAGAGAGAGAGAGACAGCGAGAGAGAGAGAGAGAGAGAGAGAGAGAGACAGAGAGACGGAGAGAGAGAGACGGAGAGATAGGGGGGAGAGAGAGAGAGGTTGCCTTTTTCTTTTCTCATGTCTCTCTTTTTTCTCTCCCAGAGATAGAGATACCGATCTCTCTCTCCCTCTATCTAAGCATAGATAGAGATCTCCTCTCTCTCTCCATAGGTTTTATACTAGTATATATCAGTATATATCAGAAGACTCTATCTAGCAGATCCCTCTACATACGAATATAGAGCATAAACCATATAGATACTCTAACTATACTATAATCCCCTAATCAGAGAGAGAGAGAGAGGAGAGAGAGATAGAGAGAGAGAGAGAGAGAGAGGAGATGGAGAGGGAGATTAGGCTTATTTTGTGAGCAGGAAAGCCACATGAAAGCAACAAATGACACCTTATTATGGGAACACCATTTCTGGGCGTAATAATTATTTTACAATATGGATTCCCTGCATCTGCTGGTCTTCAGCCCCAGGCGGTGGCGGCACTCTAAACTGGTGAACTCAGCTGTCTGTCTTGTTATTCCTGTATATATATACACACACACACACACACACACACACACACACACACACACACACACACACACACACACACACACACACACACACACACAGCACCTTTTTCTGTCTGATAGCCAGCCAGGCCTTTTTAAGTCTGTAATTGGTCTGGTGAGACTTGTCTATTTCCCAAGCCTGCTGGCATCTCTGTTTAGGGCTAAAGGCAGGCTTACCTCTCCATGAACCGGAGGTTATAAAGTGGAGAAATAAGCAGGACTGGTGTTTATTTACACCTCTTTGTAAACAGAAAGCGGAATAACTAAGGCCATAAAACAATGGCCACCATAGGGAAAAAGGGGATGCTTTGCAATGTTACATGAAAAGAAAACATTTGCGGGTGTGAAAACGTGGTGGCTGATGTCGAAATAGTCAAGACCTCTTATTGCTGCACACACCTCTGATTTGTTAATGCTCTTAGCCTTCAGACATTAGTGGCTATTTTCTGCACTGGCATGCACATCATGCATGGCCCTCCAAAGAGTTTCATACGCCAAAAAATTCAAACTGAATTAATAATTCAACGATTCAAGGAGTTGATCAACATAAAACTTATCTGCAACTCTAAACTAAAAAAAAGTTTGATACTGTTTTCAAATATTTTGTTAATGATTATTCAAGAATTGATCTTGCAAATGAATTGATAAAATACTAGTTGCACCAAAAAAATCATAGTTTGCTCAAGTGACTTTATAACTGAAGTCAATCTTATGTTATAAAGAACATCTGCAAATGAACTTTTACTAAAACCTACATGAATTGATTTTTTTTGGCCACTTCGGAGGCGCACAACGCGCTGCAGTGCAAACACAACACACCTTGTAAAATTGGAGCCACATTAGAAATCATTTAGAGTTGTGTTTCTGATGAATGTAAGTCAAATATTCACTCTTCATCAAGCTCCACCAACTCCTGAGGGAGAAATCTGGTTATTTAGCTGCTAAATGCTCCGCTATGTTCACCAGCTAGCGTACAAAGCTTTTTCACAGGTCTCTTGCTACTTCTAGAAACGATACTGATCAGAGTGAGCCAAAACAGTACAGTTGTGGGCCGTAAAACCAAAACAAAGCACTGATAAACAGTAAAACGCTGTGTAGAGCTGTAGAGTCTGGGGATGATTCTCTGTGTGTTCATTCCTACATTCGAATAAAGACTGTAACAGATCCTATTTGGTTAATACACGCCTAAGAGGTCACATGTGAAGACTATTATGCAGAAATAAATGAGGTATATTTGCATATGGAGTGAACTTCAACCTCTTTCTTCCAGAACATGGTACTTCTCATGTGCCGTGTTTCCCATGGCAATCCCCCTCCACCCACCTACTCCAACGGTGAGACGGTCAGGGATAAAGTAATGATCTCCCACCAGCACCACCGCTACCACCTACCGTAGCCAGATCATTAAGTGGGGAACGAGAGCACAGCCCTGTTCAGTTCACAGGTCACCCAGGAGGACCACTCACAGCTAGATGCTTAACACACAGGATTGGATTGGGGAGACACTAATTAGGAGAGTCTGTTTATGTGTGTGCGAGAAAGAGAGACAAAAGCAAAGACGTGGCGTGCAAGAGAGAGGGATGTGTGTGTGCTCACGCACGTAAACATATACCCTTACGTGCTGCGTCTCCAGTCCCCTTAGGATAATGTATGGCGTGGTATGTTTTTAATTGGGTTATTAGTCATGCAGTTGAGCTGAAGAGCGATGCCCCCTGTCAGACACTGAGGGGTTAACAACTGGGGTTAGCCTTTGAGGTTCAAAGGCCTCTTGTTTACATTCGACTGAGTTGCCCCAAGGGGTAGGCAACAAATCCCCCCACCTGTTCCACCTTTACCTTTTAAAACAAAGCCGCCCAAGCCCAAGACAAGTAGCCCGCATTAATCACGCTTATTAATACGTTTGCCCAAAAAAAACGCACCTTCAGCAGAACCCTCTGTATAACAAACACACTTCAACAAAGGTGTTGAATTCCGCGCACAGAGACTTTTCTTTAATGTCAGAGAGAGTGTTGTTTGTTGAGCCTGTGCCAGCTTTGTGTCCCCAAAACAGAGGATTAATCACTTGTTGCTTTGTCTGCGGCGGCGTACCGCTCCGCCAAAGCGGGCAAACATGGCTGAACTTTCGCACAGCATCCGACTTCTTTTGAAGTTGAGCATTGTGTAACCTAATAAGCTCCCGTTTTCGCACAACATCTGCTTGTCAACCCCGCTTTCAACTCTGTGCCTTTGCCAGCCAACCCAAAATAGGGGGATTTAAAAGAGGAGAAGAAAGAAAGAAAAACAACCCCCCCCCCCCCCACCCACCCCTTTGAATCTCCTCTTTGGGTAACGAGGAGCAATTACGGCCAAATGATTATGATATTTTACCCTGCTACACAATCAAGAAGAAAACTCTTTTATTTTGTAATGTAAACACTACTTAGGGTGTTTTGGATCTTTTAAACCGGTGAGGTAAAAGCTGCCTGAACTTTCGGGGACATTTTGCTGAATGACGTTGAAGTTGTAAAGCCGGTTGGAGAGAAGAATTACCTCAGTTTTAAACGGGCTCCGTCTGAGGAGACGAGCAGTAATGTTAAACACGTGTCCCTCGATCACAAGTGTGGACAGATGATGCCGTAACATGAGGAAGAGAAACAGGTATGGAGATGAAGTAAAGAGGTATTAGAGTGCACGGGGGAGAGGATGGAGGAGAGGAGAATACTAGTGCAAGAACGGACAGTGTGAGTGTGTGAATTATAATACGGGACTTTAAGGTTGATTTATACTTCAAGATGTTGCAGAGGCTACTTGCTACAGTGATACCACATTACGTTTTGTCCTACAGGTTCTCAATGATGACAGGGATAGCTGATGGTGAAGACAACATGGAGACAGTTGAAGAAAGGCTCAGTGCGTTATTTGTGAACGAGCTAGCAAAGCCAATTCCAGTGCAAACCTTCCCATCATTAATTATACAAGAGGGCAACAGAAGGTAGGTCAAGCAATGTGTGGATTTTAAAGTAGTATGAATTGTAAATACAACCTTGATATATAACGTTGGCAAACAGTCACTTATTAGCACATTCAGGAACATAAGCATTCATTTGGAGTTGTGTTTCTGGCCACCTGATGAATTTAAATTGAATATTTACTCTCCTTCTAGCTCACTACGAGCGATCCCTTACACATAAGTATCTGATTCAATTATCCGTTATAAACATATTGATTGGTGCTGCTTTAAGGTCAAACATTTGTATTATCAAAAAACATCCAACATATCTGCTGTGAGACCTGATAACCTGTCCTGACTTCACACAATTCATAATTCAAGCAGCGAAGGAGAGCTTTTCACCTGAAACACCTCTGGACACAGAGATGAAAGAGAAAAGCCAGACAGCAGAGCTTTAGATTTTCTTTGTGTTAAACAATTTGTGGCGGTTTTTTTCTGTGTACATTTATTTGCCTGAGCTCTGCACAGACCTCATGCCGGATATAGGATGTGTGTGCACTTTGTGTGTGTTTGTGCTTATCTGTTTCAGGGTAAAGGGCAAGGTGGCTCGCTGTGTATTCAAGAGAGTGTGTGTGTGTGTGTGTTTACGTATGCGCTTCCTCACCTCTCCCATCAGTACATTCGTCCAATCTTTCAAGCGTTTCAGTGGAAAAAGAGGAATATAAAATGAAAGGAGGGGAAAAACGAAGGGTAGAAGAGAAAACTGATTACCTGGGCAGACTTGGCGAGCTTCTGACTGTACTCCTTCTCAATCTGCTTCAACCTGCTGTTGGTCTGCAACAAGAAGGGAGAGGGGAGTGTGAGAAAGAGATATGCAGACAGACGGATAGAGAGACACAAAGAGAGAGAGAGAGTTGTGAAATTGAATCTTCTGTTAGGAAGTGCATACACTACCCTCCCAACCTACCCATGCTCACTCACACACACAGACACACACACACACACACGCACACTCATGTTGACCTCTGCCTCTTGGCAGTGTGTCCCCGTGGCCCCTTGGCACAGCGCCAGTCTCGACGCTCATGTGTGCCAGCAGGTAGTGACGGGCATGGTGCACAGTGGGCACCACTCCCCTTTGATCCCCTGCCAACAATTCATCACTTAACAAGAAGGGGGGCAGGGGGGGGGGGAATTAAAACGTTGCTGCCAATTAGCTACAGGGAGAAGAAAAAGAGAGATGATCGGGAGAAGCTGGGAGACACAACGCGGTGGAGACGGGATGGGAGTGAATGGGGATTGTTGAGCGGCGCTCGGCTCTTTGTTTTCGGTTGTTTCTCTATGGGAAGCTAGCCAGCTGGAAGCAAAGACTCCGAGTGTCTAATACAAGATCTGCCACCGTTCAGCTAGCTGTGTTGTGATGCCAGAGTTTCAATGAGAGGCTGAACAGTGGAGTGAGATAATTAGGTGTGAAGTGCTGGAATTCGATGGGGCCGTCGATGGCTGCCTGTACGCCCGGTGACACAGTCTATACGAGTACTGTAGAGACACCACGGCTCGAACTAATGGGGGACAGACAGAAGGTCATTATTTGAAAGGCAAGGAGAGTCTTTTCAGGGGTTGTGGATCAACTTAGGCCATGGCATTGACGAGCCAGTGAAAAGCAACAAAGAATAACACACCTATTGTTTTAAATGCTTGAAAACTTCCTGTTCAACAAACGTAGGAAATATCTTTAAAATGGCAATCATGAAGAAATGTGTTTAGAAAATGTTTTTTAAATGATTCTCACACACACACACACACACACACACACACACACACACACGCTTGACACTCTGACAGCCACTGACAGAAGGACAACCCAATAACAAACACGGTTTTATTGAACGCGCCCCTCGCAGCCGTCAACACCTGAGCTGCATTTGGACTCTGCACCCCATCCAAACACTTCCTGACAAACACCGCCGCCCGGCTCTGAGCGGACACACCTGTCACCGCGGAAACACAGAGCCATCACCAAGGATACTGGCCTGTTTTCCTGCGCGAGGACTCTTTGAGTGGCAGCCTGCTCGTCCCTAGGGGCCCTATAGCAGCTGATGAGAGAGAGGGACACAAAAGAAGTGTGTAGAAAAGGCAAGAGAAAGAACTGTGTGTGGGAGAGGGGCGCAAATAAGAGTCCTTCCATGTTTTTCTTTACAGCCGACACATTTGCTGTCTCCCTTTAATGCTGCCGGACTGCTCCAGCTCGACTACAGCTTAGTTGAAGTGAAACTGTGATAGTTAGTATTACATTGTATCTTGTTTTGAAGGTGATCGGAAAGAATGAGACTTAAATGTGTCTCAGTAGTGAAAATGTTTACATCAAAGTTATACATCAGCATCATCTTTGTAATTGACTTTGAGGTAATGAGGTGTGTGTGTGTGTGTGTGACTCTCTGTACTGTACATGACACGTGTGAGTGTATTCATGGTAACATATGGCCAGATGTTTCATAAAAACATAAAGAGCTTGCTACTAGCCTATTCCTTTTACCTACAGTCACTCAGGGGGATTTAGCAGGAAGCATTGTACAACATCACACACTATACAACTCAACCATCTAAACATGCATTAAAAATGGCTGGAAATAGATGAAGATGTGGATCGTACATGCAAGGAAAAACAGCCCAACAGGACTGTGACAAATACAAAGAGAAAATCGGAGCTAAATTAAAAGCCCAGCCATATGTGTGTGTGTGTGTGTGTGTGTGTAAGCATTTTCAAAGAGACTACCTGTGCCCTGCCAAAGGCATTTTTGTGCTGAAGGCACTTTGAGGCTGTATCAGGCTCTTCAATCGCCTCTTATTCCTAGCTGTGTGGAGTGCGGCTGCTTTGAAGTGTGTGTGTGTGTGTGTATGTGTGTGTAGGGCTACTTGTGTGTTTGAGTGTGTTAAAGAGAGTGGAAGTGGATCAGAAGGCAAGGCATGCACCGCTTACCAGAACTTAATTAATAATCTGCAGTGGGAACCAGGCCAAACACACACACACACACACACACATACATAGACACATACTGACACGTGCACATTAGAAACGGACTGACGGGAGTGGAGGAAAAATGGGTGACAACTTTCTCTCTCACACACAGAAACACACACACACACACACTCACACTTGAAGATATGCCACACTTATTCAAACACAGACAATGGACAAATAGGACTCATGAAGGCCAAACACACATTTAGGGGTTTGATGTATCAAAGTGACATTTGCTCAAGGTGTTTTCTTGGTATGGACTGTTGTATTGTTGCTAAAGCAGGAAGAAACCAAAGTAAACATTTCTCAATAGAGAAATCCTGCCAACACATAAGAACTTAAGTGTGTGTGTTAAAGTCAGTGTGCCTGTTTCCACTGGGCAGGATATTGCCTCCATATGGCATTTCTCCCCCCCGATATGTTTCCAATCATCTCACATCGCTAAAGAGCAATTATGGTTTTCAGCACCTCCCTAAAAGCTGAACTCTGACAGAAAATATAAAACTGACGCAAGGGTGATTATCATAGTCCACGCACAGAAAGGACAAAATGTGACGACTGATTGACAGCTGATTTCTTAAAGTAATGAGTCACAAAACATGCTCTTTCAATGGTTGCTGGTAGTTTCCCCACGCACACACAACATGCGGTGTGCTGCACACTAGGGAGCTGATTTGTGGGGTTCATTTCTCAAGAAAGAAAACAAAAACATGATTTCAAAAAGAAGCTTTTCCCCATTGCTCCACTAAGCCTTCAGTTTCAGTGGCAGCATTATTTGTAAGCATTCAAAAACGCTCCTCTGTTCACTACGCATGTCTCTCATAACAATTATCATAAGGGTTCAATCTGCCAGCGAGGGAGAGAGCAGGGAGATGTTATTTGCTCGTTTGTCTGTAATCATTGCCGTCTTACTGTGTTCCTATGTGAGAGCGAGAGAGCGAGAGTGTGTTGGTGCTGTAATGACAAGATACTTTATTTCCATTTCACAGTTTGCCATCACTGCTCGTCAGTAGTGATTCTCTTAATCCCCGCTGCTCACTGTCAGTGCGGCATCACACGCCGTACAGAAATAATGCATCACAGCCACACACAGAACAGGATACACAGATAAGCATACATCAAACACACTGACGCACAACGTACCGAATGTTCAGCGATTACACACTCAACCAGTCAGTTTGTGGTATCAGAAAAGCAATTACACCCATTACCATCAGTGTGAGTGGGCTTAACATCTAACCCGCATCATAAGGTCAGGGGAAAGTTAGATTGAGGCTGTGAATGCCGAATGGATGGGGTCGCTTGTAGAATCACAGATTGCTATAACGTCAGCAGGAGGGCCCACTTTAAAAACACGGAAGTGTCTTGTACGTGCTTTTCTGTGTACACATTTGAGTGAACTATTTTAAAGGAAAAGGTAACTTAAGATGACTGTGAAGCTGTGACGGCAGCAGTTTTACTAAAGGAGATCTGTTTTCAATTGGTCATTGAACTTTGATGGAACTGTGATGAACTGTCTGTCTGCCGAGGTAGACCATCTATTTATGCCTCCGTCCCTACTTTGATCAATAAGTCTGCCTGATGTTCAGATGTAGGATGACTGCGAGTTGAATTCGGAACTTAACCCAAAAAAACAGAGCCCGATATCATGGTGTCCCACTTAAAACTCCACTTCAAACCAAAGTGTAATCTATAGCGTGCAACAAGATGGGAGCTGCCTGACGCCATGTTTTAATGCGATTGAGAAAGTGTGTCGCTTCCCTCCCTCCTTTTTGGATGACTTAAAAAAAAAAAAGTGAGCAAGGGAGCTGTGTGATGTTTTTTTGGGACGGCAGAGCCTTTACTTTGACTCTTTCATCTGCTGGGTGACTCACTCACTCTCACTCCCTCTCTCTCTCTCACTCCCTCTCTCTCTCTCTCTCTCCCTCTCTCTCTCTCTCCCTCTCGCTCTCTCTCTCTCTCTGCCGCCGGGCCCGATGGTGCGGTGCACTGAAGAAACCAGGAGGCCAGATAGGTCTGCGCACGCGTACACGAACACCCAACATATGTTCATACACAACCGCTTTAATGCGTTTGTGAAGCAGCTATGATGCAAACACAGACCAACAGCAGTCACACAGATCCGATAAATCTGACCGCCTTAAACGAAACTTTACGTCTTTCTCCCCTAAAATCAGATCCTCCGCTCCGCCTCCCCCATCTATTTGTGGCTCCATTTAGTCCGTCGGTGTGAGGCGAATGTGGACCTTCTTCTTTCATCCCTCAGCCTATGTTTCTCTTCTCCTCGTCTAATCCATGACCGACTGAATAATGTGATTTGGTGTATCTCCAAATGGCAGAGGACCAAGCTAATAAATCAGCAGTGACAGTGGGCAAGAGAGAAGACGTGGCTATGACGACAACAATAACAACAACCTCGTACTACCATCTTCTGGCAGAGAGGGAGAACGCTACACTCATCAAAGCTGAAAAGTACAAAGGATCAAAGCTAGTGTGAATGATTTAGATGTTTAATGAAAATGTAAACGGGTGTAGAAGAACAATATTCTCTCTGTAGTTTTAGGAGGACAAACTGGTTCAAGATCTAAATTGTTCACGGCCACTTTGTCGACACTATATCATCACTGCTTGTGGACAATCTCCTTGTGTCAATACAAACTGATAAAAACCAACACACAGGTAGTGATCAACCACAACAGCGGCAGCAGAGACACAAACTGATGTACAGAAAAAACAAGAAGAAGCGCAAAGCAACCAAAACTGGCAACGTGTTCAGGGACAATTTGGAAAATCAGCTGTGTGCATGTTTTGCACTAAAAACCTCTTGGGTGGTCTGTTCACAAATGCACAGCTCTAAATATGGATGAGAATGTAACAAGGAGACATCGAAGACACATTAAGATCCACTGAGTCAAAACCCCCATGTAAGGACACACAGTGTGAAAGCAGATGCATCGCCGGCCACATGAAAAGATTGCCTAGTCAGCTTTGTGCATAGCACAACAAACAAAAGAGTTATACACAGATGATTTTCCTTTGCCAAACAACTTAAATGAGGGTTTTGAAGTCTGTGAGCCGAGCTGAGGTACCAAACTGCCACTGCAATCCTCTTCTCCGGCTGGATCACAAACAAGTACATTAACCAAGTCCATTCCATTTTGTAGTTCATTTCTATTTAGTAGAAGCTGTTTGCTTCTATGATAGGAAACCGCATCAGCACCTACCACTGGCTGTCAGACAAGCTGTGTAATGTCATCTGAAAGCCCTTTACAACTGCGGTGTCATCTCATAACAAGTGGAGATACACAAAAGAACGCTCGAGGACTCACTACTGTACTGACTCATACACTGTGTGAGTCTAACTTTTAGAGGAAGAACCGCTCAAAGTTTTTTGATGTGCATATAAACTGCCTCCTTGAAGCAAAAAGAATTACCCTGTTGGGGGGAGGGAAAAAATACTTATTTCAAGACAGAGGTCTTCATACCTCAACCTGTTTGTGTGTGTGTGTGTGTGTGTGTGTGTGTGTGTGTGTGTGTGTGTGTGTGTGTGTGTGTGTGTGTGTGTGTGTGTGTGTGTGTGTGTGTGTGTGTGTGTCAGAGAGGAGAGTGATCACTTTCAAGTCAAGGGAGTCACATGGGACATGGCCAGAGGGACATTGGTGCTGTGACACAGGGAGCAGGAATTGGCTACTGCATGCCAAAAAAGCTGCTTTCTCATTGGCTGATGTTTGGCTCCAGGTGGTTTTGTCACACTTGGTTAGTGTTTGATGAAATGCCCTGTCCCTTTGATCTGAAGTGAAAGTAACATACATGTACACACACGCACGGAAGTATACTGAAAATACACACACACACACACACACTTTCCTTTTCCTCTACACACTTTAAATACACAAGTATGCTGCCGTTAACACCAGCAATTAAAAACCACGAGCGTGAGGGTGCTTAAAACACACACACACACACACACACACACACACACACACACACACACAAACACACACACACACAAACACCTGGGTCCACACAAACATATCAGGCAAAATTTGCACATCTAATCTCCTCACGGCAGTTCAAAAAGCCATGCTCTCCAGACTAAGAGAAAATATGAAATCAAGGTTCCAGACGTTATTCATCCCCTATCAAACCTGAGGCCTCCTGGTCTTTTGTTTTCACAGTATCTTAGATCTCTAGTATTGACAAGCAGGGAGTGAGTACGATACAGCTGTGTGGGGTGAAGAGGTCCAACACAAAGACCTTTTCACCACTAACCAAACTTTAAACCTCATATGAGTACTGACCATTAAACACTAATTGCAAATATGACCCGTGTATTATATGCTAGGGATCATACAGAAGAGTGTATGTGTGGTAAGAAAATAGTATTCCCACACTTCCTCAAAGCCCGGCCCTGATTTCTGGTAACTCTTTTAGAGAAATCACTAATGTTCTGTGCTTCGCCACAACTTGAAGGCACGGTGGAGGACGCTGGGAAAGACAGAGAGAGAGAGAGATGGGATGATGAAGGTGTGGAGGAGAATAAGAAAGTTAGATAAGGAGGTGGTGTGTGTGTGTGTGTGTGTGTGAGAGAGAGACAGGAGTCTTGCTCAGTGTAGCCCAGAGATGAGGCGTCTTTATCAGGCACAGAGGCAGCTTCACAGGCCCCTCAGTGGAGAACGGAGATTGGGAGGTCTGGGGTTGTGTGCGTTCAGTCACACACACACACACACACACACACACACACACACACACACACACACACACACACACACACACACACACACACACACACACACACACACACACTTAAGATAAACTTCAATGGCAAGCAGACTAAAACCCACACCTTCTACTTAGCCTACCTCCATCCCTTTTCCTTCTCTGCTCCTTTCTTTTTGGTGCAGCTCAAATCTGAACGACAGATCTTCTCTGATATTCTGTTTCTCATTATTTCATTCCAACAGCTTGGACTGTCTACTCCCAAAACATCCCCCTGTATCCCTCTCTCCCTTCTCTGTCTCTCCCTTAAACGCATGAGTCTTTGATGGGAATCCATTCATGGATTTAATGGATTTCTCTGGCCTTTTTTCCAGGATCTGGGAGATGTGTTCAAAAAAAAAAGGGAGGAAAAGCTGGCCTGCCCGGGCTCTACTTCCAAGAGGATAGTGGACTGCAGAGGACAGCATTTCTGTCTGCATCAAAAGAATGAGAAATTTTCAGCTTACAAAAGAGGGCGAACGAGTCAATATGGATCTGAGAGCTGGCCGACTTCAATCCCGCGTGAAAAAAACAGGCCGCAACGAAGTAGTGGAACTTTTTCACAAGCCGAAGTCAAACTTGGACACAGATTAGAAAAGTAAAGACGTTCGACCTTTGGTGAGTTTTTTTTTTTTAAAGCACGCCTTTCAACTGACGAAAAGGGGCGAAAAAAATCATTAATCTCTTTCATAAAAAGTGGACCTAGCTCATTGCTTATAGTGTTATCAGTCTCAGTTCAACATTCAGCACCACTGCTTTGAATCCACTCCAGATTCCCCGACAACTGTGGGTCATTTTTTCCCATTTGTACAAAAAAACGAGGGAAGAGGGAGAGGAAATTAAAGTGAGCCAAAAATGATAAATTAACTTTTAGCTGCAAAACAGCCTTCACATATCGAAAACGAAAAGTAAAAAAACAGACTGATAGGGAATAGCATGATTTCTTCAAACCAGGTTACCCTGTAAAATGCATACTGTTTTCCTCGGATCCCTCTCCCTTCAGGACCCGAGGTTCTGTGTGCCATATGGAGTCAAAATGGCTGGCTGGGTGCTTTGGAGGTCCCTGCATTCCGGGGTTAATGCTGCGCAGCTGGCGTGTGATGGTGTCTAATGAAAAATGCTCTCTTTGATGGGACCTGCCGAAGGATTAGGTTCTGATCAACACCACCTTAGGTCAGCTTCCTGCTGGACCAGCACAAGATTATGGGTGATTTCCCAACCGTGGGTCCAGTTTCTGTAACGGCGAAGGAAACGATAACGATACAGAAAGGAGGAAAGAAAGAGACGGGAAAGCTCAGAAGTTCTAATTTAAGTACTTCCTGGTTCACAACGATAGCAAAAAAGCAACGCTGGATAATGGCTCTACTGAAATGCTGTGGTTTCCACTCTGTGACCCTTAAATCCAATCCACTAACTAGTGAAAACGATATATCCCGGGATGGGATTGTAATTTCTACAAATACATAAAGACGGCACCGTTATCTTACTCAACTTTGTGTTTAAGGATGTAGGATCTCAATAAGACTAAGGATCTGTGGGTGCATCTGAGAGACATGCACAGGTTTAACCCCAGCTGGGATGTGGAAACATTAAGGTGCACTGATCTGTACAACTGAAGTGGCATGACACACACACACACACACACACACATCAGGCAGGTTGCAGCAGACCTTTGATACAGTGGCGAAGCAGAGCAAGCCTTCGTCCCCCCCTGGGGGTCTCAGTAGCTCAGCAGGTAGAACGTCGGAGTGTGGGAGAATGGGCGAGTTGTAAAATGCTTTGGATAAAAGCGCTATGCAACTTGTCCCAGTCACACCCGCACACACACACAGAGACACACACACGCACACAGAAACACACACACAGAGACACACACACTTTTTATGCGACCTTTGTATAAACATGCATTCATCCCACTGATGTAACGTGATTCATGCAGACAGCATCCTATTGGAAACTGACCATTACTCATCTTTTCCCTCCTACCCTTCACCCACCTTCTCTTGAGCAGCATCCTTCTCCTGCTGGTGGCTTCCCTCAAGTTCACCGCGGATGCGCTCCATGTCGGAGCGGAGCCGGTCCAGCGATGCCTCTTTATCCAGGAACGCTCTTTGTTTCTCCTCCTCCCGGAGTAACGCCATGTCAGCCAACTGTTGCTTGTGCTGCGCATGGGCTCCATGGAGGTCCTCACGTAGACTTGACAACTCGGCTTCCAAATCTGAAATCGCCTGCAAAGAGATGGATGCAGATATGTACAGTGGATTTAGGTAAGTGATGTGACCTGCTGCAGATATCAGGTGGTTCTGAGATGCTCTTAGGTTAAGATTTCATATTCCAGTTGATAAAAAGAGAGACGAGGAAATTGTATTTATTGGTACACAGAAATGGGTTAGGGTTACACTTGATGTAGATGTACTGATGATGTCGGCTACTTTGAGTAATTGTAACTCCAATACACTGTATAATGATCAGGGTTGGGAGGGTTACCTTAAAACTATATTCTTATACAATTACCTGTTAGAGACTGTAGTAAATGCAAATGAAAATAAATACGAGAGAAAAGAAAAATACAAAAAGTTTATTTTGTATGTAAAGCAGAGACGTGGGAACAACATCACAGAACAGTGCAAGTTCTGCCTTCTAGCTGTGACAATGCTGTCATCATCCAAGGACTTGAATCATTTGGCACTTTAGTGTTGCCAGATTTTAACTTGGAGCAGCAGTATTGCTCATATAAATTAAATTAACCTACATGCACATTTCCCAGTTTGTTCTGTATTATGTTCGCTGGACCAGAAATCGGAAGAGATTTCTTCATTTCCGACAAACTGGGTTTTTCACGCTGGGGTGCCTCTTGGCAAAAAGAATAATCTTGATGATCTGGAAGGTGCACTGTTACTGTGAGGTGGCTCCCCTGTATCTGCTTTGAATACAAGATAATGGTGATATTTTGCGAAAGTATTTTAGCACATAGTAGTATATCATTCTTTTTAAAGTGTATAATGTAATACTTTGACTAAATGCGTTGGCAATCTGTTACTGTAGGGCATTACAGTTACCTTTATTTTGTATCCTGATTACGTAACACCATGTATTCCGTTACTCCCCAAGCCTGATGATGATACCCCCAAGGAGAGATGTTGATATTGATAAGAGTAAAGAGATGCTGCAGAGAGATTGAGAGAGTACCTGTACAGTTTAACCAAGTTAAGAAAAGTTTTACAAACATGGTGAAATGTTTCTGTTTCCCTCTGTTTGTGCAGGGGATGCTGTGATGGCGTAGCCTCTCTCTTGACCTCTCTCTTTTTTTAACTGCTCAGCCTTGACTTTAACCAGAAGAGCTCTTTAATAGTGCTGCCAGTGAGCATCAACATTACATAGTAGGAATGCTAATAAGCCCAACCCCACAGCCTTTGAAATAAGACTGGCCCAACACATGCAATGAACCTCAATCTCAAGAGTTCGGGGAATGGCAAAAAGGAAAAAGATAAGCTTACTGTTTTTGATAAAACGGCATCACTCAGCTGGTATGATGAAGATTGTTTGCAGCCTTACAACTGAAAGAATGTCTTTCTTAAAAGGTCTCATATTGTAAAAGGTGAGATTCCCATGTCTGTTTTCATAATAAAAGTAGGTCTAGGTGCCATGTAAATACTTAGTTCAGTCATTTTTTACGTATTTAAATGACATAAAAAGCAGGAAGGGAACCATCTAAACAATGAAAAGTGTGACTTGAATCAGCAACTTAGAACATTTCCATATGTGTACGTCAAAACAATATGAAACATTTTAAGAATGACAACAACTTTTGGTCATGACAAAAAGGGTATAAAATGTGCCAAAAGTTAACAAATCATTTGCAAAGGCTGCTGAAACAAAACATGTTGAAAAAAACAAACAAAAATCTGGTTTTGTCAAATGTTCGTATTCAGAAACTGCGCCTTTAAACGAGCCATCACGACTTCCGTGAGGTTGTGACGTCACAACTACTCTACATTTAGGTAGAAAGTGCCCCCACAGTGGCGTGACAGTCATTCCCCGGCTGAAGTGACGGCGCAGAGCCGCAGAGAGCAACACATGCAGAAGTCTCGGAAACACTGACCAATCAGAGCAGAGTGGACTTTTCCAGGAGGGTGGCTTAAAGAGACAGGCGCTAAAACAGATTGTTTTAGACAGAGGGTAAATACGGGTTATACTCAGTATGAGTAAAATAATGAGTTTTTTATATTAAAGCATGTAAACATGTTCTAGTAGAGACCCAAAGTATTATGAAGCGTAATATGTTCCCTTTAATCTACATTTCACATTATTTCAAACTCAAAGCTTCAGCAAATATGTAGTACATAACCACACATACTAAATGTATCAGTATATTATGATCATTACCAACAGTTAACAAGCAATGAGCAAAAAAGCAGTGTAGTGAAGTGTGGCTCTAAGGTGCGTTGCAGTTGCGGTGTTTATACACTTCCCAACCTGTATTGCACAGCTATTGCACATCCTCATTACTCTCTTTGGTTTATTTCTTACTTTGGTTCGCACTATGTGCTCTGCCTCTTGCCTCTCCCCTAAAAGCCTGGGCATCCAAGGACAACGCCATGCTAAGGCAATAAGACAGAAAGTGTCTGAAGTCTTTTTTAGCGGGCACTGGGGAGAATCAAAGAGACTTCAAAGGAGTGTCACAAAAACAGGCAGATGCTGTGGCTCTGTGTTACACTCCCTCCAACACTGGCACACACAGACACATTCTCTCGTGCACACACATGCACACACAGACAAACAAGTCACACATGGTCTGGCTATCGCACTCATACAATGGCATGCAGCACATTCAGAGAATCTTAGGGTGAAAAACAAAACAAAAACAAACGCAATATCCTCTACGTCCCACTCCTGTCCCTCAACATTACCCGTCTCTCTGCTACGCTTGTGCCTTCAAGGGCAAGCAGAGCCCAACTGAGCCCTGGAGATTATTTAATGTATAATTCTCTCTTTAACAAATGTGGATGATCGTGCTTCGAAAAAAAAAGGAAAAATCTTTGAATACATTTGAGAATAATCTCCCAGAACAGAGAAATTGGCAATGACACTTCAGAAACTTAAGAGGCCAAAAGAGCATGTCTCCTTTAGAAGTATGTGAGCACAGCCGCTTCCAACAGGGCACATGTTAGCATGCAGATGTGGAGCTTTGTGATGAAGCAGCTCTGGAGGACAATAGGAAAGTGTCAAATGAAATACATTGGGTCAAATCGTGTCAGCTAAGAAGACAGAAGAACAATAGAGAGTTGGTTAACGGACTTTATGTTTCCATCAAGAGAAAGTGAGCCATGAGACTTCATCAGCTTACTGTATGTCTTTATATCTAAAGAATTGTGAAAGATAGAAAAAAAATACCAGAAGTAGCGACTCTGCCACGATAACTACAAAGTTCCCTTTTTACCCTCAATTTCAGTTTTTTACCCATGAGCTACTCTGCTTGCAAACTGTATTATGGCAATTGTTTAGTCAGCATCCGTTATGGACTGAACAGCCAGGATGTGCTGGGAATAAAAGTGAATATGTTTTAACTTTGTTTGATTACAACAACAAAGCTTCCACTCATATCACTGTTCTATGATATGCAAGAATACCAATTATGTTTTGGTGAAGAGTGTCTACATACAAAAATGGGCTCTTCGCTTCGGAGTCACTTCTGACAAAAAAAAAGAAAAAATAGATAATCAGTACGTCTTGAATTGTAATAGATTAATTATTCTACTGTTATGCTAATGTGGGTACATGCTTGTGGATGTAATAACATAACAAGAAAGTGATACGTTTTCTCATCAATTACATGAAGGTTACATAACTATAAAACAAGCCAAACCTTCCTCACTGTGGATATTATGAACTTGGCAAACATAGGCGTAACTAATAACATTTATAATAGCTGTATTCCATGGAGGCATGTCAGTGCCAGGGCCTGGCATTGTGCATGTTGGCTTCCTGACATGGCTCACAGGCGCACCTAAATGAAGCAGACCCATAATTAATCTTATTACAGTAGTTGCACCTGTGCTTTTCCTGCTATGACAACTCAAATGACTGCTGTGGGAAAAAAAAAAAGAAGTTTGCATTAGCACGACAGGTGGAACACTTTATCTTAAACTCTGTTGACGGCTAGACCTTTTGTACTCTGAGAAGTTTTGAAGAGCTTTAAAGAAATAGTTTGACATTTTGTCAAATATTATTATTTACTTAGATGAGAAGATTTTTACCACTTATATGTCGGTTCGGTAAGTATGGAGCTCAGTTTGTGTGTGGATTAAATAAACAATACTCAACTCATGTACACGTGTGAGCCTTAGGAGGTGCAGAGTGGGCATATTTTTGATCTTTGGACAGAGCCAGACTAGCCGTTTTCCCCTGCTTCCAGTCTTTATGCTAAGCTAAGCTAAGGTAAGCTAAGATAATCAGCTCCGGCCTCTAGCTCCATATTGTTCGTTTGAAAATGCACCGACTATAGGTGAGCAAAATAACTGACAAAGAGCCAATAAAATAACCAGACGATTTCTCCCTCAGATGAATAATGTATAATGTAATAATGTAGTGCGATATTTGACTGAACTAAGCAAAGACAATGTAGGAAAGAGTGTCGCAGTGAATGTTTTATTGTTGTCAGTCAGAAAATTCAAGTAGCTGAAATCCAAGATGTATAATGTATGCACATACTAAAATGGCTTCGTGGCTTGAGAGAGAGCATGCTGTAACATTCAACGCATCACAGAGCATCAGTAGTCACTGATGACCTCGCTCATGATCAAACGTTCGGTATGAAGGGAACATTTTTTTTTCCCCCGCTTGGTTCTAACATAAATACTCAGGCGTACAGGACATTTATGAAATCATTCAAATAATCACAAACTCTGTGACGTGCCAGCTCAGTGGGATCCGCTACAAGAAAATCATTGAGTAACAAGACAAGATCCGCTCGACGATACCAGATCTCAGGGACCAATCATTTGGTAAATGACAATACACAAGCGCTGAGACAGTCAGTGTGCACACTGGTCTAGCTGTCAGCCTGGTTCTCTTCATCTGACATCCTCTTAGCTTTCACTCAGTCTGTCATCACCCTCTTCATTTGACTCATCTTAATCACGTAGTTGGGATTGAAAGGCTTTGAAAAATTGACAGCATCATTATTTAGTCCATCACGCCCCAGAAGAAAGACCTCACAAGGCTCTCGCTCTCTCCCATGCTGTTTGAAGTCCAGATGGCGCGTACGTTTCCTTTAGAAAAGACATAATTAATTGGGAAAATAATACCTATAAAATGAGTTTTGAGGAGGAGCTGGTGGGAAAAATATGAATGATGGGTTTTGCACAGAACAAACAATTCTGTTGTTTGCAAAAAAAAACCAAAACAAGGCTTTAAATTCATTTATAATGCTTGTCCTAGTTTTTGAAGTCAAATTCTTACTAATCTTTAGTAATTGAAAAGCCTCACACACACACACACACACACAACATGGAGCATATATTAAGAACAATAGCATCAGTGAAATATGGTAAATTGTTTATCATATAATGCAATTAATCTTTACATTCTCCAAAAATGCTTAATTTAGTAGAGAATATAAAATAGATCCTTCAAGGTAATTTTGGTTATTGTTGAATTATGAATGGAACATGTCTTGTCTGGTGTGACTTCAGGTGTAAAATATATAGTTTTCAGATACTATTTATTAACACGCCATAGGTGGATCATTTCATCACAATGTCTGTAGAAAAGAGGCCAAAAAAAAGAAAGGCCACTACATCAGGATTTGGGGTGTGTTAGAGGGAGTTCTGGTGATGGATCCCCCCCCCCCCCCCCAACACATCTCCTTTGTCCTCTGGGGGGCATTGATCAGCTGACAGAACAAGATAGAAGTGGCTTCAGGCAAACATGTTTCACCAGAAAGACGTTTCATCATGCTGGCCAGATCAGAGTTTCCGTTCGCTTTAAAAAAAAAAAAAGAGAGAGAAATAATAGCTTAAAAATAGTTTATTCCTTCAAGAAAACATTCAGTTCCACAAGGCTGGGAATTTGTGAGTTAATCCTCTGACTCGGTGGGATGCCCACCTCACACCAGGCCTCGAATCCAGCGGCTTAATTCTGATTCTTTCATTAGGGATATCATAACGTGTAACAATTAAGGCACAAACAGCAAAAGATAAGTGTGAATGTTGACAAGAGGCCCTGTGTACACAATAGATCGGGTCATATAGCCTTTTATAATGTGTAGCGGCTCCATGGAGGCTCTAAGCCAGAGTGTTTTGGATAACTCAGTCTGGTGGGATGAGGACAACGTGTTCCAGTTATTTTTTTTAAACTCTTCCTTCCAATCGCTGCTACGACTCATTGGCTCTCCTTCTCAAAACGCAAGGCAAGAGTCAGGAATGCTATTTATTAGTGTCCCACCACATCAAGGGGATGAGTGGGGTATTACTCATCCTGTGAGTGTGTGACTGACATTTGCTGTTCACTTAGCCAACTTCCGAGCTGCAACTGTCCTTGCACTGATTCCAGGAAGACTGAGAGAAAGTGTGAGAGGGAGGAGAGGCAGAAATAATGAGGCCTGGGTTCAATCGCCACAGCAGGCATGTGGGTGACTGACATGTCACTTGATGATAATATATTGTCCATCGGAGCCAAGTGGCGGGAGTTTGTTGCTTGAAAAAGTCCTGAGCCTCCCAGAAGCACGAGACAAAAGAAAGAAGAAAAGAAGCCGCAGAATTGTCTATGTTATCAACAAAATACTCTTTTAAAAAATAAAATCTATTCATATTTCATACAACTTTCACAGGCCCTGTGTTATGCATTTGGAAAGGCTGCCAGTGAAGGCCACATTGCTATCAGTGTGACAGTACAGAGTTCTTTAGGGGTAAACAACTTTGGTAACGCAAAAAGTGTTTAACAATAAGTGGCTTCTCTCAATACAAAAAAAAGAAAGAAAAAGAAGCTCATCTTTAATACATATCTGCTCCTGGTGTGTCAGCTTCTTGTCATTTTAACAGCAGATCCATGGTGCAGTGCTCACACAGGAAGTCAAACCAGCTCTCATCCCGACTACTTTCAGCAACCTCACATTCCATCCTCCATCTTTTCCGAGGCCCGAGTGAAAAATCTTGATTTCTTCCGCTTTAACATCTGACATTAGGCAGAACGTCTGATCTCGACTCAAAATGCAGCACAAGCAAACAGGAACTGAGAATATGAGATGAGCACTGGGGAAGTTTGTTTTCTGTCGCCTCCTGAGATCCTAAGATTTGTCAAACCCCATGTCATTTTGACACGAGTAGGACAGCATGTTATCAGCAGAAATGTCCTGTTGTGACGGCATTTACAGAAAACCAAATAACACACTAGCTGGTGCCATTTGTGAAAGACATTTCCCAAAAATATTAGACAAGGGAACATTAGAGTGGGAACGACTTTTCCCTCATGTTATACAGTTTCTAGCTTTTAAGACATTTTAAACTGCTGTGAGGCGAGCCAACCAGTAGAATAGTAAACTGGTATGGCGGTATACGATGGCTTCTGTAAAATAATTGCCTCAACTGTGTAACAGAGCCTACGAATGACAGAATATTTTGATATATTTGAGCTAGCAACAGGGGGCCATTTTGAACTTAGAGGGAGCGTCCCTTCTAGTTTCATTATTAAACACCTAAAATGTAAACAACCAAAAATGTAACACATTAGACAAAGTTATTACAATTTAACGTCAAATATTATTGTTATAAATAATTCTTATACAATAAACAATAAATTAATTAATTGTTGTATTTGGTGGTAAATGTAATTAATGTTTTAAATGCCACTTTATTACAATTTATGTACTTAGTTATTACAAAATAAAGCTAAAATAATTTACGGGAAGTCCGATTTCCTCACCAGTCATTTGGCGCGACTGTGGCTGGATCCTTATCTCCAGCTAACGGCCAATAAATAGAATTATTTGGCTGCTAACAAAGTCAAAACCCATCCCCAGTTGGGGGCTGGTTTGTCAAATGGCTTCCCGAAGAGCTCCAAGCTAGACCAAGCTGGAGAGAGGCGAAGACAGAGCGAGGGGTGTGAGATGAAGACCTGCTGCTGGTTTGGCTAAATGTATGATAGAATAGGGATGCCCATTAATATAGACCCAAGTGTCGTACGTTCTTTGTGGTTGTCAATGCTGAAATAAGAGAGTAACCAGCGTTTTCCGGAGGGAGATGGATACCTGCGGTGAGAGGAGAATGCCATGCGGAGATACACTTCGGTGGGAGTACAGGGCGGTTGACGCTAGTCCACAACCGTACAGCGGAAAATAAAAGAGAAATTCGACCCATGGTTTAAGAATAAAAGCTGGCCACTCAACAGTACAGATTTCTTCTCCTTCATCTGACTACCTGTGGTGTCTGGATTTCTAGTCGTTACACTTCTATCACGAGACCCTGCTGCGATATAAAAAATTATTTTAAAAAACGTTAGAACAACGTTAGAAGTTGGGACTTTGTGATTTTTTTTTGTTTCGTTTATTCCATTAAAAAAAAAAACTTTTCTTCCGCGCTACGTTGTTTTTGCCGGAATCATTTTTTTAAATATGATTCAAATAGCAGTATTTAAATACTTCTGTAAACTCGCACAGGATACACAGCTATCTATACAAATTATTCACGCCCAATATTAATATCTGTCTTGCTTCAAGTAAAAAAAAAAAAAAGTGTCTTAACCCGCTGTGCTTTTGAAACCCCAGGAAAACGTCAATGGGCAAAATACAAAATGGTTGTCCACGGGAGAGCGGTAGGTCATTATGTGCATGTGTGCAAACGTGGATCAGTGGAGACCCCCTACCTGGGCATCGCGCTTCCTCCACTCCTGGGTGTGCTGTTGGTGCTGTTGCAGGGCTGCCCTGGCCTGCATCTCCAGGCTGCTCACCTCCCACTGGCGCTCCTGGACCAGGCTGTCCTTTTCCGCGCTGTGCTGCTGCTGTAGCCGCGTCCTCTCCTGCTCGTGCTGCATGCGCTGCTCAGCCATCTGATTGGACAAGCAGGCAAAGAGAGACTTCATCAGCCAACACACACTCAGAGCAATCCTGTCGTCATGACAACTTGTCCATCCACCGATCCATTCATCCTTTCTACGTCCTATTCCTAAAACCCCTTCCCTCGACCTAGAACACCTATGTGCCCTACCAATTTTGCCAAATTGGTAGGGCACGTATGGCACAATGGCACGTATGTGTTCTAGGTGGGAAAGAAAGCGAGAAAAGTTTCTCCGCTTGCTGCCATTGTCAGAAGACGACATGATGTGATGTGTTTACATCTGGCTTGCTCCCCCGCCCTCCCACCTCTACTTCCAATTGCACACACCGGCCCTCAATGCCCCACTCCCTCTCTCTCTCCAAATCTGCCCCCCTCGCCCTATTCTGCCATCGGCATATAAAAGAGCAGTTAGTTTGGGCTAAGCATGCAAGCTGGTAGGGGTTAGCCATCTGGCTGCAGTAACTACCCAATGCCCCATGCTATGCGTCTGACAGCATGTGAAAATCGGCTTAGGCGATGACTATGATGATCAAATAAAAAAAACAAAAAACTGGAGAGGATGGCGAGGACAGCAGAAACTTTGAGGAGGACCAAGAAGATGCTAAACGATTCTTGATACTGCTTTTACCCATTATTATATTCTTGGGATTAATTTGGTTTATGTTGCTACTATAGCAAGGAGCACCAATCAACAAGAAGGAATACAAATACAGTAGACTTCAGTCTCATTGGAGTTACAACTAGCTATACACAATACTGTAGAGGAAAATAAAACTTCTAATGGGACACAAAGCCCACATTTTTCAGGGCTTAATCATCCTGGCAGCTGAAGCAAGTCTGCATCCCAGCACGACTGTGAGCGAGTCACCTGCTGAGAGGTGAGTCTTGGCAGCAGAGCTCCCAGCCTCAAGCCCCCAAGCCTTTCCCAGGCTCTGTTCCCTTCCCACTCCCCCATGGAGGGGGGACCAGTGACCCCCACACCATCCCGCCGTGCAGCCCCAGCCGGAACCTTGAAAGGACAGCAGGGGCCTGGGGCCCATTCGCTTCCCTGCTTTGAAGCTAATCCTCTGCACATTGTGCTTGACGGCACCCTACCTGGCCTGCCAGAGAAGCGGAGATCCACAGCCTCTATGCCCGGTGCCTAGCCCTAACTTCGGACATAACATGCTATTCAGAGCAGGTGATGAATGAGGGGCTATCTACAGGAAGCCAGATTCCGTCCCCAGTACTCAGAGGAAGGCCACAATGGACACTTCATTTTGGCAGCCAATAATTTACCCCATCAGGTTTTGAGGGAGCTACGCTAAATGCCTTCTGAAAAGGGCAATGAGAAGAATTATAGCTGGATAAAAATGTATTTTATCTCTGTGGCTAAGTTAATGACATGGTAGAAACACACACATGCCCTCAAGATACCTCAACAATCCATTATTCCAGTTTATAATAGAACACCACAAAGCTCCATTAGACAAACACTGTGCAGAATGTGGGCAACGTCTTCCACATGCTGCCACTGGCAATGCTGATGTTCTCTACGGTGCATTACACAGATAAATTAGCACTGCGTTCATTTTCCATAATAGATAGATACAAATGAGATCCACAGCCAGAATGTGTTGTCCCACAGGGATAGTCAGATTCATACAGCAGCACAAGTAACAGCTGACAGTCTGATAAGCAGGCAATTTCTTCAAGAACTCCCCAGCTGGACAGCAGGACATGCTGTAACAGAAATTGGGACATCGTGGCTTCCTGTTCGCTCCTGTTTTGAGTCTCGGGCCATGGGGGGGATTTGAAGGAAAGAGGGGATCTGATGGGAAACCAGGATGAAGAAATGGGCAAGATAGATCCATTGTGAGAAAAACAGCTAAAGAAAAAGCCGGAGAGGAGATGACAGAGAGCAGACCCAGCAAGGAGCCTGATGTGACATCACGTAGCGCCAGCGTGCAGCGGAGGATTCTGGGTGCTGCGGTTCTTAAAGGGACCGGCGTGGAGTTTATGAGGGAAGACTGGGTCGGTTATAGCACAGCTTGGTGCCACAGATACAGAGTGAGTCGGGTGTTACTGCACAGCACGACTCCTGTCAGCATGGCCTGACATGGTTGTGTGTGTGGGTGCATTGATCGCATTGAGACAGGACAGTGAGGTAATGGGCTTCTTTCAGCCCCGAGGGTGGAAATCTGAAATGTTTGGGAAGGAGGAGGGTGTAGAGGAGAGTTGAACAGAAAGCCCTGTCTGGTCTCAGCAGGGGAGGCTGCGGTGAGTGTGGGAAGGAAGGGAGAGATGGAAGAAAGACAAACCTCTTATTCCTCACTGAAGGGTTTGAACTGACGATGATCAGTGAGCGGGGCTGGATGGGAGTGCGTTTATCTGTGTGTACAGTACATCCACACACTTGTCTAGAAACTGGACTCTTTTATTATCTACTGTCTAACATCGGAAGAATGAGGCTGTTGAGATTTCCCTAAACTCTCAAGGTCTCGACTTCAGCCATTTGTCCTCACCGCATCACTCCGACGTCAAGAGGCAGAGCTGTGTCGGGACACCATGACGTCCAACAGCCAAGAGGGTCAGCTGGAAAACAACTCCTTCATACATAGTTTCCCTTTTAACGTCCCATTGAAGTTGACCTTGAGGCAGTGTTCTTTTGTGAGCATCTGAAGGGGCAAACTTGACCCCGGCAATCTTGTGACACCAATCTCTCTGGAGTGGAGGCTCACATTTGCACACAGGCACTGGGTGAACGGGTACACACAAAGTACTCGTGGTCACGCTTGTGTGTGTGCATCGACACAGTGCGTAGAATGTACACACACAACATTAAAGCGATTGTGCTCACATGAATAATGGCACGTCTTCATGTGCGTATGGATAAATTCTTTCTCTACCCTTCCAATTGTGTCGCTAATGTCACCAGCGAGCACGTCAACATCTTCCCAAAGACGAGCCCTTCGTCTTTATATGTTTTTATCTTGAAGACAAAAGCCTTCCTGATGTGCTGTGTAGTTTCAACTGTCAACTGTGTGCACCCCCACTCTATTGCAGCAGAGGATAACCGTCACTTTAACACTTTGATTACTTACCTGTTTTTCACATGAGATGGAATTTATGATTACTTGTGCAATATATTATAATATAATATTATGTGCAATATACTAACATTTAGCACTCAAGACACTGATCAATTCTAACAGCTACTGGATCATTATAGAGGCACGGAAATGTTCAAACAATTTGTTTAACGCTGTAAGTGGCTTTAGGTGCGTCGAGATATACCGGTATTAACCATAATCGTGATATAAAATAAATAAATGAAATATTGACACATGATATCGTATTTAGCACTTCATCTGGCTGCCTTTTCACTATCCATTTAGTGTTATTGTTCATTTGGTATGCTTTGGTGCAGTTATGGTTACAGACTCTCTCTCCACCTCTTTACACTATATATATATATATATATATATATATATATATATATATATATATATATATATATATATATATATATATATATATTACATTAGATTAAACTTTATTGTCATTGTGCAGAGTACAGGTACACGCCAATGAAATGCAGTTAGTATCTAACCAGAAGCGCAAAAATGTGCTATATTATACACACTTTCTGAGTGTAAAAAACAAAAAACAAAACGCACAACAAACAAAGTCAAAGATGAATTTGAGTTATAGCATTATTATATTTTTTATCGAGTGGCAATAATATCATTATCGGGAAATATTTTGGCCAGGATAAAACCTGTTTCATACCTCTTGCGTACGCACCGCACTGACCGCACGAAGCACGAAACACGAAACAAGTTTAATCTTGTGGTGAAAATGGTGACAGCCCTCAGCAGCATTGTCTGACAATATACACTTACAGCAAGAACAAACAAACATATTTCCCAATTTCCTCAGTTACACTTGTTTTGGTGGATACATCATAAATCCTATTTAAATCTTTTGAAAGTGTGATCCCCCCCCATAAACGTCATTATAACTACAAACAGCCACGGAGCAAATCAATAACATGGAACCATTCTTCCTCTCCTCGGAAACAACACTGGCCTCCTGTCCTTCGCTAAAAAACGATCTACAGCAGATCAGACACGGTGTAAACTTCATCTGGCCTGGAAATGAGTGTTCGCATGCTTATTATCAGACAGGTTGAGTGCTGGTTTGGTGGCTTGAAATCAATCATGCTGGGGATACAGATGGGAAATAGAGATGCTACACCAGTTAGTGCCGTACTCTCATAATTCTTCTTCTTTTAAAAAGAAGACATTTCAGAATAATTTATCATTTTATATCTAGGGATGTATGAATGTCTTATGTATGAATCTCTTATCACATGGTGCAATTAACTTGCTATGCAGGGCTGCATGATAATTCCTGAAATAACAATCCTGATTATTTGTGCCTGATGTTGTATTCCTGATTATGTATTAAGTACACCAGATTGTGAATCCACTTTAAGATATATTGTGTATCTTAGACAATTGTAAAAGAAAGAAACACAAAAAAGGTTTCAAAGATGAAAACACTCCCTGGACACTGCCGGAAGAGGTACGATTACATTTCTAGGTTGAAGTACACATCGTTTATGGCTAATATATACAAATACATTGTTAAAGTAAACAGCTAGAGATAAAAAAATAAATAATAGAAATATAAACTACGCTCCCCGCCGCCTACAATGAGACATCCGATAATATCCATTTCTGTGGTTTAATTGAATCCGACGCTCTAAGAGATGTCCTCCTATCAGCAAGCTGGATTTCAACGAGTCGTGAAAATGGTTTCTAGTCTCCTAATCGAAGACGAGTGACAGAGATGCCATGATAAGGGAACGGCGCGTCTGCTATGCAGATTGCATTAGTTTTCAATTGGCAACGTTTAAGATATTTATTGAGCCGCAATCCGAGCTTAATCTAAAGCGTGTCCCTTATCATGAGAAATTAATCAGTTGGAACAGATGGGGAGGAATAACAAGGCTATTCTGAATGGAAGTCAGTCCCCCTCGATTGGCTCCAGCTGCCCAAGTGTTCAACGGTAATAGAGAGAAGAGAACAATGTGATGATGATGATGATGATGATCGTGATGAGAGAAGCAAGAGGAGAATTCTTTCCTCTGGCTTCATCATGAGCAGAGCAGCAAGGAAACGTTTCACATGTGCAGCGACAGGTAGACAAACACACTGAAGACAGATGGACAGACAGCTACAGACCTGCTGTTCATACTTCTGACGGAGTGCCTCCAATTGCTGGGAGAACTCTTTAGCCTGGTTCTCTCTGAGGGACTTGGAGCGGTTCAGGTCCTCCTCTACCATGTCCATCTGGGAGGAAAGAAGAAAATAATTCAACATTCAACTGCATAAATGTTTATGAGAAACATTTAGGCTGCGTTCACAATCTGGAAAACATTTATGTTGCTGAAAAAACATACATAATATGCGACTCAAAATCTCATATTTCAGAAGATTGGACACACATTTTTGCTCAAATCTCCTGCTCAATTGTTTTTCATTAGTTGTAGTTGATGCACTCATAAATCATAAGCACAAGTACAATAAATCTAACACACGCAGAACTCCCTGCACGTGCAGCAGAGCGATGCCGCGGTTCCATTTTTCTTTTAATTTGAAATTAATGAGCTGCCATCGTGAAGAAATATATTCATCACATTACGTGTGATCTTATCGCAGTGATATCGTAATAACGGCACATCAATATATTAAGCCATTCATCAAAGTACGATATTATAATTTACATTAAATATGCAATTTCAGAAGTTCAAATCAAAATTCACATATTCAAAAAAAAAAAAAAGGAGCAAGAAAATAACTGCAACTCAAAGACTAGAAGAAGAAGGGATTTGACAATATTTACGCTATTTATCTTAACTCAATGGTCTTGCAGCCTAACCAGTCTCATATTTTCTGTTCAGGTGACGATAATCAAAACAATTGGAAATGTAATTGACTGAAACGCCTCTGTATCTGGGCTATGCTGTGTTTGTGTAACGCTCTGGAAATGTTAAATGTGTTTTGATTAATCCATTTTAAATGCTGAAGCCTCCTTTGAACTACGCACGCAACAGAGATTTGATTCCGTGTGGTGCTTCTTTTTTCCCCAAAAACCAAAATAGGGCAGACTCATTCCTTCAAGTGCAGTCTTAAAGTGGGATGCTGATTTTAAAACGAGAGAGAGAGAGAGAGAGAGAGAGAGAGAGAGAGAGAGAGAGAGAGAGAGAGAGAGAGAGAGAGAGAGAGAGAGAGAGAGAGAGAGAGAGAGAGAGAGAGAGAATCCATTTAGCATCAGAAGACAGAGAGGGAGAAGATAATGAGAGGAAAGATGGAAAAGAGAGTAAAAAAAACTTCTACGACATTAAAAGCTTTTTGCAGGAGAACGTGATTGAGCGATGCACAAGTGGGTTGGGGAGAGGGAGAGAGGATGACAGGGATGCAGAAGAGACTGCTCCTCTCTTTGCTTTGATGTGGGCTGAGGATAAAGTCAGATTGGAGATTGGGATGCCAGGGGCTCCATGGGAAACGAAGGAACGAGCATGAGATGGAGGGATGAGCACAGGAGAAAAGAGGAAGAGGAAGCAGAAGCAGAAGAAGCAGAAGCAGAAGCAGAAGAAGAAGCAGCAGAAGCAGAAGCAGAAGAAGCAGAAGCAGAAGCAGAAGAAGCAGAAGCAGAAGCAGAAGCAGAAGAAGCAGAAGCAGAAGCAGAAGCAGAAGAAGCAGAAGCAGAAGCAGAAGAAGCAGAAGCAGAAGCAGAAGAAGCAGAAGAAGCAGAAGCAGAAGCAGAAGCAGAAGCAGAAGAAGAAGGAAAATACAGCAAAACAGACATTTTCCAAGCTTTGACAGAAGAAGATATTACTTCCCGCCCTAGTAAGATACAATACAACATTTAAATTCACTCTGGGGCAATAAAGGCTGCTCTGTGCGCCCACAAACAAACCAGGCATAAATTCAACTCCCACACAAAACGTTTTCTTACACTTCAAACAAACGTAACTAATCAGCGACTAACATGCAGCCCTTTAAAACCATCCAGGACCACACTCAGTGCTGCCCTGTCAATACAGCGCTCACGCAGTATGGCCCAAAGATGCTGAACAAAAAACGCCTATAGCCAAACTTTCTTGTAAGACAGCATCAGAAGTTTACAGCCGAGTGCGTATCGATTAGAGAACTCTCCCTGCATGCAGCAGCCCACGCGGTGCCGAGTGCTGATCGCGAGGCTGGCCTGACGTACTAATTAGTCTCGATGCTTTATGCGAGTGACCCGTTCTCCATTCAAAAAACGGGTCCATCCCACGGTCACGCCCACTGAGAGGAAGCGAGGTCAACGTGCGATGAACGCACCTGCTTAATGAGCAGGAATATGAATCATGCCATTGATTTGGGATGACGAAACGAGTGAAAATGGAAAATGAATTTTTTTTTTTAAAGAGTTTTTCAGTATAGGAGCAGTTGTGTGAAGGGGAGGGGAGGGAGACAAACGGAGGAATGTGAGCGCAGCCAGCGTGGCGCTCTGTTGCATCTGTGGTCAGGCTGTGTCGCTGCAACTACAAAATATGTGTGTGTGTGTGTGTGGGCGCATTGTCCTGCCTGTCAAACATGAAAGAGAGAAGGGTAAATGTGCATCTGTATTTTGGCACACAACAGGAAACAATGTACTAATGTGCATCAATATTACACAGCGATGTAGATGTACAGTATGCATGCATGTAATAGACACCAGGTGTGCATCAATACCGCTTTGTATGTTGGGTATTGTATGCGTGTATCTGACCTGCAGTCTCATATCAGCGTAGGTCTTCTCAGAACTGAGCTCCACCTGTTTCTTGAACTGCTCCAGTGCCATATCTGCCTGCTGGATCTGCTGCCTCTGGCTCTCCCTGGCTCTGTCCAGCTGGCTCTCCATCTCCCTTCAAAAACAACACACACACACACACAAATTAATATTGTAAAGACTTCCACATTTGTCAAGAATACAAGCAACCTTTATTTTTTATCGAACTTTTCAAAAGCAGTAGTTACTAAGAGCTTTTGAGAAAATAGAACAATTGGATGTAAGGAAACAAACAGTGACCATTTTTTGGGTCATAGAATAGAATAGAAGTCGTTTTTTAGCATATAATTCTTCAGTATGCATCACCTCAAACACCTGTGTGTGTGTCTTCCATGCCAGTTGCTGGTATTGCTGGCAAATGTCAGGTCAAAGAGTTGCAAGCTGAATGGATTGACAGGCATACTGAGAGGGACAGACTCATACTGTGAGCTGTCAGCGCCCAGCCAAGAGGCCCAGCCACGACATCATATACAGCAATACGAAGCAGCTGTCAAGACTAACCCTCGGAGGGTGTGTGAGGACAGGAGTGTGTGTGTGTGTAAGGGTGGGCGGGAAAAGGGCAGAAAGAACGACAGAGCTGGAAGTGAAGGGAGAGTACGAGGGTGTTATTTTTGGAAGAATTTGCATGTTGAAATATACAGTCAGAGAGCGTCCACGTACTATTGTCCGGAACCTTATTCCACCAAGAGACACTTACAAATATGTACGTCAACAATATTAGACTTGTATGTAAGTATGGCTTACGATAACGGCCCCTTTTATATTCATAAGTGATGAACAAACTCTGCAGTCATGAATAATGATAACCATGATGTTGTTTTGGACTTGGACACAGATGTCAACACGTACTCACATCTGACACGTTTTATCAGCTCCAAGTGTTTGTCATTATGATATTCATATTGGATTTGAAATGTTAGACGTTGGCAGCATACTAAATCTCCTAAATCCATGACATGAATGTTGTTGAAAAACAATTAAAAAAAAAAAAATCTGGTTAATATTACCGACATTAAATGTTTACTGTATATCATTTTGTGCGTTTTCCTTTTTTTATTACGAATAATATGCCTTAACGACATAGAACAATAACTAAGACGTATACACTCATGTACTTTTCATTCGCCTTATTGCCTTGATGAATATCTCCAATACATATTAGTATTTTCTCTTCAACAGATTAGACATCCATACAATGAATGTCTTATGATAAATGCTTAAATATTCTAATAATGCCACACTAGGAGATACATTAAGGATAACTTTACGAAACTGAGGTGGTTTGATAAAGAAATCTTTTTAGACCACGTCAAAACAATAACTCCTCATAGAAATCCTGTAACAGAGGATGAACTTTTAACCCCCCCCCCCCATCCCTGCTGTTCATGTGTGGTATATGGGAGTATAATATCACAGGCGAATCTCGTTGAAACTTCAGCACAAAGTGAAGCAATTTTACTAGAAAGCAAAGACACAACTGCAATGCCGCTTCCAGTTCACTGCGGAAGCTACTGAAACTTTCCAGGACCCTTTTTCTGTTTACTGCACAAGGATGACAATGTCTTTGTACAGTGTGTGTGGTATGTAGAGTACTGTGTGTGAGTGTGTGTGTGTGTGTGTGTGTGTGTGTGTGTGAGTGTGTGTCGGTGCGCTCGTCTCCTGCTCCCTTGTAAATGAACACTCATTGTATGGATAATTATTCCCCGTGGACAGACAAGCAGGAGGAAGAATGATTTTTTTAGCCAGTGGGTAAGACTTTAAACTAATTAGAAGAAAAACTAGAACAAAACACACAACTGGAAGGACTGCGCTCTACACATGTATCTGTATTTGCCAAAGCAGGACTGTCAAGTGTGTGCGAGTGTGTGTGTTACAATTCATAAATGATATGGTCCATTAACACAGTCATAAAAAGTATAGCAGGTATTACTGTGAACACACAACTGCGTCACTACTACACCTACGGACACAAACTGCAGAGAGTACTACACACACACATTCACAAAAAGGTAGCATTTTTGTGAAGTGATTAATCACTCGCCATAATCAAAGCGACAACTTTATAAAGATAGAACACGGAATGAAAAAACAGAAACTGAGAAAAAGGGCAAAAAATAAAACAGAAGCAGAGGATTGAAAAAGGAACGTGCAAGCTTTCTCTCCTCTTTATAGTGTTCCGTCTCTTTGTAATTTTGGTCTCTCTCTTGTCAGGACATCAAACGACAAAGAAATTGTTTTTTTTTCTTCTCTCTCCCAATTTTGTGTACTCTGTAATTATTAATCAGTCCCGTTGCTTGACTGCCTTCCGGGCTCAGACAGACACAAAAGGATATGTGGAGAGACTAAGATGGAAAAAGAAAGAAAGAGGAGAGAGAGAGAGAGATAGAGAGAGAGAGAGAGAGAGAGAGAGAGAGAGAGAGAGAGAGAGAGAGAGAGAGAGAGAGAGAGAGAGAGAGAGAGAGAGAGAGAAAGATGGAAAAGAGGATGTCACAGAAATAGCAAGTTCTTTTAAACTTCCAAGGCAGAGCAGAAATGAATTGGGTGTGTGTCTCGCTTGAGAGACGACGGAGCTTATGTGTGCGTGCGTGCGTGTGTGTGTGTGTGTGTGTATACGTGCCTTTGTTCATGAGCCACAGTCACAAACTCTGTGTGTGACTGACAACTTTACTCAAGGAATGCACTATGACTACGTTGGAGCTGACTGCCGGGCCTATATACCTCTGAGGGTGCGCCGAAAAAGTCACTGCAGCTAACTTCAAGTATGTGACACATTGAAGCACATTATGCTCCAAAGCTGAAGAGAGCAGGTGAACACATGGCACCTTCAGTGATTCCTCTGAGAATAACTGTGTGTGTGTGCGAGTGCGCGCCAGTTTCCCCGTGTGTGGCGGTCACTCGAGCGGTAGACAGCGTGTCACCATCAATAACAGAGCAATGAGGGTGAGATGAGAGGACAGAGAAAAAAGAGTCAGGGAGGCCTGGCAGCGAGAAACAGAGAGGGTAAGGAAGGAGAGGGGTGCCAGCGTAAGGGCGGCCCGTTGGCTTTAAATGGATCTCTGGTCAGAAAAGTGGAAGGAGAGGAGGCTCAAATTAAAGATGTGCCTTCTCTAAAGAGGAAGTCCTCTCATCCCTCAATCCTAAACGGCTGTTTAAAGGGGAGGAAGAGAGGGAGGCGAGGAGAGAGGAGTGTTTGTGCTAGAAAGGGTGAAAGAGCTTCCGCCATCCAGCCGCCTGGCAGACAGGAGGGGTGCAGGGATGCCGGCGTTTTCCGGACTGCCCTAACCACACAATGCCACGTGCTGCCTGTGTGTGCAACACACGCTGGATATACAGAGACAAGGAACTTGCTGTATATAAACATTTACATATACGTACAGTCAATACAAGAGTACACATTAAAGAGAATGCACACAGAAGCAACTCTAATTGCGTATGCAAATATTCTTTTCATGTAAGTAGAGTATTTAAGAATTGTATGGGCTGGGATGTGGGTAGAGCGGCGCATGGAAAAGACTTGACAAACAAGAGTAGAATGCACGCTCGCATGCGGATGCCTCTGGTCTCTTTAGTATAAAAAGACAGAGAGTGAGAGTGTGTGTACACGTGGTGCGCGCGCAAGTGGATGCAAGCGCCCGCGCATCTGCGTCTGTGAGCTCATCCAAACGGAATGATAACGAATCCACAGACACATCAAAGGGGCCTTGGAAAGAAAAAGAGGGAGCGCATAAAAAGAGAGAAAATGCAAAACTGAAATATTCAGCGCCCTCTGAAGAAAAATAAAATAAAACAGGCTTGGTTTTCATCCCCAGAGAAAGAGAAAGGGAGCAAGACAAACAAACAAAAAGACACAGAAGAAGAGACAGATCACCAATAAGTGAACACAAAGGAGACAGCACAAGGGCAAGGAAATATTAAAGACAGAGAGAAGGAATAAAAAAGAGAGGAGAAAATAGAGCTTGATGCCTACAAACGTGGCACTTCATGTAAAGACATGAAACAAAATGGCCGCATAGAAAAGAAAGGAGGTATCAATATTATCATCCGTCTCCCACAGTAGCTTCAGATCACAACAGTCATCTGGGTGCTTTGCAGGGAACAGTTGTCTCACTGGTATTGATGCCAGCCTCTCTTAAAATAAGACAGCTACTTTCTCAGTGTTCATACCGGTCCACAAGATTAAGAGCTGAAACGATTAATCAATGGACAGAAAATAAACTCGGCAACTACTTTGACGATTGAATATTTAGGACTTCTTTTAAGCAAAAGGGAACATTTTGGAGTTTTGAGCTGTTGGCTCGGGCAAAACAAGACACGTGAAGATGTCGCCTTGGACTCTGGGTTACTGAGCTGGACATCTGTCGCCATTCTCTCACGCTAAATAATCGTTAGCTTACGGCTCGACATAGATTCATTTTAAAAGAAAGGTCAAGAATAACATGGACGTCGCAAAAGGGAAGAGGCTTAGTGGCGTGCTGAAGCATTGGTGGACATGACGGATGACATTTAAATTCATCTGTACAACAGTCTCCATTAGACGCTCATGCTCTACCATCAACACTGGGGATGAAAGCAGTGACTTTCCCTCGCGCCAGTTAGTGTGTCAAAGCCGACTAAACACCCAGAGGAAAGCGAGAGGGATGAAGAGGAATCTGGTGCGGCACAGGCTGACAGTACCACTGTGTGTGGGGGGGGGGGTAAACATGTGGGTGGGACGGAACATAAAGACACACTACGTGTCCGTCTCGTACTTCAATATGGTTCTGTTCACTTAGTTTCACCGTGGAAAAATTAAATGCTTATTGAATTTTTCTACACAACTCATTCTTTACTCGAAGAGAAGAGATCTTACTCATGACATGGTTAGGAACAGGGACTTTCTTCCCTTCGTTGTGCATTTAAAATGCTTTTTTGGCTTCATGAATTATGCAGACTACAGCATGATACGCTAAATCAACTAGGCACGAGTCCCTAAAGTAAACATACTGTATTTACATATCTCAACCATTATACAATGGAAAGTGAAGTTGGAGGCTTTTTTTTTTATGAAACAATAAAAGCCCTGAAGACAATCTATCCAAATTGAGTTGTTTCAGCGCATGGATTAACTGTAATAATTCATACTGTCAGTGCATATTTGTTAGTAAGCTAGCTCAATGTACAAATGTCAAATCTGGTTATGTGTTCCGATCACGTGGGCACATTACACCATGATATGGATGTGTCACAATATCAATCAGGCGCACATATTAAGTGATACGAGACACTGCGATGAACAGATATGATAAATTAGAGCTGAATAACTAAATGCGCAGGATAACTATTAACTTAATTTTCCAGAGTAGAAACTTATTATCAGCCTCATTATCTGTCCATTTCAATATTCACAAAGATTAAAAGGAACGCTCCCTAGACTTGATCCGTTAGACATTCCTGCCATGACAACAGATGGTAAGCTTAGGGCTCAAAGTTAATATGGGTTTAGAGCTAACACTAAAAAAAAAAATCGGCTTTCATTGCCCCCTCCAAGGAGGTTATGTTTTCGACCAGGTATGTTTGTCAGCAGGATTACGGAAACACTACTGGCCTGATTTTCATGAAACTTGTAGCATGACCCGGGGACAGATACGCAAATGATCTTTCACTTTCATTTACATTGCGAGGTAAGCCATTTGTGATGCATTCATGCGGTGTTGTAATAATTGGAAAAATGACTTCCGGATTGGGAAAATTCACATGAAATATTCTTGACTTCAGTAATATAAAACGAGTATTTGAGGATGTAGCCGTCCTTTCTCTCTGACGACCTTGGCTATAGGACCCAGTTAAACAGCTCTTTACAATTTTCCTTTTGTCAGGTCTGTGGTATCGAACTGGCGCTTAACCCATCTCCTCCCTTCCTCTTTCAATGCAGTTGCCATGGGAGTAAATATTGAGCCCCGGTGAAGCTTTTCAATATTCGGGATCCATACCTCCACCTGCTCCTGAACCTCAACACTAACTGCTCGGCTACCTCTGGTCCCTCTCCGGAACACCACCACCACCACCACCTTTGCTTCCCTCCATCCCTCCCGTCATGGGAGAGGAATGCTGAGAAAGATAAAACTACTTCAAAAGACACACACAGATGTAGGGTATGCATGTGCGCACACATAGAAAATAACATGAAAGACCATAATGGATGCATCCTACACCTTTAAGAGTAGAGGGGGCACTATCTCATGCAAGCATGCATGCACAAACACTAAGAAAGAAACAATGACACACACCACACACTTAATTAATACCCTACCAAAAGAAGCATTTTCATGGTGGTGGGCTGTGCGTTGAAACAACATTGAAACAACAGTAGAAAAGCAAGAAACTTTAAATTAGGGATGAACAGGATTATGACTGAAGAAAAGAGTTGGTGTAAATTCTACACACCATGACACATCCCATCCATGACAGAGTGAAAGTGTGTGTACAGGCTTTGGACAGCCAGTGTGTAGCCTCTCATCAAAAGGCGAGCGCGCTTTCCCTCCAGCTGCCTAAAGTAGACGCTGCCTCTGACACTCCAAACTGTAAACGATCAAACTGAGCAGAAGTTGCTGCTGAGAAACAGTCAGAGTTGCTACAACCCTGCACCACACCTCTGCAGGCACATGGTTTTGATAAAGCCGGTTGGGTGCCAAGCGGCAGGAAGGAGGACCGGAATGGTATGAGGGAGAAAGAAATATGTAACAGCCTCTTCATGGGGAGAGAAATAACGTAATCTAGAAATTAACCAGCTGTTTTTCCTTTCCTACTTTAAACATCCAGGTGATTTTCTGACGTTTTGAAATGGTAAATTGGAGGTCACTGTTGCAAAAGCAGGCAAGCTGTTCCCCAGACGAGCTCCCTCTCCCTATTCCCCCCCCCACCCCCTCTCTGTGGTGCATCTCTCCATCGCTATGCTAATGCCCTGTAATGATCTGAGGCACGTTGGGATGAAAGAAGAGGAGAGAAACTTGTTCTCTGCACAGCTTTGTAGTGCTTTTCTGTTGTTGTTGCTATAGTAACACAGACCTAGAACTCAATTGTACACAGTATTGCTTATTTGCATGGCAGGAAAAGGGTGATTCTTCTTTGTACACTGGAAAGAAAGAAAGGGTGGATGTGAATCATGGATAAAAAGAAAGAGTGTGGATAACAGCTATACATGCTACATAGGAACAAGCCCAGTCAGAACTGCAAACACGTTCATCATCAGCTGTTGAAGAAATACACTATTAAAACATATACAAATAGTTATTAATAGGTCTCTGTGCTAATATACTTTCAACAGTAGATTGAGTGGATTGACAAACACATAATAATACAGCGCACATGCCACACAGTATCTTGCACACGGAGGGCATGTTAAGCAGTTCTACTTGTTTGATTTCACCATCCACAACACACACACACACACACGGTCTTGCTATGACTTTGAAGTTCTCCTGGATCGCCTTTAAAGGCCATCAATGTTGCCACGACAGCAGGCAGGTAGACATCAGACTGCTTATTGTGTGTGTGTGTGTGTGTGTGTGTGTGTGTGTGTGTGTGTGTGTGTGTGTGGAGCGTGAGTGCTTAATTAGCCAAGAGCCCGATGGGCCACTTGCCGTTTCTCAGTGTTTAACACTAAACGAGGGAATGACTGGCTCGTTACTGATACTAACAACAAGGATAATTTATGCACAAACGGATCCGTCTGCTGTGTTTAAGCATGTCCTCTGTTGCCGGGCTGACAATGACGAGCGCAAACAATAAGCAGGCACGACCATCAATGTCCCTCTGCGATCTTTACGCTGAATACTGAATGCCACAAAACTGCAAAATTAGTTTTCATGTTGTTTCACAGTGGCAGAAACACAAAGAAACATTAATAATAACCATGTCCTACAGCTTAATACAATTTCTTATTCATGAAAATGATTTATCCTTGTTTTTAGGGGCCATTTAAATAGTGTTCGGTGAAGACACAAAGTGCCTTGGGCTATTGATTAGGACTCAAGAAAAAAAAGCAAATACAGCCACGTTCAACCCATTCTTTTCTTTTATCTTTTGCCTCTGGGTTGCTATTATATTGTGACAAACTGTTGAAAACCTCTCAAAGGGGGTGATGGCACTGTGGCTGGCCTTGGCTGTGTATGGCTGGAGCTGGTGTTGTTGAATGGGTGTTGTGTTTAATTGTGCAGAACGTATTCTAGTTTTGCCAGGGAAACTGTAAGCTGCTTGTGACCAAGTAATGTGGTCCTGTATGGGATTAAGTACCCTGTGGAATGCACTGACTGGCTGACTGGTTGGTTGGAGTCTGTTGAAGTTGTCAGAGCTGACAGCAGAGTGTGCTTGTGCAGTTCTGGAGGGAAGGGAGTGACAGCTTAAGGGTGAGAGAAGGAAGCCGAGAGGAGGTAAATGGTGTTGGGGAAACTAAAGTAGGTCTCCAATTTTAGGGCGTTTAATGTTAATATTTATCAAAGAATTATATAATGCAGAATCATTATTTTCTGAAGCATTACTTGGACTCATTCATTTACTAATAATTTTAATCCCCGTATAATGCTTTTGTAATATTCCAGCTGGGGCTTGAACATTACAGCATAACATTTTCATGGTACACGTTTTGGCATGTTACAGTAGGAGAAGCACAGGTGTAATTAATCACATTAATTAGTAGCGGCTGCATAGCATTAAGGTGAGCCAATTTCAGGGTCCTGGTAATTACTGTCATTAGTAACACCTGTGCAAGTCAAAACTTCTGCTGTGAAACTGGGCTATAAATGGACCTTAAAAGCATCATTAATATAAGTTTTTGACCGTACGTGTTAAAATTCAGTCGTGTTTCTGACCACCGGATGAAAGTCTAATATTGATTCTTGTTTTATCTCTGATCACAAGCAAGTCGCTAACTGTGTCTGATGTTTGATGCTGGACAGGTAGTGTACAGTGGGTGTATCAGAGCTTTTCCCACTCAACACAGATGCCTGCAGAAGCTAGAAACGGGATTGATGAGAGCAACGAGTAAACTTATGGGCCGCAAAACCAAAACAAAGAGCTGAAAGGCGCTAAAAGGTTCCTTAGAGCTGAGGGAAAGTGCCGAGTTAAGTGATGATTGTCTGAATGTTCATCAATAAGAGCAATCCCTTCTACGTGACACATAATAAAAAAAATATTTTTATAGCATTATTTAAAAAGAATATTTCTACAGCAAGTCATGGTGTCTCTACCATATTAAATATTTAATCTATCACGCGTTACATTTTCACTACCATGGTATTTTCCTCATATGGTTATCAATTTAATTGTGCAGAGCCCGTTTGATTTATAGAGCAGGATTAAGTTTGCTCGTTCTCTTCAAGACAACACAAATGCTTATCACATGTGAAGCTCTGATCTGTACGACTTCTCACAGTAACCAGGCTCTCAACTCTACCGGTACAACCAACAGTTATAAAAAAAAAAAAAAAGATCAAAGAGAGTGTGCAAGGTTTGGCTTGTTAAAGTCAAACTCCACCTTAAATTAGAATTCATACAAACTGTTCTTATGATCAAAGACTCAAGTCAGTAGAAATAAACAACTCTCCAACTAACTTTGAAGCCACAAAGTCAAGGCTCAAATACACGATACTAATCATTCTAAAATAAATGCTCCACTAGCATTATGTATGTTGGAAATCTTATGACCAAAAGGAGGCAATTTCAGTACAAACAGTAATAAAGCAGAAAATGTGTCCATAAACCTGTCAAATAACCCCGGGCGCCAGCATAGTGTTTTGATGATATTCTTAGATTATGATCGGGTTTGTCCAGTATTGCCTTTTGCACACAAAACATCTTGCCTGAAAGTCTCCCTTACTTTATTCAATTCTATTCCGTCTGTAGGATTCAGCTCGCAAATGCACACATCTGCAGAACATACACACGCACGCAGACTGGCTGACATGCTGATGGTGTGCCTTAGACCATTATGTCAAACACTTGGCAAAGAGGGAAGGAGGAGGACCACACACACTGCACACAGATTATTTTAGAGCTCACTAAAGTGATTAATGTGTACATTCTAACACCACTGATAAAATATACATCACAGTGTATATGGGTGAAGCCATCTTTATTTAGACTTCGGATATATGCACCCTAATGATGAGTGGAGTATTCAAAATGCAATGGTCTATACATTTTGGTACAATAACTCTGTAATTAGTAGTAAATAAAACAGTTTTGCTGTTAAATTCAGATTCAACACTTATTACACTTTTGGTTTGGCCTTTCTCACTTTACCTGAGTGCATCTTCTAGTTTGGATATCTTCCTTTTAGCCTCTGTTCTCTCTTTCTCTGCTTCACCGTGGATTGCCAAAACCTGAGGGGAAGAAGAGAGAGAGAGAGAGA
The DNA here is from genome assembly GCF_900634415.1 of Cottoperca gobio. Classification (NCBI taxonomy): domain Eukaryota; kingdom Metazoa; phylum Chordata; class Actinopteri; order Perciformes; family Bovichtidae; genus Cottoperca; species Cottoperca gobio. Next base: position 10,531,109 of record NC_041362.1, on the reverse strand, counting down.
GAGAGAGAGAGAGAGAGAGAGAGAGACAGAGAGAGAGAGAGAGAGAGAGAGAGAGAGAGAGAGAGAGAGAGAGAGAGAGAGAGAGAGAGAGAGAGAGAGAGAGAGAGAGAGAGAGAGACAGAGAGAGAGAGAGAGAGAGAGAGAGAGAGAGAGGTGAGGTGTGTACAAAAGCAGACACCATCAAACATCACTCAACAAAACTCTCCTGCCTGTGACCTTGTGCATCTGGTCTCATCTCTCCATCACCCCATCAAAAGTACCATCTGAGCCTATCTGCCTGCATAGAGGGCCTCTCATTCTGGATCTGTGGCAGCCATATGGGCCCTTCTTATGTCCAGATACCGTACCCTGGCCTCCTCCACGTGTCTCATTTATGTGGAGAGAGTGGGGAAAAATAAATCTTTCCAGGGAAAAGAAAAGGGAACGACTGACTCCTCTTTCTTTCATTGTTTACATCTCCTGTCAACGTCCAGAAGGAAGAAGGTGGGACAAAAAAGGTAAAAGGTTTATTACAAGGACAGGCAAAAAAAAAAAAAAGACTATTTGAGAAAAGCATCAAAACCAAACTTCTGACTTTCTTTCAGAGAAGCTTAATTTAAATTCTCCCTGACCCTGAATGAAGTGCACAGAGGCCTGCTAAGTTCTTGCAGGTGTATCAGCCAGAGGGGCCCGTCTCTGGGTATACCAGCCGAGCACACACATTATAACTGTGGCACTTTGAAGATGACCCAGGTGCAGCAGGTCTTTAAAACCTGACTTTCACCTATGAAGTCTGGCTTGGACCGGTCTGGTCCAGCTCAGATCATTAACAATGGTCTCTTCACTCCACGGTTTACAGCTGCTCTATGGCTTTGAAGAGGGTCTCTCAAAAGTAAAGGCAATTAAGTGTAGGCCCGCGTACACTGACAGTACAAACTTAAGACGGAAAAATGGCCCCTTTCAATGTCCTCTTCTGCAGAGTGACTCTACAAGTTTACAAGGATTTGCTTACAACTCCCCTTCTCAACTTTCTTTGCATAATAACTCTTATGCTAAATTATACATTTTCCATCCTCCTCTTTTCTTCTCTGCCCTTCATCTACCTGTTAATCACTGCTCTGATTTTACGAGACCAGACATAAAGATCTAAAAGTAAGGGGAACCAAGAAAGGAACATGTGAGACCGGGCTTTGATCTCCACTTGACCGTAATAACTTTGTCCAGGGCTGTTTTAATGCAACGACAGAAGCTATGGAGCTCAGTGGATGAGTTTCCCTGAAGTACACGCTACCTTTTTCTCACAGTTGATCTGCACTTCATCTTTCTCCTGGTGAAACTTCATCTCTTGATCCTGAAAAGAAGCAAGAGTTGAAATGATACTGTGTGTCAGTGTCTACGTGTGACACCTGAAGCATTGTCATGGCTGTTATTGCTACTGTCACAAATAGAAAGGATGCATGCCATTTATTTTTAGCCGTGTGCACATATACACATTAAAAACAGCTCTGCCACCACCCACATCATACCCTGACTTGCTGGTGCCTTCGGTGTTCACAGTCCAGGAGCTGCTGCTTGAGCAGAGCTACGGTTTTCTCAAAGTCGTCCATCACCTCAGAGGCCTGGAAGAGAGAAGCGGAGAGGAAAGTGCTAATAAACGCAGTTCAATTTGGTATTTTTTGCATCAATTAACTGTAAATTCAGCAGGCTGGAAGGGAGATACATGTGGAGGTGTTCTAGTAATGTGGACCTTAGCAGCAGACAGAGCGTGTTCCTGATGCAAGTGGCTCATGTCAGTCTCATTTTTGGCTTGGAGCTTGTGCACAGTCTGCTCGTGCTGCTCACTCTGCTGCTCCTTCTCCTTCTGCAGCATCACATTCCTGTGGACAGTTAAAGGGCACGAGAGAGGGGGTCAACACATACACTGACCTGTTCCTATTCCAACGCCACCAAATCAATAATTACAAAAGTCACTTTACCTCCTTGATGCTAAAGCTTTGCCTCAGGACATTTAAAGGATTTATTGGCACATGCATAGATTTAAATAGCATCCTCTTCACCCGCCCTTTATTATATTTCACAGACCGTCTGTTGGCCTCCTGCAGTTCGGCACTGATGGATGCAATGTGAATCTCCAAGTGGGCCTTCTCCTGTGTCACCCTCTGACGCAGCACGTTGCCCTTCTCCACCTCCACCGACTGCTGTTTCACTCGCAGCTCCAGCTCACGCGCCGTTTGCTCCTAAACCACAAGCATACACAGAAATCACCAAACAGCCTGAATCACGAAGGGCAGTAGCCTGAGAAAATGTCACGGGTCAGAGGACTGCATGCTCCCATAGTGAAGTCAGACACAGAAATATGGTTGCTAATATGGGAGAATGTGGCTAACAATGTAGCTGACAACATACTCATTTTTATAATTATTACGACTTAATAACTTACAGATAACTTCTGCTTGAGTTGTATTTTTATGATCAATTCTAAAAGCTAAGGTTGTTTTGCTCTGGTACTCTCCAAAGCTATGCGAGACATCAAAAACAAAAACATCTTCTCTGTACAAACTATACCAAAAAGGTCGAACCAGCAGAAATCCTTTCAATGCTACACAGGGAAAGATCTTATCAAGGGAAAATATTTCTTCCAGTCAACAAAAGCTCAACTGCAGAAGTTTTTGAGGTCAACTGTAGTGGAGAGATGGAACTCTGACATTTGGAGCAACACAGATAATGAAAGCTGATTCTCCCATTTGCAAACCCTGGCACTATTATTTAAAACAGTTAAATGTCAATGTGCCTGTATAGTCGTCATATTAATAATTTAAACTGCTTAAAAAGTACACACACACACACACACACATTAAGACACTTTTGTACCGTTACAGAAATCTGAACTATCCAACTAATCCTACGTGTTAAGGCTGACATTAGAACTCCACTGTACACCAACACTGTTCTGTTTTATTGACAAATGTCAAAAGCTCAATCAGGATTCAGATTTTCAATAAAGACAATGATCAAAGCACCGATTTTGATGAAAAGAAACGTCCCCTCTTTGCGTACTGTCCCTCAGCATGTGCATGTGTGTCTTTGTGTGTGTGTGTGTGTTCTTGTTACAGCGTGGAATGCAGTGTGGGCAGGCTGATAAAGGCGATGACGGGGCGCTGATTAAAGATGGAGCGCGCTAGTCAATCTAGGCGATGACAGAGGCCGGCGATGACAGGAGGTGGAATGACGGGAGAGGAGGGAGCTGTGTGTTTGAAAAGGGGACGAGAGCGGCTCCCCGGCCAAGGCTGGTGAGAGAGATTTGTTTTTTTTTGTCTTTGTGTTAGCAGCGTAGGGCGCTAAGAAAAGGAACAAGGGGCCTGTGTTGTGCTGGGACGCGTGCTGACACTTAGTATGGAGAGGTGCTTCTTCTCATCTCCTGCCAGAGAGCCGAGTCTGGACTGGGCACACCTGGACACACTCAGAGGGAGCGAATTACGTCCACTAATTAGGTGTTTAAGAAGGAGAATTACAAGGTGTGAAGAGCAGACTACACAAGCTACGTTATGAGCTCTGCTCCCCTTCAGAGATTTGGAAAGGGATAAAGTCTTTGAAGATGGGATAAAAACATGTAATTTGTAAAAAAAAAACAAAGTCGTACAGAGTGATGGATGACCTTTTACAGTGTTTGCATCAGAACTGAGGCCAGCAGATGGAAGACAACCTACATCGCTCATCTCATGAGGCTTGTCGAGCTGTGTGTGCATGAACTCCAGTGTGAGAGGAAGAGCAGCAAATGGAGGGTCGAACAGAAGACATGAGAAAAGGGAGACAGAGAAGACTGTGGACTTGTGGGACAGGTGTCCAACAAATAGTCCTGCAAGTTTCTTTACTGGGGATGGATGGATGGATGGGTTTCTAAGGCTGATACCACTCTGGGACATTATGGTCTTTTAAAGGGATGGATAGGATTGTTTGAAGTGGGGGTGGTATGAGGTGCTTGCTGTCAGGGGAACTGAAATATATCCATCCATCCATGCTCCCTTTAAATTAATGTTTTTTTTCATAGGAGTCTGGTTGGCTTTGAAGAGAGCATAGATAACAGCTTCAGTTCACGTCTTAAAGGGCCGTCTGATGGAAAGGTAAAGTGATGAAAATATTCTATTTATGGCATACACCTAAACTGATAGTGATTTTTATATTTTGTTTTTAGGTGAGCCTTTCTTTAAGGTGGCTAAAATACGTTTTGCTGCTGCCCTCGTCCACAGCAGTATACGCCTTGTCTTCCAATCAGCCATATATACCGCAAGTAATACTGTACGCAGACTGTGGATAAGTACCTCATACAACCCCAACCCCTTTTACTAATTGTACTGTTTATACACAAAAACAGGGACAAATAAAATCAGTAGGTACTTTCACAGTAACGCTAACAAATACTAGCTCAACAATGTGCAAAATATCCTCAGTACAAAGAAAGACATAATCCTACTAGGAACCACAAGACCATATTAATCATATCTCCATTATCAGTTATTTGGATATGGACATGCATGGACTACAGTCAAGAGTTTGAATGGTGCAATACCTAGACAGATACCGGCTTGTCTTCCTTTTCAAACACCCACTCAGTCACTCTATCGGCTCTGCCCTGTGCATAGATAACGTCCAAAAATAACAACATCTAACATATCCGTAAGCCCCTTGTAAGACCTTTGATCTGCGTTGGATAGAAATCCAACCAGGCAGCGTTGGGCAGATGAACGTTCTTCATTTCGCTGTTATTAAACCAGATCCAGTACGCTGGATTTGAATGAACATGAATCATCAATCTGAGTTTGTCTTGGCTTGCATACTTTAAATTTGAACTTTTCACATATTGTCCTGGGTATGAACTTTTCATGAAGCAGCTACAGCTCTCCCTCACAGTAAGCAGAGGAGGAGTAGTAGCCTGAAACAAATGGGCATATAGTATTAAGTGCTCAAAGCACATGCTCAAAGCTACTGGGTCAAAGTCGGGGATATTTGTATATTCTACAAGCACAAAACGTCTGCATATTGGATAAACTCAGGTCTTCTGACTGATATCTTGAAGGTGTTACACTATAAATATGAGCAACAAGTCAAGACAGACCTTTTCACAATAAAAGAACCCAAGACAACATCGATTCTTAAGATTTAATAACTCACCTGAGATTAAGTCCACTTTGAACTTTCTACACAAGGCAGGTGTGTGTGTGTGTGTGTGTGTGTGTGTGTGTGTGTGTGTGTGTGTGTGTGTGTAGGTCAACTCAAACTCACAGCAGGAGAGCAGCTAATTTACTATGACAGAGAGCTCTTTTCATTCTCTCGGGCCTTTTTTGTCCTTAATTATTAAAAGAGGGGCCTCACCACCGGCCCTGCACTGTCCAGTGTTTCATGCTTCTTAAAATGTGGGCCTGCTGACAGATTAAGGCCAGAAGCAATATGTGTGTATGCGTGATAGGCACGACAGCCCTCGAAATGCCAACAATGCTATTTATGCAACAGCGACTGGCCTCTGGTGTTGATGATCCCCATTAATGTAATCTGCATGATCCCACTTAAAACCAAAGTCTATTCATATGACATCAAAGAAACTACAGCTTCGGGAGATGTGTGTATGTATGTGTGCATGTCCCACCGCGTTAAGACACACTTGGATCAAAGACCTTTCTAAAAGATGACAGAGGTAAGATACGAGTCACCCTTCATTTGAGCCATGGAGTTGCGTGGGTCATCGTTTTATAATTAGAGCTATACGACAGATGTATACATTTTCCTTAGAGTTAAACAAGGCAATTTATGCAAAAAAAAAATACATCTGTCTCATCACCCAGAATCCTGTTTGTTCCAGTGAAAGTCTGGTGTTGAGTATATAAAATAATCTGCCCACATGAAGTGTCTGAACGCTTGAATCTCCAGCAGGCGACTGCCGGCTTTAAAGCTTCTCTCGAGCTCATTGCCTTCGCTATAAAGTCGTGGAATAAACATGAGTGTTCCAATCCAAGTTAAATCATGTCACGTGAGGTCAACCTAGGTACAAATGTTCAAACTGTTGTAAATAATACAACGTGTTGACAAAACTAACGCCTGTTCTTGTACTCACAGTTGCCTGTGACCGAGCGTTATACTCAGCCTCCATCTTAGCCAGCCTGAGGTTGGTGTCCTCCAGCAGCTCCTGGATGTTCTCAGTGTGCTTCTTCTGCAGCGCAAACTTCCCCTGTTCCACCTCTGTGACGGCAGCATGCAGCTGGAAGGGCACAGAATAACATAGTCACATATCTTTCTCCCTGAGACTACTTTGCTTGATTTCCTCTTGTCGTCGCCTCTTTTGTAAGTTCTCCCCCTTCATGAAATCTATTTCTTTAGACATGTAATGGCGTGCTTGTTCAAGTGGAATAAATATCATTTGGTTAAGTAGTTCCTTTATTATTACATCGGCAAAGAATTGTTGCTCATCACACGCTAAGTGACCCTGAAGAGAGAGTGGAAATTTCATTAGGATCTTATTGCGCTCGGTTTGCTCGAGCCATCAGGAGTGAAAACACAATTTACCAAGGGCAGAGAGCATTAATTTTTTAGCACTAAAAAGAAGAAAAAAAAAACCCACACTAACTTAAGCACAGCATGAAAGAATAAAGATTTTTTTTCCTAACAGAGCAGCAGAGCCTGCCTGCTTCCAGCAAAGTCTGCTAGTCTCATGCTATCAAACAGTCTTCCTCTGGCTCAGGGCTGCTTACAGGGGGTTGGGCTGCAGAAAATCCAAACCCTTCAACTTTTCCCTCATACCTTCTTCTCCCACTCGTTTTTCAGGGAGTCGGCGCTCTGATCCGACATCTTCTTCAGCTCAGAAATCTGCTTCTCCTTGCTCTCGCAGATGACCTGGGATTCCCGCAGCACACTTTGAACTTTAGAAGAGCACATACACAAAAAGAGCTGTCAGGCCCTGCCTCAGGGTGCGCACACACACACACACACACACACACACACACACACACACACACACACACACTCTAAAGATATTGCTTATATCAAATGGCCAATAGCACTTCTCTTTGGAAAGTTAATGTTTTTCATCAAATGCTTTTAGAGACCGACGAAAGAGCGCAAGAGGCGAGGAGTGAGAGAGGAACAGGGAAGAGGACATTAGAGACATTAAGAGAAAAAAGGCACACGTTGTGCAATTAAACTTCAGATTGAGCAGCGCAGCTGGAGAACGTCACTCTACACCGGTGCAGTCTCTTGCAGAATTGTATCTTTTCAGGCTTTTTACACTGAGTGTTCAGAGACACTAGTATAAACATCCTTCCAGTTAACCCTGCACTCCTTCGACGCCTCACCTTTCTTCTCCAGCTTACGGACCATCTCCTCCGATTCCCTCTGCTTGGCCCGGTACGTGCTCTTCATCTCCTCAATCTCACCATTCTTTCGGTCCAGAATCTAAAAAGGAGGGAGAGGGAGATTGCTTTTAAGATTATTCAGCTTTTTTTACTGCTATAAAATTATGACGGTTCTTGTTTAAAAAGGTTTTTATTCTCACCAGTAGCTATTAAAGCTGTAAACCAAAAGCTAAAAAAAATGTCCATGCAAAGTTTAGAATTTTTGCTCAAGATCCTTAAACCACATTAAAAAAAAAAAAAAAAAGGTACCAATTGTGAACCAAATATAAACACAACCATCCAAACTCAAAACAGCTTTGGAACCTGCAATCACTTTTAAGGGTACCCTGTGTAGTTTGTGACCACTAGGAGGTCCTGGAGTTGTTTTTACGTGTGGGTCCCTGCTTTGTTGGTTCACGAGCACACAAACGAATGGGGAGTTCCTGCCAATGGCTTCACATTTTTACCCTGATCTACAGGTGGGTGTAACACGCCAAGATATGGAAGGACATGCCAACAGAGCAGGGAAGAAGTGTGATAGCAAGTAAACAAATGTAACCAACGCAGGATTTCTAAAGAAGATTTGCTAATGTTTTCATGAAAGCCAGTTAGTTCCGGCCTCAAGGATATACACAATGTGTTTTAGTGAAAAAACACTGAATGTAAACAGAAACCTTTGTTTGTTTGTTTGGGCACTAATAGTACAACTAACTCCGACTAAACATAAATAATTAAAGTCAGTAAATCTCAATCGTGATCATTTGACAAAAAACTAAACGTAGACTCAAAATGTTATTAGGGGACATGGAACATTTTGTATATATAGTTCACTATATAACCCGACAAGACCTCATCGTACACATGCCTATGTAATCCTAAAGGAGGCTTCAAATTAACGGAGTGAAATGCCATTTGAGTAAACCACCTGTGCGGAGGTGTAATGGGGTAACTGCATCTGCTTGCTGCTGCCATCTGTGAGCAATTAGTCAAATAAGGCCATGGAGAGTTGGAGCTCCAGTATAACAAGGACGGTGTAGCAGTCTCAATGTTGAGGAAGATGGTGTGTGGGCTAAATTGCATAATGCGCATAAATATATACAGTATATGTACAATTTTGCAATTGGTCTGAGCTTGTGTCGACTCCCCGGCGTGGTACAATGCACAACAAAACAAAATCACGAGATAATTTAAAGCTGCGGTCTAATAGTCCGTTTTGCTTCGGGATGTTCAAAACTGAGCGAAATGACCCGGAAGTATTAAGTGACAGCCATGATAAGAGCGAGGTCGAGTTCTCTAAACACTAAGGAAAGGTGCTTCAATGCTTCCTTTCTTATCTGGACCATCCTTTAAGAAATGAAAAGGAGATAATGCCGGCCCACAATTCCTTGCGGCTTCAGCATTTAAAGCGACGCACCATTCGGCCGTCAATAACAACAGCCGTAGCTGTTTGATTGTACACTATATGGATACATTGAAAACATCTGTTGTGATTCTGTTTTGGACAGGAATCCTTACTTTGTACAGCGTTATGTTTGTCACTGTAGCTTATCCGTGAGAGACTCGGAGTAGAGCCGCTGCTCCTTTACGTTGAAAGGAGCCAGTTGAGGTGGTTCGGGCATCTAGTAAGGATGCCACCTGGGCGCCTCCCTAGGGAGGTGTTCCAGGCACAGTCCAGCTGGGAGGAGACCCCGGGGAAGACCCAGGACTCGGTGGAGAGATTATATCTCCTCACTGGCCTGGGAACGCCTCAGGATCCCCCAGTCGGAGCTGGAGGATGTGGCTCGGAGAAGGGAAGATTGGGGTTCCTTACTGGAGCTGCTGCCCCCGCGACCCGATCCCGGATAAGCGGTAGATGATGGATGGAGGGATGGACTGTAGCTTATTTGTTTTAAAGTTGCTAAAAAACACAAAATAAAACATGTGTCGTTGTGTAAATTCAGTCGGATTCTCTTTGCACTGACGTTGTCTTTTCCTAAGTGCTTTTCTCCTTCACATCTTTCATTGACCTCATGACATTTTTCGTCGAGGTCAGGGAAAAATGGTTAGGAAAAAACATACGTAATTATTTTGACTATGTGACCGCAGCGTAAACCTTTTTTGGAGCATAATTACGTCTGCCAATGAGGTTATGTTTTCAGTTTGGTTTGTTTGTCTGTTTTTAGCGGGATTACCGAAGAACTAAGTGCCCAATTTCCATGAGACTTGGTGGAAGGGTGTAGCATGGGCGAAGGACAAACCCATTCAACTTTGGATCGGTTCCAAATCACAGGGCGGATACACGCATTATTTATGACTTATGGAAACTTCCTTGGCGCAGGTCTCCGAGTACCCTTCTAGTTGTTTATTGGATAGGTAATACCAAAACCATTATCAAGACAGAACAAAAGAGACCGGCCCAACAACAGATGATCCTCCGATTTTCTGGCTGAAATGGCCAAAAAAAAAGTGTGTATTTTTCCCGTCAAGAACCGTCCCAAAGCCCAAAAGACTTTATCTTTCTAGCATTGTGTTTGTTATCCAAGTGCACTTAGTTGCCAAGCCTGTCATCCTCTCTGTGTGAATACGCTGGGGGAGATGAAAGGAGGATGGGGCGGATGGAGCAAAGTTCACCCAACATATAGGGAAACACAAAATTTTTCCATTTAGACAGCCCAGAGAGATTGTCGTCTTTTTAGGGGCCCCACCGAGCAAGGCGGTGACACGGTGTCGGGTCCAGAGAGAGTGCACTACAAGGTGGGAAATGACAGCTCTTAGGGTGCTCATTTTAGGCTTTTATAAAGACATCCTAATGTAGGGGGGGTGGGGATGGCTGTTCGCTGTTTGTCCATGACTTTAACCAATAACACCAGTGAATAGAGTGAACTGGAGAAGAAAACACACGCACTGTTCAAAATCTGGGCTTAGAACACGAGTATACTCTTTGTACATATGGAATAGAAACACATTTCACAACAAACACAATGTAATGTAATCCCAATGGCACTTAAAATCAAACATAGTTATAAAGGGCCGTTTATTGTTTTCTGGTGTATGCTGTGGTCTACCGTCATTTGCACGTTTCCTCACCTGAGATCCACAACCACTAGCATACAAAACTCCGGCCTGTTCTCTCATTAGCCTCTTCACAATGACCAGTAACCTTTTAGCAGCCTATAAATTATTCATAAGGAGACTAATTAAAACTAAACATGCCCACCTTCCATCAGCCTCGTCAGACTGCATCCCTGAATCACTCCACTTTGAAGCCATTATTGGGATATACTGGGTAAAATATTTGGAGGAAATTAAATCAGACATAACTCGAAATTTGTATGTAATTAAGGAGAGGGAGAGAGAGCTAGCTGTCATTCTGTCTCCTATCAAACACAAAGAAGCAATGGGCATCTTGAAGAGGACAGAACATTTGAGTATTTTCTCCCTTTTATTAAAAGCTTCTGTGGCAACAAAGGAAAGTCATACTGAGGATGTGACAGATCCCAGGTGCTTGATCTGAAGCAACTGATGGGCACCAAGTGTGAAATAAACCAGCTTTAACGCTATTTCCACCAGCTGACAAAGGGCTTTGAAGAGCTGATTATTTACGGCACGGAGACGACGAGAAGAGGAGAGACTCAGTTCCTTTTCTTTTCATTAGCCAACAAATGGAAATCAAGAGTCCATGATGGGCGTCGTAACGCAGGTTAACTAGATTTCATGAGCACTCACGTTAACATACATGCCTGTCCAGTGTCCCCAGGAGAAATTATCAAGTCTTTTCAATCTCCTTTGATGTGTTATTTCTCAATGTAAGTGGAATTATGAGGATTCTGCAAAGACTATTTTGTTATATAGTGGATATTCTACCAGGAGAGGTTCAGTTTAGGTGTTATACACTTGAAATAAAGGTTGCATGGTGGGATGTAGTGACTGAATATTTGTAATTATTTCATGGCATTCGCAACCAAAGAACAGCAGCAGAAAAGATTCCCCCGGAATGGGATTCAGCCACGGTCAGATATTAAATAAATAAATTAGTTTGCAAAGACACAGTCAAACTATAATAATTTAAAGTCCAGGCATGTACTAAAAACTGTACCACACTGTAGGACCTTGGTTATGCTTCATACAGTAGCTGTGGTAAGGTTGAATCAATATAAAAAGACTCGTGGTTTCCTCTGCATTTAAAAACTGAACTGTGACCATGCTTTTATATCAAGTGAATAAATGTTTATTTTTATTTATTTATTAAGAGATGGTTCCATAGGCATCAAAAAAAAATCTGAACTAATTAACTAAAACTAACTAAAGCTTGTTTTCCAATTTCGTCGTTTTATTATTTACAAAGTTTAGTGTTATGCTAGGAAATTGCGACCATTTGAAATCCTGAAATGAGTGACATCAATATGGCTTTTCTCACACGCCGCAAACTGGAGCCAGACATGAGATTGTGCCGGCAGTATTTACTCCCTTTCAGTTTTGATTCTTACTTTCTCAACATCTGCATCGTGTCTCTGCTGCATCTTCAATTTCTCCTCCTGGTGCTTGGACTCCAGAACTTTGATCTTCATCTCAGTCTGGAAACACATAGAAAACAAAATGTCATACACTTCTGGAGCACTTTCAACACTCTTGTGAAACACTTTCATTATTTAAATATTAAATGAAGTTGGTAAGCAAAAAGACATCTGCTCGGAGGGATGAAATATTACTTATAACCAGGCAAAAACAAGTAACACGTTTTGTTTTAGGCGAGTTACACATTGAGATCTGTGTCCTTATCTTTTTCTTTAGAGACATGCCTTGGAAAAAAAAAACATCATATAGATTGACAGGATAGCAGAGATAACATGAGTCTGGATGAAAGAAGATACTGTGTGTCCCGTCTTGCACACAAGCGCAGCTGATGATGAAATAAACCACATTAACATTTAAAAACATTTATCCGTGTGCAGAGCTTCAAAACACACTGAGAAGCTGAGATGTACTCAACTGTGTGTGTGTGTGTGAGTGTGTGTATGTGATGGAATATTCAGTCAGTCTATAGTAAGAACAACAAAGTGAAAGCCTGCGTGTTTGTGTGTATTTGAACACAGTGTGTACAGAGAACCAAAAGTTCCGCGTTGTCATGTGCATGTTGGAACACATCCCCTAAAGCTAGACTGCTTCCTGGTCTTAGTCAAATAAAATCCTAATGCCCTTTTCTTCTATGGTGTTTCTATTCAACATGAAACTATTAGTCATTACTGGAAAATAATTATCACATCTCTGGCGTCACAACATTATTCACAAATATGGCTTTGAAAGCCAGAGGGACTAAATGACACATTTTTAAGTACTTGATTAGTTGAAGAACTCCTGCGACGAAGAGTCAGTTAAGAGCGTCTCTCGACGAAGACAGCAGCCCTGTGAGGCTGTTATGCTCATTACACATTTTATATTCTATTCTATTCTGAACCTTACCCGCCACTGAGGCATAACGGCAAACCTTTGAGCATGTTTGTAGATGTAATAAAAGTGTTTTATGCTTATTTTCTGGGCTCAGTCCTTCTTTTCTAGAGAGAATATAGAATATCAGTCTTTGGTGGCTGACAGTAACAATAATAGTCTAGTGTTGGTTGAATCACTATAAACTTTTACATAACAATCCTCCATCTTTAAAATGCACTTTCTTTTGTATCTTTCACAATTTATATAAGTTATTTCCTGCTAATCTTTCATGGCTTTTTTTTTTTGCCCATTTAAATTGTTATCCTATGGTCTTTTGTAAATTACATTTGCTTGTTCAAAAATAATACCTTTTTTTTGTTTGCTACAAATTACACACAATATGTCTCCGGTCACAAACATGCAACTAAAAAGAGAAACCTTTGACACGAAAATGACTGGCCATTGGCTTTGATGTCACGACTCATGTTTAGTCACCGTCTGTGCTGGCGTGTTAATCAACCCTGGAGCAGAGTGACAGAGTTCTTCCCTTGAAAGTGTGGTTGGTTGTGTGTGTGTGTGTGTGTGTGTGTGTGTGTGTGTGTGTGTGTGTGTGTACAAGTCAGTGGTTAACAACATCCCGAGGCTAGCTTTTGTTTGTTCTAGTCATCAAAACAATTAAGTAGAAAATTCCCACGACATTGCTCGGCACAGTCAAACCACATTAGACCTTCTCTTGGTAAAAAAAAAAAAAATCAAAAAAAGGGAAGCAGCTGTGATGATGGTCTGCATACAACTATGATTCAATTACAGTATGGTAAAGTGTATAAATATTGATACAATACAGAAATCAACAACATACGGGATGTTAGAGAAAAACATGTATCTGTGGCTTTGGTGTTGAAATGGTGGAATCTATAAAAACAGAGAGTTTAGACTTTTGATGATCAGCCTCTCCTTGTTATTGCACTCGAGCTACATTCATACACTGTATCCTTGACAAAGTTCTGTTAAGTGTTCTCTCTTTGTACCGTGTCTTTTTTCTTCATTTAACACCATTTCTTGTGCAATTGAGGGGACCACAGGAGACCTGTCAGAGTAGAAAGGAAAACGCGCGAGGAAGAGAGAGGAAGAGAGGGAGGGAGATGGCAGTGATTGAAAAGCAGAACAGTAAGAAGAAACCCTGATTCTACGGGCGCCGAGAAAAAAAAAAAAAAAAACACATGTGGGGGTGTCACTTTCTCATCCTCTCTTCAAATGCTCTTTGGAGAAAGTTTGTCAAACTAGATCAGGGGCATTTGAAACTTGTTTATAAAGTCGTCAGTGAAGGAAGGAGGAGGAGGAATGTCGTACACCTAAGGCGTCTGAGATGCCTTCAATCAGCCCGACTGGATTGTACAGCTTTTTTCCCTCTTCTCTTCTTCAGAGTTGTAGCGAGCGCTGTAAGATGCCATGTTTTTTGACACTCCGCTCTTGAAAGGATATGAGAAGGTGGGAGGGAAGTGGTGGTGGCATATGAGAGAGGGAATGCGAGGAGAAGACGGAAACCGTTGCTTTTTCTACTCTGAAAACCGGCGCGGGGGGTCATGGCCTTCTTCCTCTGAGGGATGTGTTCACAAATCGTCTGCTAACTGTTTGGGCTCCACAAAGCAAGGTTGCCTTTGTGCATCTCCTTCGTCTTGCCTGAGATGTACAATGCCCCGGTGCAGCTTTCATCCCCGGTAAACACAGATGCTCGAGGATAGTCGGTACGCAGCATCGTGCTATCTGCTGAGGAGCAGCTAGATGTCGTTTCCACACTCTGACAGGAAGTTAATTTACTGTCCAGATAGCAAGGTTGGCTAAAAACTTTGGCAATTGAATCTCTGACATGTGAAAATAATTACTCTCATAGTTTTAGAGAAGAGTAGTTCCAAAGAACAGACTAAGTAAACAGAATGTTACTCAAAATTGCCGTCATAAAAACATCAAGTACGTAAGAATCAAGTACAGAGGACAGCAATGCTTGCGATGGTAACTTTATCATTACGGAACACTGTGGGTCCCTCGTGTTCCTCAGCCTGAAGCAGTGTGAAGAACTGCTCCCCTTTAAACTAATAAGGCTAACTAGCTTTGCTCCTTTTTTATAGCTTTGAAAAACGTCCACATAAGAAAGGCTATGGCCCTCTAAATCACAGGCTGAGAGCTCAAGCTCCCTCCCAGAGGATCCTTAGATTAGAGAGACTGCATCATTATGGCGACTGGAAGCCGAGGGGTCTGATCCCCAGTCAGGGGCTTGTGACCATTAGAGTGCAAGTGCTTGACACGAAGACACTGCTGCCAACAGTCCCTCGGGTCAGGTACCAAGGGGTTAGTTTAAAGACAGTATGCACACGCTCACATGCTAACTTTAAAAGAAAGATGGGTGCTGCTTTAATCAGCGTGTCAGAATCTCTTTCTGTAATCACCACTTGGGCCGATGGCTGCGCACCACTCATCTGTGACCATTTCATTGATTTTCCAAATAAAAAGCCAGCCAACACACACGAGAAGTCACTAGAAGAATTAGTAGGACTTCGTTGCTCCAGCCAGACATTTTCCACAACTCGCTCTGTATGAACTAAGTGACTCAACGCAATGTCTGCTTGCGGTGAAGTTCCTCAGCTGCCACTCATTGTTCCATAGGAAAAGAGCAGTCAGCACTCTTATCAATGCGGTCGGTAGCTTAGCGGGAGGATGAGTTTGGTGTGAAAGCTGAGATGTTTGTTGAGCTGCCGCCAGCTTAATGACATGTGGCGTGTAGAACGCTTTAAACCTGGGTAAATTTTCAACTAGGCTTTCGGGATTAAAGGGAAGTGATGTCACTGTGATTTCCTAGAGTGGGCCTCGACAGACACGCAATGGCGGGGTTGGACAAGGCCTCAATGGTTCTGCGGGAAAGCTTAACGTGACTGTTGAGGATGATATGGTTACGGTGGGATTGGAGCTCGAGTCAGTTCTATTGAAAAATACTGTGTGTGTGTGTGTGTGTGTGTGTGTGTGTGTGATAACAGCTGTATCCTGTGGGGTTCAGAGTTCCTGAAATCCACCTAACACTCTTTTAATTGTTAATGGTGACTCAAGACATATGATCAGCAGGGGCATCTTAAATAATAAAAACTAAAAAGAAAAAGGGGCTTTACAATAGCATGACATAAACCACAGACCTATTATGATTCCTCTTTTACAGGGCAGAGGGTATAGTCCAAAGGGAACTCCCAGAACCGCACAATAAGAATGAAAGTGGAGATGCATTGGGACAATGAAGCAGAGTTGTAGAGAACGTTCTGCAAAAGGCTGATGGGAATGTCATTAGATATGCAGGTCATTGACCAAACTATTGGAAACTTGAACTTTTGACCCGATGATGGCTCGATGAAAAGTTAAAGGATCGAAAGGTGATTACATTTCCTCCACAGGGGGACATGCATGTGTGCAGCACATTTCATGGCGACCCCATCCAACAGGTTATGAGACATTTTACTAAGAAATACAAATGGCAACCTCATGGTGGTAAAGTACCGGGATCACCAAAATCAGTTGTCTGCATCGCCGGGGAATCATACATGTCTGTACCAAACGTCAGTAGATGCTGATCATTCAGTCTCAGAACCTTTTTTGCACTAATATTGTAATTTCATACTATTATCATAATGTGAACAGTGAGCTCACGGGCTTCTACAAATTGCCCCTCAGGGACGAATAAAGTTTTTTAATTGATTTTGAATAGATGTGGAGGACCAAACGTCCGTCCGACATTACCTCTACAAGCAATACATTGGCTACAGTAAGCAGAAACCTAAGCACCATGGGGGGAAAAAAAACTCCAGCTCTGCATCATTTCCTCTCATTTCCCAAAGTGTCCCACCCAGTGTCACCCTCTGTGACTTTCCTGAACGGGTTCCCATGTTGAGAGCACTCTGGCCGTCAGTGGAAATGACAGCCTCCTCCCTAAAACGTTATGCTCTTATTCAAGGCCACCTACATACACACTCAATCTGGACGGTATTTTGTCCACCGTGGAACGGCTTTCCCAATCTTTTTGCGACCACTCAAAAGCGCTTTACAACACATCTCAGCATTCACAAATATAAAAACTACAGCCACAGAGTTGACTCCACCACCCTCCAACTCATTATGAGCTTCACACAGAATTGCATTAGATGGTACTTGTGTACCTAATAAACTGGTAACTCAGTGCATATCAAAGTAAAGTTGGTTGTGGAAGATAAACATGGTCTTCAGAGATGTGATGCATTTATATTCACACCACACACACGCGTGTAGCCGGTCAGCTACTCTGAGTCAGGATCAAACAGCATGGTTCGTTGCTTTAATGTTTTCGTATTGGGTGTTGCTACATTCAATTTCAGCCAACAGGTAGACCAGCCGACTGGGTGTATGTGTGTGTGTGCGTGTGTGTGTGTGTGTGTATGTGTGTGTCCACGCATGTGAATCACAAACAGATCTTTGTTATGACAGGTCAATAAGCAAGAGCATTGTTGTCCATCATGCTTTATATCCTTTCCATTTCTTTCTCCCTCCATTCTCTGCCCTCTCCCGGTGAAGCCCATCTTAACTGACTGGTGCGCTTTCCCCAAGCACATATGAAAAGCCACGGCTATTACAGCCAAGTCATGCTCAGTTTTATATTTAACAGTGCGGGTAAAGGCCTATGGTGGGGAGGGGAGCTGAGTGGTAGTTCGGGAGAGGTGGGGAGGGGCAGAGGGGACTTCAAAAGCATGCTTTCAGAATAGGATTTTCAGCTTAAATCCACATAAGGAAAAAAAAACTCATCACTGGGAGCCGGCATTATTTTTGTCTTCTAAGAGGAACGCTCGCCTCGGCCATTTCAACAATACAAGCTATGCACAAAGATGTACGTACGTGGCTGTCGGGGCCATAAAGCAGTCAAGGGAGCTTTAACTTTTGTATGTGTTCAACACTTGCTACTCACTATTCAATATGCTCAGCATTTGTATAGAAGCAAGGGTTTAGGCTTACTGGAAAGGACATGAAGGGCAGTCTCTAAAATATCATGTAGCGTGCTGTATACCTCCTTGCTCTGTGCAAGCTGTGGGCCCTGATCGTCGGCCAAGGTGCCGTTCCTCCCGAAGCTTGTCTTGAAAATCTACAGAGATGAAGAGGAGCGAGATTAGGTGGTGAGGAGTTCAAAGACAGCACTTTTGTCTACGTAATAATAAAAATAACCACAAGAAGACCCTTCGACAACTCACCGGAGACAAGGGAATAGGGTTCTCTCGCAAATACCGTGGGTTTTCAACCTGAAAGTAAATAGAAAAACTTTAGACCTATCTTCTTCTTCTTCTGCTTATGACTACCAGAATCTAACCTCAGCCCTCAGTTTGTCATAAACAATGCGGGGAACACATCAAAAGCTCTGTGCTGTGTCTGGAGTCTCTTCCGTCAACTCTCGTCTGTTTAGAAAGACAGAATG
Organism: Cottoperca gobio; assembly: GCF_900634415.1. Classification (NCBI taxonomy): domain Eukaryota; kingdom Metazoa; phylum Chordata; class Actinopteri; order Perciformes; family Bovichtidae; genus Cottoperca; species Cottoperca gobio. The sequence continues at coordinate 10,512,872 of NC_041362.1, read as the reverse complement.
CGTCGGGGCTACTTCAAGGCTTTGTGTGTGTGGCCCGGCTCCGTTTCCGCTCTCAGCCCCTCTTTGCTGTCGTAACACGGCCCTTTGTGTCAACACTCAGGACCACTTCTCTGTAAGCTATCCCCTGTCCGTTTACCGGCATATGGAGACAAATGTGTAAACATCCTCGCCAAACACTGACACGGCATGTCCTTTGATTATAATATGAAACACAAGAGATGGAAAAAAGGAATCGCTTAACTACCTGAAGGCAGAAGTCACGGTCCAAATGGCTCTGCAGCGTTACATCAATACAGCTCACCATGAGCAGCGCACAGAAACAGGCTATCACTGCCATGTGCAATATACATTTTTTATCATTTATTTGTCACTGCTCAACCACTTTTATACATTTCCCTACCTTTTAATGCTGCTACTTATTTTAATTATATTCCTTTTGTAACAATGTAAAATGTCGCTGTTGTGCGACTAATCAAGGATTTCTGAATCTGATGACGCAAACTACAAAAAAGAATCTGTGTTGACAACCTGCTATTTCCCTTCCACTATTTGACGTTTGTTTATGACCCCATTATTTTCCTTGTGAACTCACACCATCATACAGTGTTCCTCTCTCATGCACTGAGGCTGTCTATAGGGGCTGCTAACTAGCGGCAAGATCACGGCCTTTCAAAGCAGAGGAGCTGACTTTGGAGATGACAGCAATGACGCCTGATAAACAGTTCTGTTGCTAATCTCTTTTTCTTCAACATGGGGATGAAGGAGGAGAACAAGAAGGAAGATGAGAGTAGACTGGTACTCATTCAGTGGTAAAAAAAAAAAGAAAAGAAAAGGGATTTAATGTTGTGGCACAACCCACACAAAGCCAATCCAGATTGAATGGAAGATGAGAGAACAGAACGTGAAAGCTTGGGACTAAAATAGTTACAGCTTCTGTAGCAGGATAAAGTCACAATCTGTTGCTTCAGGGTGAGCCTGTGACAGGTGAAATAGATGAAAGCGGCTCTGTCTCCCAACTTAGTCGCGATGCAGGTAAAAACAGGTCAGGCAGTTTGTTAGCTGACATACTGTAAGCTCTCAACAAAAGGAGACATCAGGCTTAACTACAATCAGATTTACTGCAAACTATAACACACACACACACACACACACACACACACACAGCTTAATATAGTCTGTGCAGCGCAGCATCAATGGTGCATGCCATGATGTCTGATGAATTGCTACTTAAATTTGGCACTGGCAGAAAAAAAGAAAATCCATATTTACCAAGTGATGAGTCAATCAATATCCTTCTAAACTAAAGCCCAGGCTGAAAACTAGAATGGGATTTTCTTTTTATACCCACAGACAGCCAGTCATCAGATTTGATTGAGCACGGCCCACAGGGCAAGGGAGACGTGTAGACTAAATGCTGCGGTGTAACGCTGGCACAGTGTGATACTAAACTTGGATTTGGTGCACACGTACGCCTGCCTGTGCGCACACTGTTATTCTGCGTGCCCGCCGCACACTGTTATTCTGCGTGCCCGCCGCACATATGCTCCTGTGTGCACATATTTGTCCAGCCTCGCAGCTGGCACCTCGTCCTGTGTCATTGGAACCTGACGTGGATGGATGGACGGACGCAGAAGAGGTACGACACTCCACATCACAAGGGCCCGGCCAACCCGGCCAACCCAGCCAAACAAACACACGGTGATTGATGGCTTCCTAGTTTGGGACTAGCGTTGAGCAAGCCGTCAGCACACCCATTTAACCGCAGACAATGGTCGTCCAAGGGGACTACCGTTGAATTCTGTATGGAAAAAAATAGGCCAAGCTTTTACACAATTTTCTCTGAAAGCTTTTATTTCCTTCACCGCAGGTCAGTGCATGCTGCACCTAACTCCACTGTAACTCCCATTACAGATACAACTCTAACAAGCACACACGCCACAAACCAACTGAAAGATGAAACAGATGGTGGGGCAGCTGACTCGAGTTTTGTGTCTCTTAAAAGGAACTCCTATCAGAGTCTGAAGCAATCTGCTGTCTACTGTCCAGTGTGGCCACCATGCTGACTACACACACACACACACACACACACACACACACACACACACACACACACACACTTTATTGCATTAGAGGTGAAATGAACAAACCGATACGGACCGCTTCAGAACTTCTAAAGCAAAGCTAAAGATGTTCCGGATAGTGTGACACTCGGCTGTGCTGAAATTTGGTACGCGCTTTGAAGCAGTACATCTATAAAACTTCTGTAAACTTGAAGGGGGGGTTTGTGTGTGTGTGTGCGTGTGTGTGAATGAACATCTGTTGATTTGAGAGATGCAGGCTTGGAGGAGCGTTGCCAAGCAATGCCTCTTATCAGAGTCTCAACACAGACGAGTGTAGAGCGGGGCAGTGCACAGCTTCACGTCTGCTGATAGATACCTCAGATTACCCTAGTGTTGAAAGAGAGAGCAACATGGAGAGAGTCGGAGAAAGGTAGACAGAAGGGGAAAGTGCCAGAGAAGAGCGAAAGATAGGATTGTAGAAAGAGAAAAAAAACAGTTTGAGAAAGAGAAGAAAAAAAAACTGAAGTAGACGGGCTGTGCTGTGGAAAAAACATCCCTGAGTGTGAGTCATGTGGGAGAGAGGACAAGAGAGACTCTGGGTCATGCTGGTGAGGAGATAGGGAATAAATAAGGGAATAAAAGACATGAGGGCAGAGTGCTTATCAAGCCCTGGACTGGTGCACTCCTGACAGAGCCGATAAGAGAGGCGCACACGTCTTCAAACGCTCAGTTTACACAACCCCTCTCCCACTCCTCATCCCACTCTCACGTCCTACAATAGCGATGGAAGGAAGTGGTTTTCGAGAGTACAAAAGGTGAAAGTGTTTTTTAGCACCCTTTGTTTAGCAGAGTGTAGGCAACACAGCTCAGCAGTCATTGCCCTATCGATTCAGATGTGTGCTTGTGAGCTCAGGCGATCAGATCCACTGTCACTGTAGATGAGCTGCAGCATAATGACAGCTGCATGTAACCCAGAAGCTCAAGGCATGCCCCTGGACTCACCCCCAGGTTCCAGCTGTTGAGACGAGCCTCCAGGTCGCTGTCATCGGGAGACATATCTGCCTTCGGCCCCGCATCCACCTGAAGAGGGGGGGGGGGGGGGGGGGAACGAGCGAGAGCGAGTGCGAGAGCAGAAACAAGTGTTATAAATTAGAGGAGGGAATTAGAAAGATTTCTTTGATTGGCAGTTTGGCCTGAGGAAGCGAACAGCAGATGGTGATGGAGGTTATCATTTTGACACAATATTATTCCTCTCTTAGCAACAACAAAAGGGTTCTTTAAAAGCTCACAGATATACGGTACACCCACACGTGTTCTCCTCCCACACTAACAGCTTTCTACTCCCTCGTTATCTCCATCTCTCCACCCTTTGCTCCCTCGCTCTCCTCCCTCTCGCTTGCAGCACTCCAGATGTTTGGCAGTTGCACATGATTTCTGTCACGCTGGAAATTCCACAAGAGGGGCATGTGCAGCTAAACTGCCCGTCATCCGTTGTTTTCCCCAGCCTTTTGTTACAAACGGGCCTCCGGATTTGTTTTATACAGTATAATTCGAATGCTTCCAGGGGCTCTGTTGATACAAGATCACTTTACTCCAGTCGAGGTTGGGCAGCGAGGTTGAAAAGGGGGAAATATCTTATAAAGATGAGGGAGCGATAGGGAAAGGAGAGATGTTGTTGGATTTGATTAGGATCTGCTGGAGTGTGGACCTTGGGTGTACCTCAGCGGAACTGCACTGACAGACAAATGGCTGAATGAAAAGCACAGGATTAAATGCCCCTTCTGATTAAAAAGGCATTAAGGTTCCTAGAGAGCCTCACCCTGGAACAAACAGGGTAAAACGTTTCATTTCGATATCTAGGAATGCGGAGTATGTGGGTCACCGGCTTTTCAAAGCAGCGTGTCACAGTCTCTGTATCGCGCCAGGAATTCTACGCACGATGTTCAACACTGATAAGTATAAACGGCCTCCAATGGTTTTTGCCAGATGTCCTACTAGCAGCTGTGCCAGTGAACTATATCCTGGATTGTACACGTACTGCGCTGTAGATTCATGATGGTTTGGCGACACATTAAAAAAAAGGCCCCGAAAACATGTTTGCCGATCGGTTTCTTCCTGCGAGCGATGCTATCCTACATGATAGTTTTTCTTTTATTTCACGAGCAGATTTCTGTGCTGTTGTTTTCTCACTGGTTTGAAGAGTTGCGATCATAAAATCGTCTGACTTCACGAGTTGAGTTTCGACCTAAATACACTTAGTTGCCAGTTCCTGCAATAAATCCAACCTTCATAAAGTTCAAGGCTGTTGAATTGAGTTCAGTTATAATGAGGGGAGTCTTTCATATCTGGTCCACCCCACTTATATCAATAAGTTTAGACTAACCAGTAAGGTGTCAGTAAAGGTGCCCATAACACATTTAGCAGCTGAGTTCATGTTGCTGTCACATGTATTGTGATCACAACCATGAGCTCCATTTCTGTTGCTTGAACCAGCAACTTATGAGTTCAGGGAATTTCCTCCGGCTTCATGGGGAAATGAGTTCAGGAATTTCCAAATTGGTCCACATTAAAAAAAAAAAAGAAGAAGAAGAAGAAAGCTAAACATTGTGGCGACTATTTGCGTTGGCACCAGTGGGCTTTGTGTAATATATCAATGTGTCATCTTTAGACAAGTATGATGGCAGGGTCGTCCAGAGGTGTTGTCAGAACTACGGCGATGAACTAACCCTCCTGGCGTCGCGTCGGGGGGACTGTTTGAGTGGACTGGAGGACATGCGTCGTGATGGGATCCTTTCCTCGTACAGCCTTCTCCTGGAAGAGAAGAGAGAGAGAGAGAGACAAGTCTGAGAGGTTAACCGACAGTATAGCATGTGTATGTGCACGTCTCTGGAGTCTGTTTTTGTCCCTCTGTTTGCATATGAATGTGCTTGCGTAGGCAGCCCGCCTCGCTATTTACACAGATCAACATCTGGCATTGGTTGCATGGTTTGTGGTCTGCATTTCATCCCATCTGAACAATAAAAGTCTCTGCTATACATCACTTTGTTTCCACGGACAGCCCACAGGGCACCAGTCTTCGGCTTGTGCAATCCTTTTATAAAAATCGTACACCTCAATCATTGTCTCTCATCATGTCCATCATGGTTTAAACAAGGAGCTTAACAGGGAAACTGCTTATATTCATTTGCACACAAACACGGGCCTCAATCTCACTACACACATAACTGAGGCGCTAATGGCCAACTAATGCTAATTGAATGAAGATGTGAAAGGAGACGGAAAGATGTAGAAAAATAAAATAATGGCTGTCATCTAATAGAGACATGAAATTGCGTTTCTAGCGGGCACGGTTTCACATTGCTAACTTTGGAGCCTATGGGTGCTCCTTTTCTCCCATGTAATCTTTTTAAGCGTTCCTGGATTGAGAATTTCGAAGCTCATTTGTCACAGGCAGTGTTATCTCGTGCAGGAGAGCACCATCGCTGTGAGGTTTCTGGAAAGACTGCCGAATATAGAACAGGAAGGAGTTCTGAGTGTAAGCACCTTTGTAATTTGTATCTTATACCTCAACTCCTCTAACTTGGGAAGCATGCATACAACACCAAGGTTACTGAAATGACTCTACATTGATGTTATTATGTTGCATTAATGTGCGTGCTGTAATATTTGGCTAAAGCACTTCTTTTAACAGACTACTGTGTGATTTTACCTTTGCCTATAAGAATTAGAGTTGGTCTGAGGGACATAAATGTTCCACTTGCTGATGTTCTTAATATGTGTGACCACTTCAATGTGTGCAAAGAATGAATTGTGGTGTTGTACATATGTATTTTGTTCTCAGGGCTGTCTCGTAAAAAAAATATATTTGTCAAGGATTAAAAGCTAATTTATTGTCATCTTTTGATCTCAATGACAGATCCTGATCAAAGAAAGTTGGGAAAGTAATAAAGTTTTTACTGTAAGTGTTCGTGTCAAAGTGATTGTGTTAAACTGGATTCTGGTAGATATGATCCTGGGGATATAGACTGGGCAGTTATGAGGACATGAATTATGATTACAGGTCTGATTCGATCCACACACCAGGAAGTCCCTCAGTGACTTGTCATGTGTTGTAAACAATGTATTATAAATGCATGCATTGACCTGAGCACCATCCAAAGTGCTGATGCACATCAGTTGCAATGTGAGGGCAGAAATAACTGAGGTATAGATCGATTTAATGGAATTATATTGCTAGGCAACAGCTTGGGTCCCTGTCTACTTCCTGTCAGCTGATGTTATTCAGTTACACTGAAAGAGAAAAATAAACTAGGACACATTTAAAATGCTTACAAGTGTGAAATGTTTTCTACACGGAGGTATACATACAGGCCATACCTCTGAGGGACAGTCCTTAACTCAAATTTTAAAAAGAAAATAAACACAGGGAAAGACCAATACAATACTGTTGCAATAATACTGTCAGGGATTAAATATCATATCACTAATTTATAATTAATTATGATCAAAACCCTGCAGACTTCAGCTTTCGTGCACTCACTCCTTCTCATTCATATACTGGTTTGTCTGTGCATGTGCACACAGACACACACACACACACACACACACACACACACACACCTGCATGCACATGCACAAACACATGCAGCCATGGAACTTGGATAAGGGGGCCAAGCTTTGCAATCTTGGGCCTCTAAGTCAACAGGTGGATGAGGATAATTGAATCAGATGTGTCTGGAGTCTGAAGCCTTGAGATCAAAGCAGTGGCAAGTCAGGCCAGAGCTACACACACACACACATGCACAGGCGCGCACACACTCAGAAGAAAATGAGAACACCATGTAGAGCCTCAGAAGCTGCAGCTTGGCTGATTAAAGCAGCCTGACATCCATACCCCAGCCTGACCTCCAGGTGCAGAGCCAGTGGGCCCGAGTCTCAGCCTCGGGCACCCTCAGGAAGACAGTCTGACCTTGGGACACAAACATCTCTGCCCCTGCACGCCCTCCACCATAACCCCAAACCACCTGGAGGCAAGATCAGTAGAGAGAGTATGGCCTGTGAGCGAGACACGAGAGGTGTTTACACCAGCATCAATAGCCAACTGCTGCAACTGCAGCGACAATGTTAATGTCGCACTTACCCAGGTGAAAAAAAAGGAGAGGAGGTAGAGAGGAAAGGGGGGTTAAAAGTGTTCATATGTAGATGAAAGGCATACACATGGAGGACAGAAGTCAGAGGAAGACACAAGAGGAAAACAAGGAGAGGAAAAAGAGAAATAAACGAGAAGCTGCAAAAAAATGGAGAGTAATACAAAGAGATAAAAACTCAACTTTAACAGTGAACCCAACACCAGAAGTGCTGATTAGCAAGTTAACATGTCAAAACCAACACACACCCACAATCCTTTGAACACAAGGTGACACAAGAAGATGGAGAGTACGTGTTGGCTAATCACCAAAGCCGCTTCGTATGATCTCCTCTCGATCCTCACTGACTGCATTTGCTTTACTACAGCATTCCTCTGCTTGAATCAGGGCTATAGACAAAGCAGTGGCTCCATCTTGTGGCTAAATTAGGAATAACACAGCAACAGTGGAATGCAGTGTGGGTTAGATGATGCATCTGTCACACAGACACACAGACACACAGACACACAGACACACAGACACACAGACACACAGACACACCATCTCAAAACATCAGAAAATCCTTCATATCTTGAACACAAGCTGAAATAAGTCCCGTCCACCACCTGACTAATGGCGAGCGAGACAGAGATCAAACATCGGCACATCACAGGGAGTCGGACGAGTTCCTTCCGTTTAATCTTATCTAAATGGGAGCGACACATAAAAGGACTCTTGGCCCGGCTAATTTTCTTCATCAGGACGTTAGCCTGTGATCTGGGCGTCTTTCATGGACTTATCCCAATCAGACACTATGGTACTCAGCAGTCTGCTTCCCATAAAACCTCTCCATCCACACCCTCTAGAACAGAGGGGAGGAAGGGCCGTGTCGTACTGCAGGTAGCCACCGTTTCTAATCACTTGAAATGTAAGCATTACGTCAGCAAGCAGGTATTTATAATGCAAACAGATGGGAGTCTTTTGGTCGTACACACACACACACACACACACACACACACACACACACACAGGTGAAAAGGGATGTAAGAAATACCTCACTTCATACAAGTCATATCAAATAAAAGTAAAGAAAACAAACATCATCAATTAACTAAACTAAAGCATAATCGTGCCAATTCATTTCACACTGAAGGAGCAAGTGATTAAGGTAGGCTTTCCTTTTAAGTGTACTTCATGTTGTCCATTTTTCAGTGTTGAGGAAGAAACTTAAAAAAACCCACAGAATTAAAATGTGTTCTGGGGCACGGGCTACATAATGCAAGTTTTAAAACAAGTCCTAATGATGTGTTTCTAAGAATCAAATATTCAACAACCCTAGACAGTAAAATTTGAATTACATATGGCAGCAGAGGGCCTGTACTCTTTCTTTCACAGTGCCCTGGTGGATATTAAGCTCTCTTTACACGTTGCTCTCTTTTCTTTATGCTAATGTCCGCTGGGCTCTGATTTGCCTTTTCTTGTTAATTGGAAAGAAAAACCCTGAGCTATTAGGAACATCTCTTTGTCAAGCGCCTGCACTGCCTACAGTCAGAGGAAATATCCCTAAGCAAACTCGGATAACTCGGTTCCATATGTGTGTGTGTGTGTGTGTGTATATACATGAATATATGTATTTATATCATGATGTGTGCATGTGTACCCGAGTAGCACTTTTCTAAATCCAAAAACACATATATTTATATCAGGCATTTAGCTGATGCTCACACAAGAATAGAAATCAAGCAATGTAAGAAACAAGCTAATGAGCTAACAAGCTCCTTCCTCTCACCTCCGTGGGGGTTAGACTTTAGGTTCAACAACTAGGAAAGTGTAAAGACGGGAATAACAGAGAGATGGAAAGAGAATACAAGAGATTCTACGTCCTCTCATGCTGTTTTGAAGTGCATTTCTTTGAAAAGTCAGAATGGACAACTCAAGCAGTCTGATGCAACAACTTGCCAATGTTTTTGGCTTTTCAGGTAGTGCTGCTGAGCAAATACGATGGCCGATCAAGTCACGAAAGCCGTGCGTATTCAGCTTCACAGCCAAGTTCAATATCAGTCTGATAAAACAACTTCAACACACAGCGTGCTTGGATAAATATCTTATGTGTTATATGAAGAATCTTCTATTATTTATTATCTATTTTTGTTGATAAATCACGAGATGGAACAAGGGAAGAGCTCTCTTTTCAAAAAGACTCTATTCAGACAGGAACATAAAACCATACCAGACGTTTCTCATTTCAAATGTGTCAGGACCTCTCAATGTCATCACAATGTCATCCAACATGCATGTGGCCAATGAAGAGAGAGAAAATATTCTGTTCTTTGTATGTTGCACTTACATTTGTTTGGCTTATTCAAAGCTTTTGTTCTGAACTTAAAAGGATTTCACCTATTTGAAGCTGATGTACTTGCAAGATTCCCGCTGTTGAGTCGTATCCTCATGATGGTTCGCACTTATCAGTCAGCTAAATTAACTGTAATGTAATATAATATGTGACGTGACTTGGAGATGTGTTCACAGCGTTTCCACAACATAACCAAGAGCAGCCTATTCAAAACACTCTCTTCCATAAACTACCATTTGACTGTTAAAGATGATCCAGAATATAACTTAGTCGTTTCAGAGAGCAATGTTATCCGTTGTGGGGAGCTCTAATAGAGAGCCTCGCAGTTCATTCTAAGCCAGGAAAACACAAGATTTTCCAGGACATTTGACTTTTTCCCCCCATGTGTTTTTTCAATGACTGGAGAAATTTTAACTGTTTTCCAGGTTTTCCATGACATGTGGGGACCGTGCACTGACCAGTGTTCAACCCTGGCTAGGAGGAGGATTGTGAGGGAGGGTTGGCTTGTGGCGTGTTGACCCTTTCAGAAAGACCCCAGACACGGATTTGACACATCTCCCTCACCGTGTTTGTCTGAATGGAGTATAAGTGACACTAAACGTGGTGTGACCATTGGAATAAAACGCCTAGCTGATGAGAGAGGTCAGAGGAAAATAATTAATCAAGTCCACATTTCTCAACTCTCTGAACGTTTAAAGCAAATGATTGTGGCTGAGAAGAAGAAAATTAAGCTACTTTAGTCTATACTACAAGCAAAGCTGACCAACGTATGAACAAAAGAAATGTTAAGTCCAGCAAATACTGTATTGGTTTAACATCTAAAAAACAGTATTGGAAATAACTTGCACATGTTAGGGCTGCACGATAATGGAAAAAACACGACATCCTGTATGCTTTATATTGCGATATGAACAAACAGACTTGTAGATTCCTTTTCCTTTTGTATCAAGCAGCAATTCATTTGCCCTACTTGACATTGCACATAATGCGATGTGACTATTGCACATGTGATGCTGAAACAACATATTGTGCAGCCCTAGCTCATGTAAAATAATGTAGTGCCAGATTGGAGATTTCCAATCTGCAGACCCATGTATACATCCAGCCATTGGAACATAACATTTGGCTCCTTGTCAGTTTGTTGTGTTAATTAATAGCATGCATGGCCATACACCAGTGCATAATGATGTCCAAATCTATAAAGCTGAAATCCTTGCCATGTTATCATGTTTACTTATGTAGGTTTTGAAGTTTTGTTTAGGTAGGTTTTTAAAAAGGTAAAAACATGTTTAACTGAGGTAATGTACGGTGGAATAGCACCTGTGATGAGCTGCGATAGGGGAGGAACTGGTTCTGTCCTTAAGCAGACTGGCAGCCAAAGTGTCATCAGTATAGCCACCCAGCTCTCCCGTCACCCAGTCAGGCAGACCTGCGTTGCTGTGCTCCTCAGACCCACGAGTCAGTGGTTCATCAAAGTAGATTGACTAAAGATAATAATTCAAAGACAGGAGATAAAGGGTTAATTAAGTTGATCAGTATGTGCAATGAATTGCAACAATGTTTTACTCCAAGTCAAAACAGTACTAGTAATAAACTAGTAATGACAATGTGAGTACTTCAGCATCTTTCGAAGTTAAAAAGGGAGATGAAAAAAGGATGTTTTAATTCAATTATATATTTATTGTTGTTTGTGTATATTGTAGTATAATGCACATAATTTTTACATACTTATTAGCCTATAATTTATTTTCTACACTGGGAGCAACTGTAATGTAAGCCAATTTCTCTCCGGGGATTAATAAAGTTTTTTCTACTTCTGATTTGAAATGAAAGTTCAAATTAAAATCAGAGTCTAAAACCATTCCCAAATGTGTGATGTTCTTTATAATCTGTTTGCTAAGGCATCCAAGCATTGAGTGTAGTTATTCTCTTGCTGCTTTGGGTCCTATTAAAATAATCTCAGTTGTTTTCCTCATTTAACTTAAAAAAGTGTATACCCATCCATACATTCATGTCAGTGAGACAGGCAATGATAGCATGGAGTGCGTTGGGGTCATTACAGCAACAGGGTTGATGGCAATACAGCAATACTAATAATTCAGTGAAGCAGTATATCTCACCATGTAGGTAGGAAGTGTCTTGAGGATGCCATGCTCTGGTTTGCTGGTGAAAGGCCTATCCAGGACCCCTCTTTTAAGCATTAGAAGGAGCAAACGGGCATGCATGTTGCGGTTCTTACGACCTGTCAGACCTGAACCACAGCTGGCCGGGTCACACAGCTTCTTTATCCATGTGGCACATCGCTGGCGCTCTATGCTCAATGGAAGAAAGATAGGGGAAAGGAAGCTACAGGTCATTAAATACATTCATTTATTATCATGCCAGATACTTTCTGGGAGTTGTCTGATGACTTTAATTTGCTTAGAATAGTATAAGACAAATACAAAACAGAGCCAGCAATTAAGTTTGCTACATTAGTGCGGTTTAAACGATGTTTAGTGAAGTGAAGAGAGATGAAATATAACCTCACCTGACTTGTTGGGGTGTTTAAGGACATATGGCTTCATGTCCAGTAGAAAATGGTCAAACTCAGTGTCCAGCCTATCCCATAAGTCCTCGTATTTGCTCATGATGTCCTGAGGAGGAGTATAAATAGGTATAACGGTTTATAAGATGCAACTTTACGTTAACTTACTAGCTAGCGTTGCCTGTGTTTGCTAGCTCCAATGAGTGTTTGTAGATGACTAGTTGCAAATCAGAGAGGATATTTAGCTAGTAAAAAGAAACAGGTAGGGTAACATCGTGTCTGGTAATTTTAACACAACTTGACAACCACTTAAAACAAAGTTAACCTAACTAAGTTAGTTACTTGAGGGACTGAGACATTAGCAAACGAGCTAAAGCAGACTCGTAGAACGCTTGCGTGGTTTTACTTGTTTTCAAACTTTCTGAAACAGACAAACGACACACTAAGAATGGCACATAGTTCATGAGAATGTAAAGTAAGGACTAAAAAGCGACTTACTTTGAGCACCGATTTGGCCGCTCAAAATGGTTCGAAACTTCAGCGTCCTTACTTTACGACACATCCGGTTTCCGTGGAGATGCAGCGTCTCCTTGTTGCCATAGAAACTACACATCTTTTTTTCCCTTCACTTTCCCCAATTATCTCTTTTTGGAGTTAGTTTTTGATTGCTGTTCAATTTATCAAGTTTTACGGCAGTGTATTTAATGAGACGACACTGTTTTTATTCCAAGTTCAATAGAATAGCTTTTTAATTTGGCCCCATTTAAACTGAAAATACTCAACTCAGCCCGAGCAATATTAAATGTAGACAAATAAGGTGGAACATCAGGGAAAGTTGCTTCTCTGCCGTCTCTTTGATACCTGGCATTATTTTCAGCATAATCTAAACCTGCAATGTATTGCAAGTTCACACGATAGCGGACAACACTTTGTTGGATGGTCAGCAACGGATGGAGGGACATGCCGCCTTGGTTAATTCCTCATTGAAAAATATATATAGCCTATATACACACATTTGTATACATTTTGTTTTGTTTACATACAATAGCCTACCTAATAAAATAGTCTGAACTAGTACACATACTTAAATGACATGACGTTAGTTGTATGTGTGCAGGCAACCCAGCATTTATAAATTCTTGTGGTTAATTGCGCGTTGAAATTGAAGGGAAATATTCCCACAGCACGTGAAGGCAGTGTTCACTGACGTCACTTTGAATGAAAAAGAAGCGCTCAGCTGTAGTGCAGTCAGAGGGGAGGCGTGCGGTCTGTCAGCAGCAGCTCCTCCAACAGAGACAGCACCTCTAGTCAAGAGCTGTGACGAGACAAGGACCTCACAGAAATCGGTCGGGACAACACGAAGTTGTTGCGGTGTAGTTTGCACCCATTATGGCGGACCATCTTTTACATTATAGTGACTCAGCTGGGGTTGGCAACCGATTTAACCGCAAAGGTGCTTTGAGGCAGAAAAATGCATTAAGTGAAAAGCCACACATTTACTGCGAGGTTTTGCAAGCAGCCGACGTTCTGCAGCCATTGTACAGACTTCATATGTTAAGCAGTCCTAATGCATACCTGTGTCAGCCCCTTATTCACTTTTGAGTGCAGTTTTTCATGAATGTTGAACTTTACAAATGCTTTTGTAGTTCTTTAAGTTTAATGTGTTCACATTAAAAGCCTAAATGTGTTTGCAGGTAGTTTCCATAGTTACAAGGACATTAGTGCACTGCACACTTGCAGCTAATTAAGAGTTGAACATTTTGAAATTTGATTAGATGTTGTGGCAACTCAAAGCCACCTTACAACCACTTGTGATTTGGGAAGCAAAGATTTCAATGCCAAGGTAAACTACTTGCATGCGTGTATATTGGTGAATTTGTTACTACAGAGTCAGTGGCATAAAGATAGTGTAGACCGACGTTACCATTGAGTGACCAAAGAGAAGCCCAGCGTCACTGTTAAGCTCAGTCAATCATACTGAAAAGACAGAAAAGTTGGGCGTCAGTGTTCTTTAACAGTTGTCATCTTATTCAGTTTAAGTCTTTTCACTTGGCTAAACCTCAATTCAAGCATTTGAAAGTGTGTTGTCAAGTGGCTCCATGAACAAATACTGTGGAAGTTACACATCTAGTCACATTGAAATAAAAGGCTACACAGCAAATTGTTTAAATTGCAAAAGCTTTATTTTTTTCTTCAGGAGGTCACATCATTCTGCAAGGAAGAAAGCAGGGGTTAACATTTGCTGGGCAGTTACTTTTACAATGTTGATTGAAACATTTCCCTGCAACTGACACAATATCCATGTTGTTACCATTTGGTGCTGGAAGACCAACTTTGATCAGGCATTGTTTCAAACAAGCATTTAGGATAATTAACTGTCAAGTAGTGGACATACCTTTGAGGGTTCTTTAGAACCTAGGGGCAGCTGGTTGACCTTTGAAACCCTTTGACCTTTGGGGCACAGGATGGGGAAATTCTGGAGAGTACTTGGTATTGGTGTGGAGATACCTGGCTCGCTGGTAGCCATTTCTGGACTGGACAATATATTTTGGAGGAGTCAGCGGTTCACTCAGTTGCTGGTTAACCACAACTCTTTGCATCCATTCATCACGTGGCTGGTAGTCTCTTTGATCCAAGTTAAGGCGCTCTCCTCCAGAGAAGCTAGAAAAGGGTCTTCCCATCCAAGATGGATAGACAGGCTTGGCTCCTACATTCATTTGGTAACTGGGGAATGAGGGTCCCCCTTGTGTTGAGACGTAGCCAGTTGCAGACCCCATGGAATTAGCTTGGCCATCCTCTCCTGCTGTATTGGAAGGCCCAGTTCTCTCAGATGGGTATTTAAAAAGACTTCTTCAAAGATTAGTTGAGGGACATTGCTGAAGCCACCTCCACTGGAGCCAGAGTTTGAGCCCTGGTTTGGGGAACCATCGCCAGAGTGGCCAGCTACACCATAACCTTGGTTATCTGGCTCAGGCTGCCAAGATGCAAAGCTGGGAGACTTTGTGGGTGGAGAGGTGGTTGAATGTGCAGGCTCATAGGCAGCTTTATTAGCCTGAAGAGCAAGTATACTAGCTGGAGCTGAGCTGAGCGTCGCTGGATTACTCAGCTGGTAATTTTGGTTTAAAGGAAATATGAGTGGAATGTGAGCGTTTTCCTGGCCCCAGTCTCTTGAACCAGCATTAATAAGTCCTTCTACCTCATGAGCACGAGCTGTATGAGGCATGTTCTCTTGGGGTGAACCTGACCATTGCTCAACTGCAGGCGTTATGTAGTTTGTGTATATGGGCGTAGTAGCTTGGTCATCTGAAGCCTGCAAGTCAATCTCATCCAAGTTCAGCAAGTGATCTTCTCCATCATCACCAATGTTATGCACGTCAGCATATGGATATGGCGCTGTAAAGACAATTAAAATAAATATATACGCACACAAAAACACACACACCTCAGGCCAAATGTGGTAATTCATTTAGAAAGTCATTACATCTTAGAGCTGGCAATCCAGCACTGCATTCAGACAGCAAAAAACAAATCCAGGAGACTCTGCAAGAGGCCAGTAAAGGACAAACATTTGATTAAAATGGCTGTTAAAAAGGTAATTGAAACAAATAATGTGCAATGAAATGCTCAACTTCAATTAAAGTTACCGCAGAAGAAGTCCAAGAGTCATGACTGTGGAAAAGCAGCACCCCGTTCTCTTCAGAGACTATGATTCGAGACAAGCAGCTCACTGAGTTTAACTGGACTTGAGCGTAACCTATCTAGAACTTCCTCTGCGTCTCTTTTATATCCAGTGTTCACTTAACGAAGCCAATTGGCAACAGCTGCTCCCAGAGCAATCAGTGTCCAGATCGTTAACAGGTGTGGCAGCTGGACAACACCACCTACTGTCTCAGTGTGAAAGTCACCCTTGTTAACTCTTTGTTAGACTGTAGTGTTTACTGATTTAGCTTTTTTGAAGAACACTTATCATTTGCACATGGTAACTGTCAAAAGGTCGTAGTAGATTCTCACTTAATGCTTCTGCATGGAGTCAGGGTGCCACAGGCTGCCCTGAAACCAACACTCTGTTGCCACCATCTTTGCTAGTGTAACATTTGCCCCTGGATATCTGATACTGTGGCAGCCAAAGAGGAGAAAGACAAAGGAAAGATCTAGGACTGAGGGAGACGAAGTAGGAAAACAGTGGGACGAGTTATAGTGGGGAATACTGAGGTGAAATTAAGGTTAGATCACTGATAAGGCGCCTTTTCATGAAATTGGAACAACAAATATATTGTAAAATAAATTAGGAAATATTGGATCGAGAAATTGTATGTCATTTATTTGAATGCATAAAAAAAAGCATGGCTCTATTTTCACATGCTTTGCCTGTGACAAGATTACTACGATTGAGTTTAAAGTATGAACTACCAGGTATTGAAAAAGGCTTGATCATCAGTGTCGGGAGGGCCCAGTCTGTAGAGCTGCTGTGCATTTAGAAGGTGGTCATCTCAACATTATACTGAGTGGAATGTGTGGAAACAGAAGGGAAAGTATGTACTTTCTAAACAACACTCTGATGATAAACTGACAACATAAAGACAATAGACCTATCTTTGCACCAACTTTACTGGCATGTGTATTGTTCTCGTGCCAACTACTGTCATTGTGTAGGGTCATGTAACAGAGTGATGTTGTAGTGAGAAGATCTGTGAGTTTAATTAACTCTTTGCTGAAACAGTGTCTACCTTATGTCCTATATCCATATGGACACGTATGTCTTTTACATGGGACTATGACTCCATATGTTGTGCTCATGCTCTCAGTATGCTGTGCATGTTTTCATGCATGTATACAAGTGATTACATTGCCTAGAGCATAGGTCTTCAACAGGGGGTCGCGAAATTGTTTGTAGATAAAGCAATTTGAAAAAAAAATGTAATAAAAAAAATTAGTTTTTTTTTTTTGCTTTGCCATTCACATTCCCTCCTCCGCTGTACTTCGCGAGGGGCGGCGACACACACCTACAGTCGGAGACAGAGTGGAGGAAAGGAGAGGGGTGAACTAAAATAAATTTGCGCCACTGTCACTTTCCCCAATTATCTCTTTTTGGAGTTAGTTTTTGATTGCCGTTCAATTTCTCATGTTTTAAGTCAGCATATTGATTGAGTTTACACACTGTTTTTATTCCAAGTTCAATAGAATAGCTTTTTAATTTGGCCCCATTTAAACTGAAAATAGACTCAACTCAGCCCGAGCAATATTAAATGTAGATAAATAAGGTGGAACATCAGGGAAAGTTGCTTCTCTGCCGTCTCTGATACCTGGCATTGTTTTCAGCATAATTAAATCCTGCAATGTATTGCAAGTCCACACGATGGCGTACAACACTTTCTTTGTTGGATGGTCAGCAACGGATGGAGGGACATGCCGCCTTGGTTAATTCCTCATTGAAAAATATATATAGCCTATGTACATTTGTATACATTTTGTTTTGTTTACATACAATAGCCTACCTAATAAAATAGCCTGAACTAGTACACATACTTAAATGACATGACGTTAGTTGTATGTGTGCAGGCAACCCAGCATTTATAAATTCTTGTGGTTAATTGTGCGTTGAAATTGAAGGGAAATATTCCCACAGCACGTGAAGGCAGTGTTCACTGACGTCACTTTGAATGAAAAAGAAGCGCTCAGCTGTAGTGCAGTCAGAGGGGAGGCGTGCGGTCTGTCAGCAGCAGCTCCTCCAACAGAGACAGCACCTCTAGTCAAGAGCTGTGACGAGACAAGGACCTCACAGAAATCGGTCGGGACAACACGAAGTTGTTGCGGTGTAGTTTGCACCCATTATGGCGGACCATCTTTTACATTATAGTGACTCAGCTGGGGTTGGCAACCGATTTGCCCGCAAAGGTGCTTTGAGGCAGAAAAATGTGCATGAAGTGAAAAACCACAAATTTACTGCGAGGTTTTTCAAGCAGCCGACGTTCTGCAGCCATTGTACAGACTTCATATGGTAAGCATTCCTAATGCATACCCTGTGTCAGCCCCTTATTCACTTTTGAGTGTAGTTTTTCATGAATGTTGAACTTCAGCAATGCTTTTGTAGTTCTTTAACTAGTTTAATATGTTTACATTAAAGCCTAAATGCGTTTGCAGATACTTGTGCGTTCGCCATTTCCATAGCGACAAGGACATTTTAGTGCACTGCACACTTGCAGCTAATTAGTAAATAGCAAAAGTGTGAAATTTGATTAGCCCTTGCTGTGTAAAATCAAAGCCACCCTAACCACCACTTATGATTTTTTGTTGCAGGGGATTTGGGAAGCAAGGATTTCAATGCCAAGGTAAACTACTTGCATGCGTGTATATTGGTGAATTTGTTACACAGAGTCAGTGGCATAAAGATAGTGTAGACCGACGTTACCATTGAGTGACCAAAGAGAAGCCCAGCGTCACTGTTAAGCTCAGTCAATCATACTGAAAAGGCAGAAAAGTTGGGCGTCAGTGTTCTTTAACAGTTGTCATCTTATTCAGTTTAAGTCTTTTCACTTGGCTAAACCTCAATTCAAGCATTTGAAAGTGTGTTGTCAAGTGGCTCCATGAACAAATACTGTGGAAGTTACACATCTAGTCACATTGAAATAAAAGGCTACACAGCAAATTGTTTAAATTGCAAAAGCTTTATTTGTTTCTTCAGGAGGTCACATCATTCTGCAAGGAAGAAAGCAGGGGTTAACATTTGCTGGGCAGTTACTTTTACAATGTTGATTGAAACATTTCCCTGCAACTGACACAATATCCATGTTGTTACCATTTGGTGCTGGAAGACCAACTTTGATCAGGCATTGTTTCAAACAAGCATTTAGGATAATTAACTGTCAAGTAGTGGACATACCTTTGAGGGTTCTTTAGAACCTAGGGGCAGCTGGTTGACCTTTGAAACCCTTTGACCTTTGGGGCACAGGATGGGGAAATTCTGGAGAGTACTTGGTATTGGTGTGGAGATACCTGGCTCGCTGGTAGCCATTTCTGGACTGGACAATATATTTTGGAGGAGTCAGCGGTTCACTCAGTTGCTGGTTAACCACAACTCTTTGCATCCATTCATCACGTGGCTGGTAGTCACTTTGATCCAAGTTAAGGCGCTCTCCTCCAGAGAAGCTAGAAAAGGGTCTTCCCATCCAAGATGGATAGACAGGCTTGGCTCCTACATTCATTTGGTAACTGGGGAATGAGGGTCCCCCTGGTGTTGAGACGTAGCCAGTTGCAGACCCCATGGAATTAGCTTGGCCATCCTCTCCTGCTGTATTGGAAGGCCCAGTTCTCTCAGATGGGTATTTAAAGACTTCCTTCAAAGATTAGTTGAGGGACATTCCTGAAGCCACCTCCACTGGAGCCAGAGTTTGAGCCCTGGTTTGGGGAACCATCACCAGAGTGGCCAGCTACACCAGAGTGGCCAGCTACACCAGAGTGGCCAGCTACACCAGAGTGGCCAGCTACACCAGAGTGGCCAGCTACACCAGAGTGGCCAGCTACACCAGAGTGGCCAGCTACACCAGAGTGGCCAGCTACACCATAACCTTGGTTATTTGGCTCAGGCTGCCAAGACGCAAAGCTGGGAGACTTTGTGGGTGGAGAGGTGGTTGAAGATGCAGGCTCATAGGCAGCTCTATTAGCCTGAAGAGCAAGTATATTAGCTGGAGCTGCAGGCATACGGTGACTTAGTTGAGCTTGGACATGGCTTAGCATCACTGGATTACTCAGCTGGTAGTTTTGGTTTAAAGGAAATATGAGTGGAATGTGAGCGTTTTCCTGGCCCCAGTCTCTTGAACCAGCATTAATAAGTCCTTCTACCTCATGAGCACGAGCTGTATGAGGCATGTTCTCTTGGGGTGAACCTGACCATTGCTCAACTGCAGGCGTCATGTAGTTTGTGTATATGGGCGTAGTAGCTTGGTCATCTGAAGCCTGCAAGTCAATCTCATCCAAGTTCAGCAAGTGATCTTCTCCATCATCACCAATGTTATGCACGTCAGCATTATATGGATATGGAGCTGTAAAGACAATTAAAATAAATATATACGCACACAAAAACACACACACCTCAGGCCAAATGTGGTAATTCATTTAGAAAGTCATTACATCTTAGAGCTGGCAATCCAGCACTGCATTCAGACAGCAAAAAACAAATCCAGGAGACGCTGCAAGAGGCCAGTAAAGGACAAACATTTGATTAAAATGGCTGTTAAAAAAGGTAATTGAAACAAATAAAGTGCAATGAAATGCTCAACTTCAATTAAATTTACCGCAGAAGAAGTCCAAGAGTCATGACTGTGGAAAAGCAGCACCCCGTTCTCTTCAGAGACTATGATTCGAGACAAGCAGCTCACTGAGTCTAACTGGACTTGAGCGTAACCTATCTAGAACTTCCTCTGCGTCTCTTTTATATCCAGTGTTCACTTAACGAAGCCAATTGGCAACAGCTGCTCCCAGAACAATCAGTGTCCAGATCGTTAACAGGTGTGGCAGCTGGACAACACCACCTACTGTCTCAGTGTGAAAGTCACCCTTGTTAACTCTTTGTTAGACTGTAGTGTTTACTAATTTAGCTTTTTTGAAGAACACTTTTTGCACATGGTAACTGTCAAAAGGTCGTAGTAGATTCTCACTTAATGCTTCTGCATGGAGTCAGGGTGCCACAGGTGCCCTGAAACCAACACTCTGTTGCCACCATCTTTGCTAGTGTAACATTTGCCCCTGGATATCTGATACTGTGGCAGCCAAAGAGGAGAAAGGCAAAGGAAAGATCTAGGACTGAGGGAGACGAAGTAGGAAAACAGTGGGACGAGTTATAGTGGGGAATACTGAGGTGAAATTAAGGTTAGATCACTGATAAGGCGCCTTTTCATGAAATTGGAACAACAAATATATTGTAAAATAAATTAGGAAATATTGGATCGAGAAATTGTATGTCATTTATTTGAATGCATAAAAAAAAGCATGGCTCTATTTTCACATGCTTTGCCTGTGACAAGATTACTACGATTGAGTTTAAAGTATGAACTACCAGGTATTGAAAAAGGCTTGATCATCAGTGTCGGGAGGGCCCAGTCTGTAGAGCTGCTGTGCATTTAGAAGGTGGTCATCTCAACATTATACTGAGTGGAATGTGTGGAAACAGAAGGGAAAGTATGTACTTTCTAAACAACACTATGATGATAAACTGACAACATAAAGACAATAGACCTATCTTTGCACCAACTTTACTGGCATGTGTATTGTTCTCGTGCCAACTACTGTCATTGTGTAGGGTCATGTAACAGAGTGATGTTGTAGTGAGAAGATCTGTGAGTTTAATTAACTCTTTGCTGAAACAGTGTCTACCTTATGTCCTATATCCATATGGACACGTATGTCTTTTACATGGGACTATGACTCCATATGTTGTGCTCATGCTCTCAGTATGCTGTGCATGTTTCCATGCATGTATACAAGTGATTACATTGCCTAGAGTGTACACTTCATGTTGCTTTTTTTTTATTCTAAATATTTTAGATTCTTCATGAGTACAGGGGCTTAACTGTCTGACGGGGGAGCTTGACCATTGATGCATCATGGGAGTGGGCTGACGGATGCATGTTCTTGGATGCAGACAGGATGTTGAATGTTTTTCTTGTACAGTGTACATAAGGAATGCATTGCTTTTTGCAAACCATATAGTGGGATAATCCCTGAAGGCCTTGGTGTATGAACTTCTCTTTTCTTCATGGAATGGATGCTTAATGGCTTTTGCAAGTCTTGATCACACTATTAAGACTCGAGATATAGGATTGTTAATATGTGTATCCATAAGACAGATACAGCCCAATGTGATCTCAAGTGGGCCAGAGCAGTAAAATCATAGCATAATAACTTATAAATAACGACAACTCCAAATGTTTCCCTTTGTTTTGGTGCAAAAAAGTACATTCTGAAAATGATCACATTTAATGAACTATCCTTTTACAAAACATTATGAACAACCTGAAATTTCTTAAGAAAGATAAGTGCAATTTCAACAATATTATGCCTCAGTTTATCATTTACACGTGCATTACACCTTACAGATCACAGTGTATCTACAAAGGCACATTTAGTCACAGGTAGCTGTAACTGAACAATATAGTAATTTACTTTATGATCAAAACAACTCGTCAAGATCTAGAAGTCATTTTAAATTTACATTAATTTCCACATCTGTGTAGTAATCCTGACACACCACACCATACAAGCTAAAGTGGGAACTATTAAGGAAGAAGGTTAAGTTATCTCCTGCCTTGCAAATGTATAAAATGTAAACATTAAAAAATTGCAGTTAATGTCTTCTCTGTAATTTTTACACTTTGCAAAGTCATCCGTATGTTTGACACCCCTACTCTAAGTCAAGGCATATATATTCCTTCTGTGAATGCAAACGTAATATTCATACATAAAGCTCAAGAACGGAATCTTTGAGAACTACTAGGCTGGAATGCAAAGTCAAATACTTCATACGGTCATACCTTCATGCTGCTCAAGGTGACAATGTTGCATGTTTGAGGTGCAGCTCCCCAGCAGAACATAAGAGTTATTAGAAAAGTGAGAAACCGTGGCTCCTGTGATCATTCATCTATATCCATTTCCCTGCATGGCAGTTTATTGTTACTAAGGTGTGGGTAGATTAAGGACGGTCTGGAGCATCTTGCTGTGCATTAAAACAACCACCAAATAGTGGCATTTTTGTTTATTCTCCAGTGATCACCCACCTCCACCATGCAACAGTGAGCAGTAGAGTGCGGTCCACAGTAGAGCTAAGGGATCCCTGTGTGGGTGGAGGACAGAGCCCCTGCTGCTCCCAGGTTGGAGACTGCGGTCTACCTTTGTATTGTTAAAGGTAACACAGGTTGTGTGGTTCTCTAGGATGAGGGATGTAACATGCATGTTTTAGAATCACTTAATAGCCAAGACCATATTACTTAATTCCTTTTGTTCAGTAGCCTCCCATTTACTGCCATTTTCTTGGAATTGTTTTACATTTACATTTATTTCCAGTCAACAAGATGTGACTCACCGTATAATTACAAATCCTTGTCAACAGCCACCTTACAACGCACCGTACACAGTACATCGGTTAGACATTATAGAGACGTGGATGGTTTTCTTTGGCTGTGACGCGGTCCACTGTGGAGAATCTGTAAAAGTGATACATCCTGTCATATGGACATGCTGAGTTCTATCCTAATGTATACACACAATACAACTACACACTCAACCCTTTCATTTTCTCCCCCATGCTGTGATTCTTGTACAGTATTTTCTTTTATTCCCACTCACTTTAATTCTGTGTTGCTTGTGTTTTTTATTCACAACTGTAAAAAAAATCCCTGAAAAACACAAAACTGGGCTTTCCAGTGAGATAAGTCTGTTTATTATACTGTAGGCTATGTTATAAGATTTAAGTCTATATATAAAACCAATTAACCACAACTTCTTGTGAAGAATTCAAATTTGGAAAAGATTGGCATGAACATTTTAAAATTTTATTTAAATTTAGAAGTGCCCCCCGTTAGCACAGAATGAAACGTATTACAGTAATATCGTAAATGGAAATGATTCATAATGGAACCATTAGGTGGACACACCTTATAGGAATCCCCAGTGTGATTTGATGAGTGTATTCACTGAGATCAAATGATGCAGGAATAAATTATAGGCTGTTTTCTTACATTTACGCATGGCATGGATATGCGCTCAACACTTGCAGCTCCACGTGTCTACGTATATTGCAAGTTCAATTTTAATTCAGTTTTCGACCTGAGAAAGAATGACACATCAACAATGGACGAATCCTATCAAAATATATAAAAAGAAATATGACAGAATTTTTTAATTAGTTAAATTTCACGTCTGACCTATTAATTCCCACAGGAAAACACAAAATGTCACAGAATGAGTGGTGTGAGAGAGTGTGTGTGAGTGTGTTTCAGTGTTGGATGCTCTGCTCTCCCCCCTCCTTGCCTTCCCCTCCTCCCTAGCCTTTGAAATGCAGCGTCTGTGGAAATGACTGTGCCATCTGGAGAGTTGAGAAGCCATTGCTGCGAGGAGAGCGCTACGTCTGGACGCAAGAAAGGCGAGAGGTGGAGGGAGAGGCGATTGGAAGTAGAAGAAGAAGAAAAAGCAGAGGATGTAACAATGTAGAGAGTGTGGAAAGAAACTGAGGAGGAGGCAAAGGTGAACGCATACTTACAAGACTACATAAAAACAGGAGGATTTGCAATTGAATGGGAGGAAGTGTGATAGATAATGAAGTTCAAGAGGTCTTTTACACATTCTGGCTTCTTGCTGCAGATTATTGGCAAAGATGAAGCAAACAGTGTGACTACTCAGAGCA
This sequence comes from Cottoperca gobio, assembly GCF_900634415.1. Lineage (NCBI taxonomy): Eukaryota > Metazoa > Chordata > Actinopteri > Perciformes > Bovichtidae > Cottoperca > Cottoperca gobio. Next base: position 10,488,412 of record NC_041362.1, on the reverse strand, counting down.
GAGGAAAAAGAGCAGAGTGAAAACAGTGGTGAGTATTATGTCTAGGTGATGACAAAACAGGCTGTAAACGGTGGCCAAGTTACATCTAAGTATTAATATCACAGACTGTCGGGTTAAGCCTGCTATAACCGACTTTATTTTGGCCACTGCGGACAGCGGAAGTTGTGAGCATTATATTGATATGGTGAACTTGTCAGAAAACAGTTGCTTATCAATGCATTCAGCAGCAACATTGTCATTCATGTGGAGTCATGTTTCTGGTCATCTGATGAATGTAAATGAGATATTCTCTCTTTTGTAGCTCTGACGCACAATTTTTTTTTTTTTAGCTTTTTCGCTGAAAACAATACTGTGAGATTGAACCAAAAACAGTAATGTTGTGACCAGATAGCTAACCAATAAGCTGAAACTCACTATAAAGCTCCTTAAAGCTGAGAGGTTTATCACCACGAGCGACCTCTTTCATATTGCCATTTGATATTTAAAGTATATAATATTGATTATAGTCACTGAAATGTGGGTTAAATCGCCTTTATCTTCTGTACTGTTATGTTTTTCTGAGTGGAACAAAATATGTGGGCAGGGTTTAATTAATAGAGCAATATAACATTCATCAGATCATTCAGATTGCTAAGCGAATACAAAGCTGTAGATGACTGGAGGCCTCCACCCCACACCTCCTCCACCCATGTTGTCAGCAGGAAGACGATACTTTTAGATGAGTGAATATGTTTTTTTTTTACATGTTCTGGGTACATACAGTACAAAGAGATAACGTAACAGTTAACACAGGGACACAGGAGTAGATCATAGAACATTTGTTTTTATTTTCTTTCATAGTCCCGTAATGTAATGAGGTGAGGGTGTGTAGACAAATGAATCAGAAGTCTTTGACAGTGCATATGTATTGAAACCTTCTTCCAAAAAGTCATCCCTTGTAGAGAGCCAGTATTTTGCTCAAGATGTTTTCTGTCTGTTTGCTCACTATGCTGTTGGCCTGAATCATCTCCATGTTGTTTTTGTTTCTTCTTAAGTCCGCTCTTTGCTTCCATGGTGACATCTCCGTTACTGTAACCAGCCTAGTTTGTTGTTGTGTTGGAAATATATCTGCAAATGCAGCCAATATGCCTACTCTCATTTACCAAACCAGTGACTGTTAATTCTCCTCAAGTGATAATGATGAGATCTTTATCGTGCGCACAGATGAGGGCGTTTGGTGTAGGCTGCTCCACCACTCTCTGGGACATGTGTTACCCCCGTAGGCGACATCATGTATATGTCTGTTAGCATGACGAGATGCTGACACATGGCTCCAAATAGATTGTCACTGGACCCTACTGGCAGCGTAGGCGTAGAGCCAATCACTTCCTCCGCTCAGAACGGAGCTGTGGACCTCATTAACCAATCAGGGAGCAGAAGTGAGGGGGTTTTGGAACATGAGAGCGAGAGCTGCTGAACTCCTGATGGGGATCCGCAAAACAATAACTTCTTCCACAACGGCGAGATGCAGCGCAGCTCCTCTCAAGTGGCGCAGTTGAGATGTGAAGGGTCCTCCTGCTCTACTCTGCTTTGAGTGTTAAAATGGCTTGGATATGTTTCATTAAATCTTACAAAACAGATCTACACCTTGTAGCTTTTTAGTACTTGACTATTTACCACATTTGTAGGAAATATATAATATAGTGAAATCATTCATTTAAAAGCGAATCTCATTATTTCTTTATTTAATCACTCAAGTGTGTTTATTATAAGGTAAACTCTATAAACAAAAAACTCACCAGTGCTAAGAAAAAAATACTAGGACTTGAAGTAACTCTGAATACGATTGACACTCGCTCTCAAACCTTGAATTATCTGAATAGTGGTTCAAAAGCAATTACAGCCAGCGTGATGATCAGAACCTGGAAGAACGAGGAAGTCAAATGCTAAATCAATCCATATTCTCAACCGATAAACCCTGTATAGTATTTTGAATTAGACGAAGTACAGTAAAAGCAATACGTGAATCCCGCAGCAGTCCTTTTCACAACTTTATTTTGAATATCTCATGAAAGTTATTAAGCTTAGCATTGAGTCTAAGAAATATCTGCTCGGGAGGTACTCATTAATATACAGTAGGCTTGTTGAATGTGGAGAAATCACTGAAACGTTCTGAAATATATCGACGGTTTAAAACCCTCTCTCCCAGCTGAACGGCATTAATTACACCAAGAGTGGAAGCTTTGCTGGCCGGGATAATTATGTGTAATTCTGCCTCTGATTCAAAATGTCCCTTTTTACTATTGAGTGTTGCTTCCCTCCTCTTCTCTGTCTCCCTTCCCTCCCTGTCCACTTCCTCACGCAACACTACTGTAGCAACAACATTTCCATTTGGTTATGATGATAACAGCTTCTCTGATGTGTGTTTTATGTTATCAGATCGCATGGTTATTCCAGCTCCTCTTGGTCTGACTTACTGACTGTATGTTCAACAGACTGAAACAGAACATACAAAACTACACGCATGATTTTCAGTACATACAGTATAGATGAAAAATACTGAGTCGATCTCAGCAATTCCTCGGCACCGCCTGTGTGCTTCAAAGGCCACCAAAGTTGCACCCTGTCAAGAAGTATTGGCTCTCGCTCTTCTTTGTCTACATTGGTAGCTTGTCAAATTGAATCGTAGAACCTTAACAGCCCGTGCCCGAAAGGGTTTTTGATCAGTGTGCCAGTTAGCACTACCCTAAAGACAGAGCAACACAAGACCTTGCTATGTGTCAACATAAGGGGATTGCCACAGTCTGGGTGCTAGACAAAGAGCTCTCATTTAAAACTCCACACTGCCAAGAGGGGCTGAGGAGGAGAAGAGAGGATTGACGGTGATGGGAAGTAGAGAGGAAATGTTTTAGTGTTGGATACAGAGGTACTCGATGTTAAGGCAAGAAGCTTGTGCCGTATACTGCCCATTACTGTGGGTCCACCATAATGCCATAAATGACTGTTTTTGAATTCTGAATGGTCTTTTTTGATGAAGGATAGCTGTGACAGATATGGTGTGTTTCCTGTGACTGCTTCACAATGGAAGCTACCCTGTTTATGTTTCATCAGTGGAGCGCTTTTAATGTGAAGCAGCAGAAATTTCATGAAAATCTTTCAAATGTTTCTGCATTCCTGCTGTTACAAGGCGATGCACAGATTAGATGAGCTGCCAGATGTGTCATCTATACTAAAAGTCAGGTATAGTGTGTGTAACGGAGGAACATGTGAATCAGCAGACCATTTCAACAGTGTTTTATTTTTCTCAGTATGTGTGTCCTATTATTATGATTTATATAGGGTTATTTGTATTAATATGCATTGTTTAAAGTCCCCCCCTGCCCGACTGTTGGGCCTCCCGTGGACTAGGGAAGTATATTTTACGATCCAATATTTCTTGCACCTTGTTAATGTTTGTATGTGCAGTGACCAGTTCCCAGAAACCACTCAGTAGCTTCTCACACACCAAACCTGCCCTGCGTCCCCTCTTACAAAATAATTTCGATTAACAGCATAAGTTCTGTATATTCATCATCTTCAATAGCAACTGTAAACTCTTGCCAGCATGGTGTGCCAAGGTTACCATAGTAACAGTGCTTTGCCCTCACTGCCAAATTTCTGCAAATACCCCATGCTTAGCACTACCCTTTAACAAAAACCCAAAACATAACACAGGAACTTGGCATCACCTCTTCAGCTTCAATTTATAGGAACATAATGGGTCTCAGTAGCCGTGATGATGCATTTGTGAGCCCGTCTGGGTGGAACGTTTGTGAACTATAACTCAAGATATAAATTAAGTGATGAAATCCCAAACCAGCCGCACTTTGTGATCGCACCCCGGAGCACAAAAACAGGGAGGAGGCCATCTCATAGCCAATTCCCGACAGATTTTGCCCCCAGTCTCAGTGCAGCAGTGACCGCCACGAGTGCAATATTTTCTGTCTTAGCAGATCATGTCACAATGTTTTGCTTGCATAACACAATGTCATCTGGTGACATTAAAAAAGGGTCTTTTTGGAGGTGCGGCAACATTACTCAGCGGAGAGTGGGTAGTTAATTGTCAGGGAGCTGCCTGTGTGTTTTTGCTGAGGCACAATGCAGTGTCATAAGATGACACATGCTGTTCCATCATAAACTATGTTTTAAAAAACAAAGGCAAAAGTGCAGTAGCGAGGAAATCTGAGGTGAGAGAAAGGCTGGAAGATATTGGAAGGACGTGTGTGATGGCGTTCTCAAAAAACATATATGTGTGCGTTTGTTTTTGCTGTCTGCATGAACAACAATAGAGAGCTACGGGAGCAGTCACAGAGCTGTGATTGAATCTGCGTGTTTAAAAAGAAATGGCACCAAGAGGAGAGACAAAAGAGATTTGTGACAAGATGTACCAACCGGCTGGCGGCTAGAGTGTTACTTCAAACGTGCTGTTAACTTTCCACCACACTGTTGGAGCATCTGTTACAAAAGTACCTCCCAGTATAGTGTCAGTATGTTTTTTTAGGTCGGTTAATGCTCATGCTCAACAGTTTGCCTCTGCATCTTGGATTCATTTTGACCTATGTACACACTGACACAGTGATAGCAGAAAGTGTTTTTAGAGAACATTTTTTTTTAGCCAGTGCTTTATCTCAGCAGTGCTTTATTGGTTGAAAGATGGCAGCATGTTGAACTTTCATCCATAATAGATGGTGCACCAAAGATTTATAAAAAGAAGACACCATCGACATAGAACAGAGGACCTACATTCCAGCGTCACACGTTTAACCCCATTAATGGTCTATTCTTCTTATCTACCTAAACCATCTGTTGCCATGATAACATATAATATGTTCAGTGTAACTTAGTTCCTTTCTTAAACTCAAGGTGACTGGATCTATAACGTAAGTGTGTATTTGTGAGTGCGACACCCTCCCCGGAGGAATTTCGAGCTCACCTCTACACTACGTGTCACTCCACTCCAGCTGTGCCTAATGATTTCTGCGGTGATTACATCCACGGCTATTTTGGGAATGGTTTAAGTCAGAGGTATCAGCCTTGACCCACATAGGGTGAGCACAATGTGCACTCAGGAGGATTCCTTTCTCGCTGGGCGTGTGATTTATAGCGTGTGTGTAACAGGGAAGTATCATCAGGTATGACGCTCAAGAATCCAAGGACAAAAGAGCAAAAAACTAAGATGGGAGTCTGGTTTTCATTTGGTACTCCTCTCCAAGATCTCATATTCACACTCTTACTATATGCACATAATCTGTGCTGTAGATCATAGGAGAAGGTCATAGTGGGATGAAAATCAATAACCATTATATAATGCTATCACGCCTATTTTTCAATGCTGAGTGGACTTTATTTGACCAAGAACCTCAGTACGTTTGATCAACAAACCTCTGCAGCACTCAGTTGTACCATCATTGTCGTCATTGCACTGATCGTCTGTTAGTGATGCAACTAACGATTATTCAAATCAAATCAAATCAAATCAAATTTATTTGTATAGCCCAATATCACAAATTATACATTTGTCTCAGTGTGCTTTACAGAGTGTACAGGTTACGACACCCTCTGTCCTTAGACCCTCGCATCGCACAAGGAAAAACTTCCTAAAAGAAACCCCATAATTAAAGGGGGAAAAAATGGAAGAAACCTCAGGGAGAGCAACTGAGGAGGGATCCCTCTCCCAGGACGGACAGTCGTGCAATAGATGTTGTATGTACAGGATAAACAACATAGTACAAATAAAGTAAAAGTTTGGATGAATCCAGGAAAATGTCAAAAAGGCTTCCCGGTGTCCAGCAGGACCAGGGCAGCAGGCACAGCCACGATTCCTGATCCTGATGTAAACTTTATCAGTGGCAACCTGCCACATGAGACACAGAAACTCCGGGGATGATGCCCTGGATGATGAGTTAGTAACATACATTTACATAAATGCATACAGATAGAGAGGGAGAAGAAGAGAGGGAGGGGAGGAGAGAGGAAGAGAAGGAGGAGAGCAGGGAAGTGTCCCCCGGCAGTCTAAGCCTATAGCAGCATAACTAGGGGCTCCAGGGCAAACCTGAGCCAGCCCTAACTATAAGCTTTATCAAAAAGGAAAGTCTTTAGCCTACTCTTAAATGTGGAGAGTGTGCCTGCCTCCCGAACACAAACTGGAAGCTGGTTCCACTGGAGAGGAGCTTGATAGCTGAAGGCTCTGGCTCCCATTGTACTCTTAGATACTCTAGGAACTACAAGTAAACCTGCAGTCTGGGAGCGCAATGCTCTAGTTGGTTTATAAGGTACTATGTCGATTAATTGCTTTTTTTTCTCTATTATTCAATTAATCATTTTGTTTATAGAATGTAAACAAATATGTATAAACAAAATATAATAAATGTCAAAAGATAGTTCACTTTCACAAAGAAAAGCAGCAAATCTGCACATGTATATTACGCGGCATATTGCTTTAAAAATTTACTGAAACAATGATTAAAATAATGGCCAATTCATTCTGTCGATCAACTACTGTATTAAATGACTGTCTATTTTTAAAATTCTAATTTTCCTGTTATTGTTATTTGAAGTCAGTTTTGATAAAGCTGTCAGCCTAATACTTGAACTGTAGCCTACTGTAAAGTAAATTCATAAGCTGCAGATAAAAGGTAACTAAAAGGAAATGCAGGGAGTGCGTGGCTGAGATGGACACGTGGGACTTTCCCAGCCTCACAGTAATATTTTAGCTATTTCTATGCAAGGACAAAGATGCAGGGAGACAAAGGGAGTGAGGGAGAGGCAGAGGGTTAGAAAATGTGTGTGCCAGTTTTCTGAAGCGTGTGTTCCTTCCTGCTCCTGGGGTGCAGTGTGTGTGTGTGTGTGTTGTGCAGTTTGAGGGTCACCCAGTAAGAGACTACAGCGCAGCTCTTAGTCATCCTCACACCTCGCTCTCTTTTTACCTGACTGCCCATCTGTCAACGTATTTACCACCAGAAACAGATTCCATGCTGTAAACAAATTAAAATATGCAAATTTGTACTTATGCATAAGGTCACAGTCAACACTGAGCAGATAGTGTTTGGAAATGTTAATGAGTATAGTATGCTGAATTTTGAAGGCTCTTAGCAAAGCTGCGAAAAAGATAGTTGTAAAACCTTTATTTTATGCCTTTTTATGCTGAATTGGTTTTTACATTTGATCTACTATGATCCAACATTTAGCACCAGTCAGAACAAGCTCAATTATTAAGATGTTGGAGTATCAAAATAGATTTTCCAATTCCTGGAGAAAGTGGGTAAATTAGCTTTAGCTAAAGCTAGCTCACCAGTTAGCTAGCCGTAGCTAGTGTGTCATTTCTCCTCAAAATGAAACATTTGGCTTTGTTAAGTAACGGGGTATGCTTTTAAGGGTATTTATCACTTATCTTGTATGTTGTAGACTTGGGTTAGCTATTATTGGGTTGACCACATCTTAAGTAGTTTCCATATTTATAGACGTGTAGCTTCTGGGAATGGGACAACTGCAAGCTGATGATATACTGTAATAATAACTAAAACTCTCTGCTATTGATATTTCCAGAAAATACTCTAGGCAGACATTAAAGGGAACAAAACACACCTACAGTAAAGTAGCCTACTCTCTCACACACACAATAGTTAAGTGGGATATCAGATGTAGGCCTATGTCTTTTTGGCAGGCAGTTAATGTGCTAGAAAGCTGCTTTGAAGGTGAACTTCTGGTTAGTATGAGCTCTCTTTTACACATTAAAAGCTTAAAAGCTTGTATTAAAGAAGGAATTTGTGTAGACTCAGCTACTTTTCTGAACACATCAATGCACATGGAAACCTCTCCTTTATTGCCTGTTTTTCTTACATACATGGAAAAACATTCACCGGCGCTCCATCTGCAGTATTCTCACCTTGTTCGCTCTTGTCAGGAAGGAGATGAGGGAGGACAGGAGACGGAGACTATCAAGTCCCAGTCTCTAATTGAAGGTGTCATGCTTGTGTCTCCTCTTCGTCTTTCCCAGCCTCCCTGCTCCGCTCAGGGCAAATATAGCAACAGGCACCACAGGGGAGAATCAGTGCTTTCCTATCATGTTTTTTTTGGCATCTTGTATGGTTGAATGGAAGGAATTTTATCTTTTTGATCTGCGTTTATTGTGTCCGGGGTCCCACGGATGAAATTACTAGGGAGAGTATTTCTTAGATTCTGTGCTTCTGTTGTTTGTGTTTCAGAGTTTGCAACTTCCCTTTCTTTAACTGATTCAGAGATGCTTTGTCTACATCATCTCATACTGCAAACAGAGAAACGGAATACTGAGCGAAAGCCACAATATTACTTGATTAGACTAAAACTGTTTATTAATTAGGCTTAGAGCTTAATAACTAAATGAAATTATTATCCTTGCTGCCCTTAAGGATGTGTGTGGGTTTGAGGACGTTTTGTTTTAAAATCTGAAAGCCTGCACTGTAGCAATAGATCCTGAGGACTTTAATTACTTTATGAAAACAGAAATATGGCCAACAAAGCATAAAAGCATAGAAAAAATATCTAATTTTCTCTTGTCACCAGTGACTTTTAGCAAGTTGTTACTCTATCTCTCTATACATACTATCTACAACTAGGATATACAGTATAAACATGATGCATTTGCAAAATGGTGACAAATCTCTCTGCTAGTTCAGTATTCAAGCCAGAGGGAGGAAATGCTAATGCTGAAGCAAGAGAGCGCAGTTGTTATGCATCCTTAGGGATCTTGAGAACTGTTGCTGGCAAGCCTACTAAAAGGGTGAAAGAGAAGGTGAAGCTCAGTTTACGGCTTGTTGACCTTTGATCAGTCTCCTATTACCTTTATTGTATCTATGCATTCTTTTTCTGCATGCAAAGTATCAGCGAAATACAAGACAGCTTCTCTTCACGGGTCATATTTTGTCAGCTACCAAGGTAACGATTATTACAAACAAATGTATGTCTGGTGCTGTCATACTGTACATACTGATCCATATAGAGTACATAGTATATAGTGAGTGAACCCTCTGAAATAAAGCGATCGTAAATAATATGATAATAACAAGGAAATGCACAACCAAATGAAATGAAAGAAGAATTGAACCAAAAGAAAAAAAAATTTGCCAGATAAACATCTAACTGAATAAAACATCAGATGCACCAGGGAAGTACAGACAATTCTGTAGAGTACAACTGCAACTAACACTTTTATTATCAATTAAGTTGCCACTTTGCCATTGTGTGCATTGTGTCGACACGATTCCACGAGTCTAAGCTGACATTTAAATTACCTGTTTATTCCGATCAAACACACCCAAACCCAAAGATATCCAGTTACTATCAAAGAGACAACAAGCACATATTTACACTTATTTAGAATTATTAATTTGCTGTTGATTCATTATAAAGTTTCATCTCTGGTACGTTTAAAATGTGTGTTAATTCTATAGTGTGTATTTATCTTGCATGAACATATGGTCCAGCTGATGTAGAAACAAAACATAGTTGTCACGCACATCCAAAAACCACGAAAAAAACCAAAATCAAATTATATTACATTACATTACAGGTCATTTAGCAGACGCTCTTATCCAGAGCGACTTACAGTGAACTAACTACAGGGACAGTCCTCCTGGAGCAACTCAGGGTTAAGTACCTTGCAACCTTCTGGTTTGGAAGGCGTACCACTAGGCTATCACCACCAAATAAAACATGGAAAAATTCTACACACTGTAGATCCCTTACGTTTAATGTTTTAGCACTTCCACACAAGTGACATTTTGAGCTTCTTCAGACCAGCTGACGTAGGCCTACGTGTATTTTGTGTGAGTAATAACAGATTCTGCAGCTGCAGAATGACCAACAAATCTTTCTGCAGAGCAGGAATAGTAAGCCATACATCAACCACAACCCACATGGTAACACACAGCAGGACTGCTCACACCTACTCACTCACTGTACACACACACACACCTATATACTGAACACACTGCGGCCTGTTTCTATCGAGCAGATATTACAATAGCACGTTGTCCCTGTGACACCATTGCAGGCTCTGTAATGCCAACTGAATGTCAGACAGACACAGTAGCCTCAACTAGTCGGTTCGGACTGTGTCAACAGCGCTTTTATCCCGGGCCGGCTACACGTACAGAGCACATTTCACACAACAGTGTGGCAGTGGAAGCTATTGAGTAAAAAATGAGGCCTCCATCTGAAAGAGCTGCTCTTCACGTTGAGCCAGAGAGGGCTGGTAAGAAACACAGTGGCAGAGACAGGAGGGAAAGCAGTGGGCGTAATTGTATCTGAAAGTGAGGTTAACCACAGACGTATTCAATGGGCCAGCTAAATCACCCCAGTGTAGAGAACAGTTAAAATGAAGAGAAGGGTGTGAGGCTCAAAACCACTCGTCCTACAAGCTCCTTTGTCTCTTTTTTCACCACTCTGGTCCAGACGGAAATATCTCAACAACTGTTCAATGGATCTGCATTGCGTTTTGTGCAGATAATCATGGTCCCCAGAGGATGAGCCCTGCTTCTTATCCAGTCAACATCTACGAAATGGATTGCCATGAAATTGGGTAAAGACTTTGATCTCTCCCTCAAGACTAATTGTAACAACTTTGATACCCCTTTTCATCTTTGATGCAGCATCATCAGGTCGAAACTAAAATGTGTCCAATTCTTTGGTTTTGACAACACCATAATCCCTCAGCTGTACTTTTGTACGAATTAGCAAATGTTAGCATGCTAACATGCTGAACTAAGATGACAAACATGGTACATATTATACTTCCGTAACCTCAGCATGTTAGCATTGAATTGTGAGCTTGTTCGCATGCTGACGTTAGCACTAACTGTATCTCACAGAGCTGCTAGCATAACTGTAGACTTCTATTGTTGCATTCTTGAAAGATACTTTTGCAAAAAAAACTCAAATACACTTACTTACTTAAACACCTTGACCAAATATATAGATGTGCATTTTATTTCCCTGCTAGTCTAATATCATCAAATCATGCATTCAACCTGTGCGACAGGATAAAAGGGATACAGCTCACAGGACTTCTTGAGATGGCTGTATGTTAAGATGGAAACCTCGTGCATTTCCAGTAACACAGACATATAGTCCTGTTTGCACAGTAAAAGGTCATGAGTTATTTAGTGCACCAAAGAGCAAAGAGAGTGTTGACCAGATATACTGTACTGTATGCAGCAGGTATAGGTTGCTCTATCTCCTTCTGATCCTTCAGAGCTTTTCTTCTTTTTGTTCTTCAGAATCACATCGTTAATCAGTCATTAGAAAAAAATATGGCTATGAGAGTGAACCAAGACAAGTTGCAGCTGAACAGATTAATAATGAGCTGAAACTTATTGTAATACACACAGTTGAGTGTAGCTGCAGATTTAGGTGATGATTCAGTGATGTCATAGTGTATGTGGATTTTGTTGGTGTCGAAAAGCCCTTCTAGCTGTCAAGCAGGTCTTTACTCCCAACAAGACTTAAGTGGTTTTAACAGTCTGACTAACGTGCTGACCTTGCTATCCTTGATGCCCTTTCACTAGCAGGGCTGAAAAAGTCATGTCATTGAAACTGAAAAAAAAGGTCAAGCATGGGGTGGCGTGGGAGGTAGCAGGTGCTAATTGAAACCATCTTGCAGAAAGCGCAGAATGCCATTTTGCCACAGCTGATGCCTTTGGTTTTTTCTCAGCCTAATTCAGCTCCAAATGGTACGAGCCATGCCCTCGACAGGCTGACTAATCACTCTACACAGGCTTGGACGCAGGCGTGTGGATCGACTAGGCCAATTAGCCAAGTACAAAGACGCCTATCGATGAGAAGAGTCCTGCTCCATCTCTCAGCCGAGTGGCATTAATGAACAATAGCGGGACTGAAGCAACACTACAGTTTACTGACTAGCTTTACTACTGACAATGGCCAGGTTTTCTGGCTCAATCCTCTTGACCTCAATACAGCATGACGCCGTTTCTCTGGGGCTCTGCAGTTTTCGTGCAACAAATATACACTTCTGGACGGCTTAAGAGAGGGACAGAGAATGAGAGGTTGTGTGTGTGTGTGTGTGTGTGTGTGTGTGTGTGTGTGTGTGTGTGTGTGTGTGTGTGTGTGTGTGTGTGTGTGTGTGTGTTTTCAAGTCTCTGCATATTTGAGGAGGCTGTAACTGAGTGTGTAAATGTCCATCTGTGAGTTCTCTCCTAGCATCTGTACATTTGCATCTGTGCATCTGGAGGAGGGTGTGTGTGTGTGTGTGTGTGTGTGTGTGTGTGTGTGTGTGTGTGTGTGTTTGTGTGTGTGTGGGTGGCCTTGTACTGAGAGCTGTTCAGTCTGCTCTTGTCTACTTGGTCAGTAAACTTGGCCCCTGCTGACCATCAGCCCTACAGCTCAGCAAAATGAGAGGATGGGAAGCCTCCAACTATGTCTTCTGACTCACAATCAGATAATACAAACTCCAATTCAGTGAATCAAAATCAAATTTATTTCCCAATTCCACCTTTCTTAATTTCCTTTTTTTGCCATGTTTTTTCCTGTTCTTCATTTGCTTTCCTGTCACCCCTTTCCTCCAGATTCCTTCCCCCCCCTGTTTTTATCCAATCGTTAACCAATCTCCGACACCTATAATTAAACCAGAGGAGTCTTCTCTCTCTAACTCCGAGCTACCTGTGTGTATACCGACTCATGTACTGTTGTTATTCACAATTTACTAAGCAGTGTTTCATGCCCGCAAAAGGCTACGATGATTCATCTTAATTTAGGTATTGTATTTGGTCATCTGACTCCAGGTGGATGTGTAAGTCTTCCATCACAGGGGTATAAATATGATTCATAGGCTACTACTACATTAAATGAACCATGATTCATGCAGCTCAACCAAAGCACCGCTGGAAACATTTGTGAGGTGACGTTGTTATTAAAGCTGAAGTCTCTGGGCCTTTTTGCTACTTGGAAAACGTATCTCATTGGGCCGTCATGTTTGTATACCTGACGCATTAACCAGATCTGATGTGTTAGTCTCTGATCAACAGAAGATCTTCGATTTTTTTGTGAAAACAGCTACCAGTTTTAATATCCATGTTGAAGTGCAGAATAAAATTGAAATCAAGCGAGCCTTTTAATCTGACCTAAACATTTTGTTTAGTTACATTTGAAGGAAGCTAAACCTTCATTATAAAGTTTGCTCTCTCGTGCTGGTTGTCATATAAAGCCTTTTGAAATGTTGCCGTTGCTTTTTTGTTCATGTTGACAGAAACTTAAAAGCCCTTAAATAAAATGTTCTTGAACATTTCTGCCATAGTTTGAACCGTTTTGGTTGTTTCACATGAGAGATTTCTGTCTCTGCTCTTCTGTCTTTTGGTTTGAAGAAGTGATGAATCTGAGTTGAAGTGTTTCATACTTTAATGCACTAATTAGGGTTTAGTAATATTCAAATCAAAATATGATGACAGTTGTGGGATAATTTTGTATTCTAAGGCCACTGTCTATCTAATCTAATCGAACAAGTGTTTTATAAAAAGCAGATTAGCTGAGTTGTTGAGTGCTTAACATTACGGTAGACTATGTAGACTACTGAACTGAATGTCAGGTACACAGCAGTTATCCATCATAAGCTACTGCTCATACCAGACCAAACAAGGATATAACAGCAAAACTGTTGAGTGCCCTGAATTGAAAATGAGTGTTTTATTGCTAATAAATTCAACTTTTAATTTGTAAGAGAAACAATATGACAAAACAAAGCAGTTAAGACTTGCAGCGATGTGAATTATGTGCATCAGGGCTCAGGTTTCTGAAGCTCATCAGCATGTAGTCTCACTGTGGGAATAAACGTACGAAGGTGATTCAGGGTTGTAGAAGAAGTATAACATTGTCGCTGCTCTTTGCTTTGATGTGAAGAAAGTACGAGAAACAGTACATGCGAGAAAAAGGGCAAGAGCAAACATCAAAGCCGGCTTATTTGAGCAGCAAGTGTACCAAACTGTTTAGCTGCCACATTGTATCAGTTGTATATCAGCAGCTGCAGTAGGATGTCTGCCTGTAGTGGAGAATACACCCCAGTTGTTTATCTCTTATATAATCCATCTAAGTTTTTTATAAAAACTGTAAATGTGTTTACTCACTGAATAGTGTTGAGACTTTGCCTTAGGCTATACTGCATTATAATTGTGTGTTAACTAAAGCACATTTTTATATTAAAGCTTGTTTTATTTCTACCACAGAAGTGAGTTTTGATCAAGATCACTATTTTTGTATTTGAACAGGAACGTGAAAGACAAGAGACACGAGATGAAAAGCAAGACCTGTGAGAGAATTTATGGAACGTGACTGAAATGAGGGGGAAAAAAATGATTATTTATGTTTCATAATGTCCTGAGACGAATTTAGCCTTGACTTCACTGGTCCCAAACAAATTAGTCTAGGACATTTAGTGCCGCAGGAGTGGAAGATGCTCTGATGTGGATGTGTGGTATCAGCTTGTCTCCAGGCATCAGACTGGGACTTGGCTGTGACCTTTGCCTTTTGCCTCACTGCCTGCTCTCTCTGTGTGTGTGTGTGTGTGTGTGTGTGTGTGTGTGTGTGTGTGTGTGTGTGTGTGTGTGTGTGTGTGTGTGTGTGTGTGTGTGTGTGTGTGTGTGTGTGTTGCGCACATAGAAGCCAGAGTCATTGTAAGGGAAGCCGCTACCTCGGGCGACTGACTGTGTTCGATCATGTATGCATATTCAGGGGCCTTTTTTTAGAATATATTTATTGCTTTTTACACATGGGTGTGTTTGCGTGTGTGCTTTCTACCACATCCTGTTGATAGCCAGTCTATTTTGGTCCTGTCTGCAGTAGTGTCTGCCTAAAAGCCTGTATGGACTACAGCTAGCTAGACTCATTACATCACTACAACTGTGACACCTGATACACGGGCACAGGGGGCTCTGAGCGAGACCACTGCAGGTGATACATCACTGACTGGACGTGTGTGTGTTTTAGAATATGACGAGACCCTATTGATTGTACACTGTGTGTGTACCTGCTGGTGGGTCCATCTTGTCTGACAGAAATAAAGCATAAGTAGTGAATACATTAGTTTATGTGTGTATCAATCGATCAATCAATTTCATTTGTCGCATGAACTCAGCGTTAAAATGTGTGAACGTATGTGCAGAATGTGTCTTTGTGCAAATGCATGACTCAAAAGCGTAAACGTGTATTTGCATACATGCATGTGTATGCTTAAACCTGTTTATTTGTGTGTGTCGGCGTCTGTGTTCAGAGTCATATTTAATTCATGAGGCAGTATCAATATTTCCCCTGTGTGGCTCAGAGATGTCTGGCAGCCAAACACTCCCACCTGTAGTTTGGAATAATTGATCCAATCCTCCAGTGGCCATTTTTTAAAATGCAAACACTATTAGTGCTGCAAAAACCTTTTGTTGTATTTAGGCACAATGGCGCTTTGAGCTAAATGCTTTTGTCAGCATGCTAACATGCTCACAATGACATGCATAATGTTTAGCAAGTATGATATTTACCATGTTCGCAATCTTAGTTAAGCGTTTACTTATTAGCACTTAATACAAAGTTCAATTGACGGGATTGTCAGGAGTTTTGCAGGTATTTAGTCATAAAAAAAAAAAAGTCAGAGGATCAAAGTGAGGATTCATCCCCTAGGAGCCATGAATGTCTCCACAAAGTTTTGCGTGGTTGAAAGTTGGATCCTTTTTGCTCTCAGAGATTTATTATTGCGGTCTTGAAGATGGGTAAAAAATCAATCAATATCTAGGAATTTGAAGAAAAAAAAATCATGATATTTGATTATATTCATCAATCTATCCAGCACTAATTTTATGTGATAATAAAAATTTATGTTTTACTGTGTGACGGGAAAGTGAGAAAAACTAATCACATCTTGCAAAAAAAAGCAAGCAGGCTCCCCAGGGAAATCGTCTCCACTGTCTGTGTCTGCTGTAACAAGCTATCCAGACATGCATAATCAAACACAGATCTCAGAAGACGGGGAGCCAAGGTGATAACTGCCATCGCTGCCAACCTGCAGGGCTGTGTGGGAGGAGACTGAGGACAACATAAGCGCTGCGATGCAATCTGACAAGACCAACTTCACCTTTAACTCCACTGAAAGTCCTCCCACCTTCTATCACCCAATCAGATGTTATGAGGTTCCCATTTTCTCCGTCTGTTACTGTACGTGAACACACAGCAGTTCAGTGAGTTTGTGACGATTGTTTTGTTTTGCTTCGTTAAAAATTGAGCAGCATCCCTACTGTGCTCAATTTCCCCTGAGGTGTTTTCTACTCTGTTCTCGGCAACTCCCTGCTCCCTTGCAGAAATTACATAATTCTTTATATATGCACACACTGTGTATATAAACAATCAACCACATGCATATTCATACGGCAAGATATTGTGGCAAGGGAGATAATTGCTAGACACAAACAGAGTTCTAGGGAAGTTTTGCTAAGTGTGTGTGTGCCCTTAAGGAGACACAAGGAGGAAGATTATTATTTTCTGCTTTTCTATTTTCATCATTATATCTTCCTATCTGTTCCTGTCTGCTCTATTATTTCTCCCATTCCCCTCTCTTCTTCTCTTCTTCTCTGTTTCTTGTGATGTAATCCATCAGCGGTCTCTGTGTGCAGCTTTATTGTTGCGTTCAAGGTCACATATTCACTGTTAACTCTGTGTATGTGTTCGTACCGCATGCCTTTGTCCTTTATGCCTATAGCATGCATAATTGAATGTATGGGCTGAAATTGAGTTTCCAGGCCTTTGTTATAGCTGCAGCTCATTTCCTCCCTCTGAAGGCGAACGCTCGTTGCCAGTATATATCGCACATATATCTCCCAAGGGTAGTCAGAAAAGGACATAGACTTATAGTGATATACTGATGCAATTTAGTCTGCTACAGTTATTTTACTGCCATTAGTGCCATTACTTGGTACTGGGTTTTTCCTGCATAGGGGATTAGAAGGTGCCCCGCCTTGCTTCAAATCCTTTGATGTATTTCCTAAAAACCGAGATAAATATTTCAACAGCAGTGCGGTGAAAATGATGGATGATATGCTATCTAATTAGCAATGACCTACGAGGCATAACTCATCTTTAAAAGATGCGGTACATTTGTCTGACAGGACAGGTGCTGCTCAAAGATTTTTTTTTGTTTAACTGTATATGTATAATTCATAATTATCGTATATTCATCATATTAATTGTAAAAAAATAAACAGAGTATGCTGAAATAAAACAAATTTACACTTCAAAAAATACAGGACAAATACCAGGAAGATATAAAGTGAAGTATCCTGCACAAAATAGAACATACTGCTGTTTCCTCTCTGGCTGTCTTAACTGTCATCGAGTCACTCCCACCGTGGTCGCTGGCCATCGATCTCCTCCAGTCTCAAGGGAGAGCTGGTGGGTAGGGGTCATGTGACCTGGGGGCTCTGGGAATTTCAGATCTGCCACTCACTGCAATGGCAGCAGTTCAGAGGTCCCACTGTTGAAACCAGAGACTTCTGGAAGAAATATAAAACGTGTATGAAGTTATGTTTATGCTTCTATGGTGATATTGACATAAAGTGTGTAGAGAGATACATTTTTAATCACACAGTATGGACATAAAGAAGTGCTGAACAGGGATGAAATTTGCTCTTCTTATTTGCTTTTTTGCTGCTTTAAGTCCAGATTCATTCGTCTATGTCTCAGTGTGAGAGCAGAAGACTATTGGAAGTGACCAGGGCGGTGCACAACATACAGATATAGTTTCCCTTTGAACTCTATCAACATTTGATGAGAACTTGACACAGTACTTCTATGTGCTGTATATAAGATACGCTACTTCTATTGACCTTTTATACGATTCTCTTTTATCTCTCTGGAAGAGCTTTTCACTCATCTTCTACTGAACGCTCACATGCACGTTTGTTTGCACGACGTGTCGTGTGTATCAGTTTATTTATATCAGTTTATTGACCAGGTGGAGAGCGGTGGAGAGGAAATGTCTTCCCTCACTTCTCCACCACAGTGGGGTTCAGTACACAGTGTTCCAGCCCTGGCCAGAATCAAGCCTAAAAATAACCAAGAGCGGAAAATACACCTACCTCACCCTCTCCGTGCCTCTCCTCTCCTCCTCTGTCATTCTTCTTGCCTGAAATGACAAACAATTTACAGAAAGACTTCAGAGCCATAACAAGGGGGGGGGGGGGGAAACAGAGCATTTTACACAATGAGCAGCCTGGTTTGGAGGAAGCTTGTCTGTCTGTCTGTTGATGCTGGCGTACTTTCTAGAAAAGGGGCACAATGAATAAACTGTGCAGAATGTGTCACTTCAAATGCATAATATGTCATTTTCCTCCACTAGGGTCTCTCAATCAAAACAGTAACAAAAGATGTAGTTTGGTAGCGTGGGATCATAGGAGTTGTTGTCTTTACCACCATTACTATCATTGCTGTCAGCTTCTCCTGGTTAGGATTCCTTCATTGTTTGTCGTTCAATAGGTTTTTAACTGGAGCCGAATTATCCGCAGAGGCCTCCTCCTCTCCAGAACAAACGGAGCCGGTGATTAAAACCGGTAAAAACACTGCTTCACACAAAGCTGTTTCAGGCCAGAAATCAGTGTTTCCCTGGTGGACACAGGGCAGAGGAGCTGAGAGCTCATCGCTAACATTTGCTCAGTTTGTGTCTCGTTGTCTAGTTTAAGATTCAGAAATCCACAAAGAGGATATGTCGCCATTAAAGGCGATCAAAGGAAGTTTTACCTTGATTAAAATGACATATTTAAGTTCACAACTCTTACTATATTTAACATCTAGCCATTTTTAGATATTACGTGTTACATATTATGCATTTAACTAACTACACCACAACAATACTTTGGCACTAAAAATGTTGTAGATTCAAGAGTGTAATTGCATAGTTGTTTAAGCAGGCAAAACATTCCTTCGAAACATGTCTACTGTGATAGGAACCCTAAACCCGTGTGGATTTGTTCCCTCCCTCTCTGCCTATTCATCCGTCCAGCACACTTCCTTCTATCCTCCTGTGGATCTTGGATCAAAGCCCCACTCCTCTTTTGTGTTCATATGCACTCTCGGGGCCCGGATCAATTGATTGCGTCTGGAAGGTATTGAGTTAGTCCAGCGCTGCAGGTGTCCTACCCTCTCCCTTATCTTCACCGCAAGCTTTTCATGTGGGCAACAGCACAGAATAATTCTATTAACAGTGGCTGGGCAGATTACCAATTTCACTAGATTAGCCAGGGGTAAATCCTCACTTTAAAGGATCAGTGGTTGAGAGATAGGGATGTGGATGGAGAGGTGGAGAAATGCCACCATAGAGTATAGTGTGCTGACCTTTGGAGACAAACGTATAGGGTACAAAGCACTTTTCCTCTTCCTCACACACTCACTCACAAGTTTGTGTTGTGTAAGCTGCTTTGTAATGCCAAAGCCCCTTATCTCTATGCCTATACAATTAGGCTGGTGAAACAAAGCCCATAGTAATTAATCATAATATCCCTGACAATACAGTGTGTCAGTGTGTCACCTCTGCTCCTGCTGCGTCACACAGCTCTCCCTGAGAGGACTTAAACTGTCTGGAGACACTTCCCAGTGCCTGAGTCATACCAAAGGTAAATGGAACACTCACCCACACATTCATACAGAGTCAGAGGCTAGTATACAAGGTATACTGCTCATCAGGAGAGATAGACATTCACACACACCGTCGGTCATGCCATCAGGAGCAATTTAGGATTGGGACACTTCAACATGTTGACCTCAGGGGCCTGGGATCGAACCACCGACTCTCCGACTGATGGACGACCGCTCTACTCCCTTCTAGTGGCATTACGCAAATAAAACACTCTTAATTAAGTACTCCTACAGGTCTCTTTGTATGTTTTTCTCCCTCTGTTTTGGCTCTCATCATAGGAGAGTGTGAAGAAACTTATATTTTACGCTAGCAGGTGTAAATGTAAGGTGTCTTCACAGCTTTCCTCCTGATTGGTTGGGTTCATGTAACATACCGTGAGGCCTCAGAGTGTCTCTGTGTTTCAGCCACTGCAGCATATTGGCTCCTGCTTTCTTAAAACCGCTTTTAGATTAATGTTTGTATCAGTCAGTGTGTGTGTGCGTGCATGTGTGTGTGCTTGCATGCGCATGAAAGTCAACTCCACGGATTATAGTCACAGAAAACACTGTCTCTGTCTTGTGTAAGTCTGGGTAAGCCTGCCTGACACACACACACACACACACACACACACACACACACACACACACACACACACACACACACACACACACACACACACACACACACACACAAACACACTTATCCCTCCAACTATACACCATCTTAACGGCCTTCTTCACCTCTGAACTGAGATCAGTGTCAAGTCAGTCTGCTTAGCTCCACATTGCAGCACCAGCAGTCATTCAAGCTGGTCTGAGATCAGCATTAAACGCAGGCGGCGATGGACGAGTGGGTTTGTGGCTCCTGAGGGTGCGAGGAGTGCTGATGGATGGAGGGAGAAGAACTACGAACGCCATTACGCCCGTGATTCACATATTGTAGGCTGAGGGGAGGAAAAGAGAAGCCCGATGGTTACACTCAGAGTTAATCCTGCTAAGTAAATGTGTGTGTCACAGAACTGAAGCACAGAAGATGAAAATACACACAGCAGATTTCATGTGTTTTGCATGTAAGCAAATGGTTTTTTTTGTAATTCCGTTGACAGCAGAGTGGGTAGTATGTGGGCTGGGAGATTGAAAGTTTGACTGTGGGATGAGTCGGAGGTGGATGTGAAGTGGGAATGAATGCTCTGAGGTCAATACCAAAACAATTGCTAATATACTCAGCAATGGCAGATAGAAAAGCTGATTTTTAAACACTCTTTCAGGAAATAATAAAAGTGATTTTAACACTGTTTTCGTCCCCTCTGTCTGTTTTAAAGCGCTCGCGACTGAGGATGAACTGATTAGTATTTGGTGGGAAAAGGTCAAGGTCACTGTGACCTCACAAAACATGTTTTAGGCCATCATTTAAGAATTCATAAGTTAATTATGACAATTTCATATAAAGGTCTAATAAGATCAAATGGATATAGACTGCAATTTGACTGGTTGGTGGAGGCACATCATTCTAGTTAAATCTAGTCCCAAGAGGCCCAGAAATGTCATGTAATGGTGTTGCCCAAAAAACCTTTTGTTAGAACAAAAGTGTTTTGGTTTCAACATAACATAACATAATATAAAATAACAGCATGTTTGAATTTGTATCCACCTCAGACACACAGGGAGACGTGCTGTAGTGACTATTAGGGTTGGATTGGGATTATCATAACGGAAATAATCACTATGGATGAAATACTGACGATACCAATGCTTATATTATCTGATGTATCTATTCATCCTAATGCAGTACAGCCATTTGCGTGGACAGTCGAAACCCCTGCTGTTTCTTAGTCTTCTCAGGAAACAAATTCCCCTTGTTCAACCGATGGCCATCAGATTGTTTGGCAACTGTGACGTAGCCGGCAGAGTTAGAGACAAAAACCACACGAATACAATGGCGGCAGAGCACATGAACAAGCAGGCAACACTTGACAATGAGCGAAGCAGACAGATTGTGTGAGAACGAAAAAGAAAGAAAGAATGAGAAATTTGGCAGGGAAACAATGGCGGGGAAACAATACAGTTTGGTACAGTAGTGAGAGTCAGAGAGGGAGTCAGCTTGTCACGGATGTGCAGGCTTTCGCGTTTCCCTACAGATCTGCGCCTGCGTCCAAATGTAAATGTCACTGTCGCTGATGTGGGAGCCCCATCAGGTGTCGTGTCAGAAATGTCACGATGATTGACACTTCCGGACGAGGCGGATCCCAGTGCGGCGGGAGACGATGATACAATCGGCATAAACCCAACAGATTGAAAAGAGCCGACGGCTGCAGAACTCACCAGATCATATCGTGACATTTTTTGTGTGGGTGTGAGTGTGGGAGTGCGTATGCATGTGAGTCTTTTTGTGTGTTGTCTGCACTTGTTTGTGTGACCATACAAGTGAGGCTAGTCAAACTCACTTTGAGGTTGATTGATGATCATTTACATGCACATGTCTCTCGCTTCCTGCCTTTCATTCCTCCCTTTATCTCTCCACTATTTGTCAGATAACTTGCACGAAACACCAGACAGAATGAGGATATCATACGTTGAGTCAGATTTGTTGGTTGAATTCAATTTATGCATTTGCAATGTGTCATAAATCATATAACTGTCTCCTTTCTTCTCTCAGTGTGCTGTTTTGTGGTTCACAAACGGTGCCATGAGTTCGTCACCTTCTCCTGTCCTGGAGCAGACAAGGGCCCTGACACAGACGTAAGTTTAGCTTTTCTTTCTAAATACAAAGATACCCGAGTGCATACATTTGCACACAAAGACACACAGTAACACTTGTTGCCTTGGTATTACATGAAAATAAATCCTTTTGAAAGGGCAAAATATGTTTCCAAATAGGAGGGTTCAATGCTCTGTGGCTTTTATCCACCGTATTATAAAAGTAGTTTCAGTTACACAGATTGTTTTGACAAGAAACAGAAGTGCAGAGTTTAAATATCTTGTGAAAGGTGCACATCTGAGTCACAGGAAGCTGGAACTCAATTTTTCAGCAGAAACTGAAACTCTTCTGCCCTCATCATACAGTATGTGTAGACGCTGCGAGATCAACACACTTCCAATAAAGGCTGAAGACAGCAGATGTTCTTTAAAGTCTTAAATGGAAGCAATTGTGAAACTGAACAGTATTGGTTAAGGACTACAATAATAGTGCTGACAAATAAAAAAAACTATGAGAGTTAGACCAGAACATTAATTAGTACAGAAACAAAGAGACTGGATTCACACATATTAGCAGTTACTACTAGCAACAGAATGTCAAAACTCAAAATCCTGAGAGATTATGACTATTTCTTTTCTTTTATTGGAGGATTCATATTCATTTTTCTCACTTTAGACTTGTGGATCCTCTTGTCTACAGTCTTTATTACTGTTATAATAACTCCACTGTCCATGTCACGAACCACGGAACAAAAAAACCAAAGGATCCAAAATACACGACTCAAACAGCGACATTCAAACAAAAAGATCTTTTAATCCAAAATCCCATTAACAAGAAGCATACACTTGATTAACTTTACAAGACAAGGGGAGACAGGACTATTTGTACATGAGGTAAGGGGACACAGGTGACAACAATCAGGGGCGGGGCAGACGATCACAGAAGGAAAACACACAAAGGCAGGAAGTAAAGTGACCTGGAACGAGAGGGAAAGGTGAGTTTCAAAACAAAACAGGAAGTGCAAGATGACACTAGACAAGAGTGATGGTAACTTAACATAACGTGACCTGAGAGATATTACACACTGAACATGAACTAAACTATAACATAAATACATGATATAACATTAAATAATCTGAAGGGACATGACAGTCCACCTGAGAAGGATGTAGACAATCATGCGTCTCTTTTGATATAAACCTATTAACCTCCATCAACAGTTCTAATCACACATTTTATATTTCAATTCTACTTGATGTAGATCTTGTTCCTTCCTTTTTATATTATTTCCAGTGAGGTTGACTCATAGTGGCTTAATGTTACAGTTGATGACAAACCAAGTGTATGGAAGCAAATAATGTCCATAAGGATGTAAATCTTATAAACTGAAAACCTAATTGTGACTTATTCACTTTTAAATACATAATTTCTAAATTTAAACACCACCGTTTTTAGTCAATCTCTTTTTCCACCATCTCCTTGAAACTCACTTTGAAATGTCACTGTACTTTTTATTGAGACCGGTCGTCCCGTTACTCTTTTCAGATTTGAAGTTGGCACACAGACATCACACTTAAAAGACGATTTAATTTGGTGCTCATCTCTCCACCATCTTTACAGAGAGATCCATACAGACTGACCAGTTAAAACACTTGAAAGACCAGCGTATCAATAATATATTATGAGAGGGAGTATTGCAATACATCATCATATTGATTTTTATTTTGTGTCAGCCTGTAAAATTAAACTCTACCTGCAGTATATTTCCCATGAAGCTCTTCTCTGTTGCTGCATCAGCAACCGTTTGCTTCCACACATCAGGTGTGATAACATTGTCCCTCATTAACCTCGTCTCTTTCCCCCCAAAGCTTATCTGATGCAGGGTGTTGGTGTTTTATCAGTGTTGGAGTCTGACCTCTTTGGCCCCTCGGGGTGCAGTATCTCTGTTTGGAGTGTGTGTGTGTCTCCTCTCTTCCCTCCAGCCAGGAATGGGATCTGTCCTTGGTTAGATAAGAGTGGAGGTCAAGCACAGCCGCAGCATACACTGATGTGTGTGTACTTACATGCAACAAGCCAATAACACATGCACGTACAGTTTCTACATACATACAGATGATAAGCCTGTGGGGGAATGAGTACATTGACTCAAGTGCTGTACTTAAGTACAATTTTGAGGTACTTTTTTACATTTTGGATTTAACTTTTGTATTTTCTTTATTCCAGTACATGTATTTGACTACCTTTAGGGAGTGTGTCTACATAATGTTTTTCTTCTAACAAGGCGCTGGGGTGCGCTTTTATTATTTTATCTTTCTATGACAACAATATCTTGGCCACATATCACTGTTCTAACCAACGTTGTATGATAAACTAGCATTTCCCCTTTGGTTTTTATTCTCTATTCGGGCTACTATCTATTTGTTTGACATTGTTTTTTCACCATGAGCACCAACCGGAGGTATCTTATCTACAAAATATAAATCAACTAATAAATGTTGATATAATTTTAAATGCTAGGCTACCTGGAAGTACATAAAGTAACTAAGATTAGCTCCACCTTTACCAGCTACAACACTAAAGTAATGAACACATTAATACATTGCTAATTCAAAAATCACATATGTTTTAATGTAAAATAATGATTCATTATTCATTTACTCATTTTGAAATGAGCCTTCTGCATAATGAGAACTTTTACTTTTAGTACTTTAAGTACATTTTGATGCTAAAGCGTTTGTACTTTGACCTAAGTAAGAGTTTGAATGCAAGACTTCTACTTGTAACAGAGTATTGTTTTGTACCCTGTGGTATTGCTTCTACTACTTGAGTAAAAGTACTTCTTCCCCCGTCAGTGGTACTTTCTTTATCTCCACCGTACGACAGCGAACACACAGATAAAACAATCCAGTGTTCTCGTGTTTCAGCTTCACCAGACTGAAAGACCTGCTAATGAATGTTCCCTTTGCTGAGCCAATTAAGATGCACACCCACACCAATATCCTCTCATGTTTACACAAGCAAGAACATTACAATGTTTTTCACATTTCATTAACTGCAATTACGATACTCTGTTCGCCGCCTCCTCGCAGGTTCTCCTCATTAAATAACATCAGAAGTCCTTTAAGTGTTTAAAAAAGAGGTCAATGCAGTTTAGTGAATCTGTTGCATCCAAGACAATCAAGAGTGCACTTTGGTTTTACGCCTTGTGTTTTATCAGCTACAGATCCAAGCAGTCGCTCTGTCTTGGCCTCTCTTCATCTTGTTTTCTTCGCCTTCCGATAGCCATTATTCATTTTCACTCCTGAGTTGCCTTCTTGTCATTCAACCACGCGTCTCCTTTAGCTATGTCTGTCCATCTTCCTGCCTAACTTTCTCTCTGTCTACCTCTCTTTTGTCTTTGTCTCTCTTATACACACAAGCACACGCACAGAGCTGCATTCAAGAGCCCATTGTGATGTTTGGTCTGCCTGTTTTTGTGCCCATTATCTAGCGACTGGCTTTGGCACGGAGCGGATAGAGAGCCCTTTGGGGACCTACCTCTTTGAATTACAAATGATGATATGGGACTCGCTCATACACAAACAAAGCACTTATTTTCCTTTAATTTTGACAGTTTTTGACCTTTTTCTCATTTAAAACAGTTTCCATGCAGATTAGTCGAGTTAAAAAAGAACAAACAGTCAACTTGAGCAACTTTCATCGGTCTGTTGGTTTGTTTTTGTGTGGCTTTGGTTAGTTCTGAATTACCGTCACACAATAACAGAAAATAGTAGACCAGCAACTCCCTTGTTCTGCAAGGTAAAATTACTGTTTTTGTCAATGGAGTCTGGTGGTTTTGGCGAGATCATAGATGATATAACAGCTTCAGTTCCTCGTTGGAAAGGGCTGTCTGGCACCAAGCTAATGCTGCGAAGGTATTCTAAATATAGCATACATACATTTAAACGGATATAGATTATTTATTCCGGTCGCTTGGGGCTCGGACACACACAGAGAGACACACACACACACACACACTCTGCCCCTTTGCACTGTGGGTTGTGAGTAACCCTTGTGTCAGCCGTGGCGAGTGAATGGCGTCATCTGTCCAGCAGCTGCTTTGATGCACTCGCTGAAGAGAGAGATATGTTTGCATTAGCATTTGAGTGAAAAGTGCTCTCTCTCTCTCTTCTCTTTTGTTTTTCATTCAGCACATTGTGAGGCGTAGGTGGTAAATAGTGCTGTATTATCAGTCAAGGATCACTCTGGAACCGGTGAATGAAGGTGACTCACCCATAGAGAAACAATATGGGTTCCACAACCAGAGTACACAGATGTGCATAATAGGCCTCGATATTTGACGAGATCAAACCCTTTTAAAATCTTTTTTTTTTTACCCTTTTTTGTAATATTACTTATTTTTCAGTGACAGATTTGGTCAGTGTGACCGGGGAGATTATGCTTTACATGGGTATATTGCTATTGGCAGATCCTCTTTTCAACCATCTGTCTTTTTGCCCTGTTCATTAACAAATCTGCTGCAGAGCGTTTGCATGTGTTTCATGTATTTTAGATGCTCCATATGTTTGATTCATCACGTGTCTTTGCCTTACTGGAACATTTTTGTCCATTTCATTGTGGGATTTGGAAATTGATGTGCTAGTGATTCTTCTTTTTCATATTTGTATATGTTTCAAGCTAAATATAAATTTGACCCAAGGCTGATTTAACCATGCGCACCATATTAAAGTCTCTTTAGTGTTTTATTAACTATTTAGCTCATGTGCCTGTCAAAGCAACCAACCACTCATATGTGAAGTAAAGACAGCAACCAACATGGTTTTGAAAAGGTTCCATTATCAACCCCAGTGATTATTCATTAATCTGCCGATTATTTCCTCAATTAATCGTTTAATCTATAAAATGTCCAGAAATACAGAAAGATCACATGTTTTTTGTCACAATCTTAAAGCCCAATGTGACTACTTACTTGCTGTTTTGTCGACCAACCCTCCAAAACCCATTTTGCCTGAAAGATTACTTAATTAATCGATTGTCAAAATAGTTCAAAATAATTCATTTTCTGTGGATCGACTCATCAATTTCAACTCATTGATTCCGCTCTTGTAAAAAGTTGGTTTCGAAATTACGTAAACGTCTTTTCAAGGTAGTTTGCTACACTGAAAAGCAAACTGGAATGTTAAGGAGTATGGTCAAATGCAACAGTAATAAGTAATAAAGTGGTTAAAGTCATGTAAAGAATATTCTCTGATTTGATGGACCACAGCTTTGTAACTGCAAATTACAAGCTTGTCTTGTGGAATTCAAGCGATACAAACTAAACCAAGGTGGTGAGAAGTAAAACTCTTATACTGAAATAAAGATACCTGAGGAAATAAATTGTCTTTGGCGCTTTATTCTTCGCAAAGAAGGTTCCCTCGTCATACAGAGTGCAAGCAGTCTGGGTGAGGAAGAAGAACACATGTATCGCTGTGTTCATGTGTTTTAAAGACGAGGAAATGGGTTAGGGTCGGAAGAGTCGTAAAGCTTATCAGCACATGATATAGACCAAACCCTGCGCACAAAGCGGTTGCGTGCCATAAAATATAAGACACTGATTTAATGCTACTGATCTCTACTTCCCCAAAAGAGAGACTTAAAAGATCTCCTGTGCGACCATCGCTGCTGTGTACAGAAGTGCAGTAACAAGTCTAGCTTCTCAATCTAAAGTGTGTATTTTACTTTCTTATTAATTCTTCCCCGGACAAAATTGAACTGAGAACCAAACTGTGAGACTCTTACGAACCACCCATGAAGTATGCATCTACATAAACTACTACAGGCACCCTCCACCCTCTGTCCCCCATTACTGCAGTCATCACACTCAGGCCTGTTGACTCTGCTGAAACCTACTCTGTTAACATAATTGGTGTGATGAGCAGAGCGAGAGGCATCGTTAGTCCTGTGCAAAATGAGGATATCTGTGAGAAAAGGAGAAGGGAGAAGAAAGTGAGCAGGGGTTTTGCCAGAAGTAGATTGGATGGATGGATGGATGGATGGATAGATGGATGGATAGATGGATGGATGGATGGATGGATGGATGGATGGATGGATAGATGGATGGATAGATGGATGGATGGATGGATGGATGGATGGATGGATGGATGGATGGATGGATAGATAGATAGATAGATAGATAGATAGATAGATAGATAGATAGATAGATAGATACTTTATTCATCCTGAGGGAAATTTAGGCATCCAGTAGCTTAAAAGACATTATACATTATATCATTTTTAACATTACACACACAATACACCCCCCCTCCATTAAAAAGTAAGTACAAATAAATTATTGTTTTTGAGCAGCTGCATAGTTTAACCCACAGCTGAGAAAACAAAGCTTTGTTTCTTCGATATGACATTTTCTTACACATACACACATACATGTAGTTCCTACAGTAGGTGGTAATTACTGACACATTTGTTTGAATTTCTAATCCGCTGTCAAATAAGAAATCATCCCCTCACATTATGAATCTATGGCCTAAAATAAAGAATATACAGATATTTTGCTTCTACTATAAACATAATGTTGTCTTATAAAGATCCTTCATCCTTCCCGATTGTTGGAGGATAACAAAACTTAGATTGGTGAATTTAGACAACAATGTCATGATGTTTGTCACTTTATATATAAAACAAACTTCATGGCTCATTGGGGAGTTTTATTTCTATCGACCCAGAAGGCATAATTCAGGAATAAACTGCCTGCAATAAAACAACCAGCTCAACTGTTTCCAGTTCAGTAGTTAACTATCAGCTGTGTCCAAATGAGGTCATCTGTAATCCAGCTGCAGTTTGTCAGTGAGATTAGCGGAGGCGCATTTCAGGTCTGAGAAACTGTGACTGTCTGTGTTCAGAAAATGACATTAGGAGGAGAGCACAGTGGTTCTCCCATAATTATAAGTGCTTGTGCATGAGCTAAAACTTTGTGTGTGTGTGTGTGTGTGTGTGTGTGTGTGTGTGTGTGTTAGCGGTGGAAATGGTGACTTCAGCTAATTGGCCAGCAGCACATGGCTGTGTGGTATGATGGCTGTAGGGACAGGTGGGGTGGACACAATTTCACAACATCTACCCATAAAACCCTCCTCTTTGTAGATCGGCAAAAAGATTTATGCGTCTTTGCAAAAGTATAATAACCGATGTACCATACATATACACTTCTATGATTAAACATACACAAGAACACACCGATAGATATGTACATCTGATTGAAAATTGAGTATGGGATACTATTACTGGCACCTAATGATAGTTGATTTAGAATTTTTCACAAAGCTGAAAAGTTGACCTTTTGGAGATACATAGTTTTCATACGACAGCAACATATTTGAATCAGTTCTTTCTTGTGTTTCACATCATAGTGAATATAGTTTTGTATAGTTTGTGTAAGGTCACTGCATTTAATTCTGACTAATGGACACCTTAACGCTGAATATTAAATGTGTCTTGATGACATAAATATGAGCACACAATCAGTCTCTGCGTTTCTGAAAACCCAGAGGAGCTCATATTGTTGATGTTCCACTAATTTGTGCAGAAAAACAAAGATGGCTGGCTGTTTTTTCCTGCCTGATGAACAGTACCTGTCAGCAACCTGCCAACTGCCAACCTGTTTAGAAAGAGAGAGTGAGAGGAGAGAGAGTCGGAGCATCACACTGAGTCAGATGAAAAGAGTTAAGTTGCTGCATTTTGTTTGCATCACTTTGACACATTGACTGGTGTTGTGCTGAAATTTGGCAAATCCCTTGTTTCTCCCTTCTCCTGGTGCTGAAGGCTTCTTTGTTTCTTCATACCTTCAAAGGTGGCAGCCTCTGTCCTGATGCAGTTAATGGGCATCAGTGCAGTCTGGAGGACATTTTTCCTCTTATTCTTCTTATTTGGTCACCTCCAATTTGTCTTTGCTCGACCAAAAAACTTCACTTCACTCTCAAACTCAAGTTCCTGTGCTCAGATATTCCAGGCCTGTGATTTAGCATTAGCCTCACCTGGTAGCATACATTTCAGCTGCGTCTCGCGCCATTAGCCCGCAAGTCTCGAGCCATTACCCTCCCAGCAGCTCGGCTCTAACCTGCAGCAACAGCTGGGAGGGCTAGCCAACAACACGTCTGCTACAGCGGCTTACACAACGTCAAATCTCTCCACATGTTAATGCTGATGTGCACAGAGAGCAGATTACAGTTTAGAGTCCATCTTGGCGCACGTCAACACGTCCTGCAGAGTGCAGCCACGGGAGCAGGCAGGTGCGATGAATTAACTTGATAACTACGTATAATATGTAAAGTCGAGAGAGGTCAGCACAAAAGACAAACGTTTGTCTTTGTGTCATTAACCCAGAGGAACAGGTCGGCCTTTAGATTGCAGACGTTATGATTATGTAAGGCTGTGAACATGAGGCTGCTCTTCAGTCACAAATTATAATCTGTCCGACTGTTAAGTAGTTAGCAACATTACTTTAAGCGTAGCAGATGTCCCACACTGATGCAGCCTCTGGTCATTTCATAGCGTAAGTGTAATATTTCTTTTTCTTTTTTTTACTGTACTACTGTTGGTTTGACTGCTGCTTAAAAGAGGATTTTGTTTGTACTATCAGGCTCAGAGCAGATTTAGTTTTACGATCTAAACAGTGTGTGAGTGTTAACTGTGGTGCTAGTGCTCAAGTTTTCTAGCCACGTATTGTACCGCAGTGACAAGCTCTTAGTAAAGAAATCAGTTCCTGATCATATGAAGTTTGATAAAGATTGTACCGCATGTGTAGCTGTCTTTGGATAAAAGCATCTGCCAAATGAAGACACGTAAATGCAGCAGATTATCACATTATTAGTGATAATATTATTCAAGTCTCATTTTTATGTGAAGTTTAGCTAACAGCTTAGCTTAGCTTATACTAATGCTCTTACCTGCTGTAGAGCACATTCCAGAAGTGAATGATGATGAACTGTGTGTTGATCATTTGTTCATCATTACCCCTGATATTTCATTTGTGTTAATATTTCATATATTTGTTTGAGTATTAAAAGAACTCTTTCAAACATTTGTGGATTTGAACTAAAAACTTGCACAAGGTTTATGAAACTTTCAGCAACGTTTCATCAAAATGATTATTATGCCATAACTGTCATCAAAACAATTAAAAGGCATACAAATATTTTGTGTGTGCCTTATATATTCCATCTGGTTCAAAGTCTAACAAATGTACCCTTCTGTTACCTAGAATAAATGTTATCATTTGTGATGCAATATTGGTTATTCTGAAGCGGGTATATATTCACAACATGCAACATTCATAAGATATAAAGTGCATAAAAACTCATACTTTATTTATCAGAAATCAATAAGCCTGAAAGTATGAAATGTCTGAACAGCTGGAAAATATGAGCAATTACATAAGCTGCTGATTTAATCACAGATATCAAATTGCAATCTGCAGTTATTGCTCCCATGCCTGGTTACATAAGCCAGTGTGTTAGTTTGTTAATGAATGTTGGGACTTGTTGGGGGACACTGCTGTCTCAGGGCAGGGGACACTAGCTGGATAGAACAGTTGCAACACACAGTAGGAAACAGTGTAAGATTTATTACAAATAGTGCAAAATGTTTTATACAATATATATCTATAGACACATTTAAGAATAAGATGAGATGGGGTAAGGTGCAATAATAGTGTATGATGGGGATTCTGAGAATGTGAGCGGTGTGAGACACTGAAGACTCCCAGCGGTTAACTGTCCTTTACTGAGAAAATGTATGGTAGTGTTTTTTATTATCACACTGCCTGGCTTTTGTCTGAGAACAACATGTAAACACAAAGGTACTATGCCAAGTGGCACACACCTGCAGGAAACGTGTCAGACTCATCTCCTACAGTAAATACATCTTGTTATTTGTGTTATGTCTGCCCTTTTTTTTTACACCTCATCCAGTGCTTGAGTGTGAGTGCATGGGCTGCACGTATAATACACTTGGTGTCAGGCAAGTCTCTTTTTGGTGCTATTGATAGGGAGTGCAAATGAAAACATCACACGTTGCCTAAATGCTGCACGTCTAGATGCCGGAGTGTGAAGAACACTGTTTGCGTGACTGTCCCCAGGCTGTGCTGCTGCGCAGGGAAGGAAAACTCTGTCGGCTCTCACTCACACTCTGATTCTCATCTCCTCACGTCACCTCTGCTTTTATTATACGTCACCCGGTTCTACTCGTGTCTGAGAATGGCCACCCACCTCACCAAAACACACACAGTGGGGCATGCGTACTGTAGCACTGCCGCTTGCTGACTTCTGCAATTGCCTGCTCTTTTGTTAAAGCACGGCAGCAGGTGGGGCCCGATTTAAAAGGTGTGAGCCAGTGAACCATAAACCAGCAATTCGCCTTTTCTCAGCTGTAGTGCGTTATACTGCTCACCTTAAGGTAGAGCTGCTGGAACCATTAATACACTTTATTATAGCTAAATCTGTTGATAAAGTTGTGAATAATGCTCCTTAATCAATTACCCAGAGCCAAATGAACTGTTTTGTCTGATTAATAATCCAAAAGACAAATATATTTAATATACAGTGATATAAAACAGAGTTTTTGACTTTATGACTTACATTTTAATTAATTATTAAAGTTGTTGATGATTTAATGTCGTGTCAATCAACAAATCAATTAAATCGATACATTTGTTTTACTTTAATTGCTAGAAAATTGTTTCTCTCCGGTTATTCTTTCGCTGATTCATTTAAGTTGACTTTGAAAACAATGTTTCCATATTGTGATTAATGGAGTTGCATGTTATGGCAGTTACCTATTTTATTTGACTTACAAAGACTTAGCCTGTTGTGTTTGCAGACATATATGCGCTCGATATGGACTTTGATATTGTACTGAGCTCAAAGATACACACAATGCATTGTTGGTGAGTAACACTGAATGTAAACAGAAACTTTGTTTGTCTTCATAAATACTCCACAGGATCTGAATTATACTTTACTGTTATACTATACAGGGTTAGGTTATACAGGGACTACACTGGATTTTGTGTGTTTTGTTCCTCCATTTGCTTTGAGAAGAGTTTGATTACACGCTCGTACTGAAGCTGCTAAATCTCCAAATCTAGTTTTCTCTGTACCAACATACTTCAGTTCAGCTACATGCAACTGTAAATGTGACCCCAAAAGCTGCATAAATCAAGACCAACTGTCTCCTCTGTCTGCTTTCCTGAAGAAATCATGTTTAGTAGTGTGATTATGTAAGAGCGTAGCATGTGTAGAGCATATCTACTGTATATTGCTCCACAGCATGCGCGATGATCTTACTTTTACTTATTACCAGTGAGGCTCATTAAAATCCACTCGCAGGCTGACAAAGACAGAAGCCTTTTGCCTAAATAAACCCCAAAGACCTTGGCAGGAACACGGGGGAAGTGTGAAGCAATTAAGAAGATTTACGAGAGAGTTTCAGTCAGTTCGGACTGCTTCAGTGTTAATAAAGTTAAGAAATTGTGAAAAATTATGAGCAGAGCAAAAAGCGACATAAAGCCGTAGGGCTCATTACAGCCCACACTGCCGGTATGTTTCACACGGGATACTTGGTTTCAAATCTGGTTTAGGTTAAAGATCTAATGGAGAAACACTTCCTCGGCACAGTCGGCCCTCTTATTAGCCTCAGAGGTTTTCCAACCTAGTGTTGCCAATGCGTTTATTATGGATGGTAATTGAGGCCCGATAAGCTGAAAGATAAACACAGATACTATGTCGGCTCAGATAGAATCATTCATTTTGCTTATCAACATGCCCCCGCGTGCTAATTATGTCCAACCTCCTTGTGAAATGTTAATTATTGGGAGTAGGTCATGTGCGGATGAGAATTAATTTTCTTCTTCTAATAAGAGGAAATCGAAATGTGCCGACGTGCCGACATTCTCAGAGAAAGACTGGCTGCAGAAGACAAAGAAAAAGCCAGAAATGTAAGGGTGGGTAAAGACAATGAGTGTGAAGACTTAGCAAAAGAGAAATTGAGACATCAAGCTAGAGGCAGGTAGGGAATAAGAGTGTGGGCGCTGCTCTACCATCAAAGTTTTATTAAATTAAGTGGAATTTAGTGAATCTTCTTCTGGGGGGAAAAGAACAGAGAGCTGCCGCATCTGAGGTCCTGTCTTTAAAAGAAGCCGTAAAAGTAGTCGGTGGAGTGGATAATGAGGATGGAGGAGAGGGTGGACAAAAAAGAGGAAACATTTGAGGAAGTAATGTGAAGTAAGAACTAACTCATAGAGGTCAAGCAAAGATGGGACAAATAGAAGAGACTACAAGGGGGAAATCAACAACATTGTCTCCTCCTGTGAACCCGGAGGAAGGAAAAGTAGAGCAAGGACGGGAGGCTTTCTGGCTGCAGGGAAGATGGAGGAGAAAAGGGGAGGAATCGGCTTCGGAGGAGAGAAGAAGAGGAGGATGTGGTTCGTTTTGTGTGTCGAAAGGCCAATCCCTGCCGGGCTGCGATGAACAAGAGGAGGAACGGTAATCAGGGAAGAACGGAGATGCAACGTAATTGGCTTAGCTTGCGAGACGAGCCTCATGAAGGGAC
Organism: Cottoperca gobio; assembly: GCF_900634415.1. Lineage (NCBI taxonomy): Eukaryota > Metazoa > Chordata > Actinopteri > Perciformes > Bovichtidae > Cottoperca > Cottoperca gobio. The sequence goes on along the minus strand of NC_041362.1, from coordinate 10,453,464 downwards.
CAATTGGCCTCTGAGTGGCCTTAAAGACTGCACAAACACACACACACACACACACACACACACACACACACACGATACGATGTTTACAGTGCATGATTACCATTATATGCATGTGTGAGTGGTACCCTTGGTGTGTTCTCTAAATTCTGCGTGTGTGCGTGTGTGTGTGCGTTTGTGTGTGTGTGTGTGCGCAACCTGCCCTTCTCTTTGCCAACTGCGTCTGCTCCTTCTTCTCCTATTTGGTTTCTCTTTCTTCTCTTCTTCTCTGGTGCAGAATAATTATTTTCGGACATCTCTTCATAGCTCCTGTCAATCATTTGTGTTTATTTATATTTTGGCACTAAAACAGAGACGTTTCATCAGTTGAGTTAGTCTGTTGTACCGGTAACTAAAAAAAGATCAGAACATTCCAAGTGCCCAGTGTGGAACTGGGCAGTAAGACCAAAAGTCAATATACAACAATATACATCACACCTCAGGAGGAACTGGAGGACACAGCTGGGAAGGACTTACCTTACTTAGCCTGTATGACCTGGAGCTGGACATTTGCAAACTAGATGCATACATTTCTGATTTATCATGCAGCTTCATTTGAATATATTTAGTTGGAAAAGAACGCTTTGTTACATTACTTTAGATTCTTTTTCAAGTTTAGCCAGAACCTTGTAATGAGTTTGTGTTTTGAGGTGCTTCTCTTAGTCAGGTGCTTTCACTTGCACAACAGATAAGCTGCCCCAGAAACGTCAGTCTGAGCCAGTGTTTGTGGCTGCAGTGTTACTAAAGAGAGGAGCAGCTCAGAAAGGTGGACTCTCGGGGAGTTTAGCATCCCTGACATGTTTACGTCTCCCGGGCCGAGACGCCGCGTTATTGTGACCCGCCGTACTACTCACACTAACCTCGTTTGATCTCTTTTAAATTGAACTTTGTGTGTACCTCAAGAGCGTGGTCTGTTTCTTTGGATCGACCTTTTTTGGAAACATTGTCACGTTATCAATCGGAGCATTGGCATTGTTAATTAATAACTGATTAAATCTTGGAACCTAGTCAGTCTGCGCCGCTCCCGCCAGATAAGCGAGTCCACGTACCTGAATGAAAGGTGTTAAACTGCGTAATCTTTATCCAACTCAGACCAACAGAATCTTTTGTCGCAGGAGATGCTTATTTCGTCTTTAATCATTCCAGACACACGAGCACTCGTTGCTGGATGTGATTGCTGAATGAATGGATGCTCAGTTAGTGCAGACAGACTAATGATGGTGCGAGATCCTGCTCCCCGCTGAGGTGAAGTGTAGAAGATGATTAGTCATAAAACTTGCACTCTCAGCAGGTGAAAGAGTTGGAGCGGCCTGTTGGGAAGCGTTTGAGATAAGGAAGCGCACCACAGAGACTAACCTGATTTAAGAACTTAATGGCTGCGCGTGAATAACATCACTGCTGAGCGTAATTTCATAAAGCACAAATTAGGTTTTGACGTTGATGATTAATGTGCATAACAATGCCTCTGACTGCATGGAGATTACAGATAACAGGGGTGGATTCATTATGATCATGTATTTACTTCTTGTTTAAATGCCACTGCAATGACTGTGTCTCTTGTTCTTTGACATTTAACAAATCCCAAATTGATATCAACGTTCATTTTGTTGCCTGACTCGCTAATAAATGAGAAGATTAAATGTGGATTTAGGTTTGATTTACTAATAATGAAAACTGAGTGTGTGCTGCAACAAGCCTATTATGAACAGGACAAGTATCTGTAATTTTAAATGATGTAATCTTGCATCCTTTCTCCCTCCCTCTCTCTTTTCCTTCCCTTTGCCCTCATTTGAAATATTTCTTTCCTGCAACTTTTGCATATTTCTTTCATTGTCGTTCAGTCATCACATATGCAACAGCAAAGACTGACCAGGGACATAAGACTTGCTTTGCAGTCATAAATGCAGTTCTCAATATTAGATGCACACACACACACACACACACACACACACACACACACACACACACACACACACACACACACACACACACACTCTGTACAGTAGTAGCAAATGTGTCCTGTCTTAATGTGTGTGTGTGTGTGTGTGTGTGTGTGTGTGTGTGTGTGTGTGTGTGTGTGTGTGTGTGTGTGTGTGTGTGTGTGTGTAAAAAGCATTTGGTCAGCAGCAGCAAACAGGAGTTTGGAAATAGAAGAGTTTGCATTCTCTCACCAAGCAGAACATTCCTGTCTGTCTAGCACAAGAAAAACAATGTGAGAGGAATTTGAAGCTGCCTGTAACAATATTTTGATATTACTACTAAAATGACGGCATGTGATGTTAAAAGAGTTGCTCAAAGTGATGCACCTGCAGAGAATTGTCCCCAAACTCCGTAGTTAAAACTTTTAGCGTAGAAGAAGAAAAACAGCGACAAGATGTTGCTTCCTGTAGAACTCGTAACTAACCAGTATCGAGATAGAAAGTGTTCATCAGTCAACATAATCAAGTAATTGAATTTATCGGACGAGAGTTTTATAAATAATTTATAGACCTAAAGTACAGTATATCAGGTGTGTGTGTGTGTGTGTGTGTGTGTGTGTGTGTGTGTGTTGGTGCATATGTGTGTGTGTAGGTGTGTGTATGAGCATCTATCCCCTACACTTGTCTTGCGTATATGTGTGTGCGCAGACAGGCTGGTAAACAGTGTGTGTTTGCGGGCAGACAGCAGCCAGGGAGCTGACCTATTCCTCAGACTGGAGGCGGAGGCAGATCGTGATTAATGTCACCACCAGGGAGGGACCACAGGAAGAAGGAGGGGGGGGGGGGATTCATGTAGCAAGTTTTGTGATCCATTTGAATCCAAACACACAAACACGTTTGCGCTTGTGAATGATGATATTCAAAAATGGCTAAGGGGTGTCAATGTAAGTGTCATTGTTTGCTCCTATGAAAGTGAGTCACAACCTGTTGACTTGTTTGCTGTAATAAGCTTCTTGCTCATTGATGCATTATTCACCTATTCTTTCTCACATGTCCAGGCTTCCGCTACTAAATAGATACTGAGAAGTCTTGAAATTTCCTACAGTAATGTGTGATATTCACTGCCACGTAAAGTCCATCTGAAAAATACTAGAGACAGCAGATGAATAGCTTGTTTACATTCAATAGTAACGAGTCACACTTGTCTAGTCGTCAAAATGATTAACTCAACTTCCACTTGCTCATTTGTTCTGGAGCTTTTGACTATATAACTCGTCCTCATTGGCATTGTAGACATTCAAGCTCTCTAGATTTTTTTTCAATCCAAGTTGACTTTAAAGTTGAGCGGGACATTTCTGTTTTGACATCTCGAGCTATTAGGCCAAGACTTCCTTTTTCTGTCCGCCGGTCAGCTGTTTACAGTCCAATTAGCAACTTGAGACTTGAGAATGCGCCTGGAGTTTAGAGACGACATCTACGACCCAATGGATTGAACAGGTGATAGTCGATGAGTTCTTAGATTTTATTTCGGGCAATGCTTTACGCCCCTTTCGCTCTCCACACGGTGTGTTTACCTGCTCAAACGTGATTGACCAATACTACTCGGACTACAAACACAAACGGTCTGCCGTGTCAGAGTTGCTTGTATTGTGAGCCCCCAGGTTTTCAACCACTGCACAGTATGTGTCCCTCAGCTCATGAGAGACAAATTATCATAATTCTCACAGCCACAAGAAATACATGCCCGGCAAATGTAAGCACAGGTGGTTTTAAGCATTGAACAAATGACAGATGCTTTTGCAATTATCCGACAAATCACCAACAACTAGAAAAGCAGTTTTTCAGCTAAATCCGCATTTGGAAAAGGGCAATCAATGTTCTCCATGAGGCGGCAGGGGTGGGATGCCATGCTGAAGTCTCTGTCTGCCGCTGTCTCTCTAACAAAGCCAGTTTGTGCTGCTCCACAGGTCTATCCTCCCCTCTTGTCTCCCTTCTTCACCCTTCCTCCCTCCTGTCTTCACCGCGTGGCTCATGAAGCACTTGTGTAATGCTCTATTTAAGAAAAAAAATGTCTCGTGGGCTACAGCTGAGTCCCCTGGGTGTGTTTACATGTAGGTATTTAGGGGTATGTGAATGTGTGTGTGCATAAATGGTTGCATGTGTGTGTGTCTGTGTGTGTGTGTGTGTGCCTCTGTGTGTGCCTCTGTGTGTGCCTCTGTGTGTGCTTAGGATCTCCTCTGTGTGCCCCTTCAATATTTTGCCCGGGGATATTTGGGGGGGGATGTTGTTGTCAAGTCTGGTCCCCCTGTGAACGGCTACAATCTTCAATCAATCATACTTTGTATTCTCAGGTAGAGCACAGTGACACAACCGCCGCTCGGAGAATTACTGACCGGCACCGTTGCAGTGAAAATATATGATCCATTAATGTTCACTCTGTAATACTTGAAGTTCCACCTTTTCTGACCACCACTTGGTGTGAACATGCTGATGCAGGCCTATGAGTTACTCCTTCTATCTCACTTTTTGATAATTAAGCACACCAAGCAGCTTCTTAAGCGCACACACACACACAAACATAGATGGAATCTCACGCATTTCAGGAAGGGGAGGAGAGAAGTGGGACATCTTACACCATACATTAATTTTACGTGCTTGCTGCCTACTCTCTCATTTATCTATCTCCCTTTTTTTGTCCTTAGATTTGAGAGTTATTTTCCTCTCACTTCATGGCTCTAATGTCTTCCTCTTTTTCTGCTCATTTTACCTTCCCTTTTCCTCTCAGTGTCTCCCACCACACCGCCCTCATCCCTCTCCCTCTATCTCTGTAAGCACAGAAGCCCTGTGGCCTCATTAGGCTGTCACTGATCCCTCCTGCCGTGGCCGAGCCCGACGGATCATTAGGCAGCCCCGTCTGAGACGCGCAGCCTGACAAAAATAGATCAGCCCAAAACCCCCAAAACTCATAATATTCTCCAAATTCCTTGAACGCGATCAAGTCAGCACAGGCGCCTTATCAAATGATCGATCAGTCGAGCCACGGCATATTAAAAGTGATGTGTGAAATATTCATGCATTCACACGAGGGCTGTGTAATTTGACACGCGTCTGTAGTGGGTTGATTATGTGTCATGTAGAATAGGTATTTCTTCCACATTCTTATGTCCTCAATATTTTATGTCATGTAAATGTCACCACAGGTTATGCACGTCATTGGAGGGTTTCATATAGTGCATATCGGTAATGGGATCATCTATACTGGACTGTTGTCTATTATAAAGTATATTAAGCTACTGGAGATAAAAGGTCAGGGCAGAGTTGAGCTGCATTATAATGTCAAATTGATGAAATTGTTATACTGCAGGCTAGATTGAGTTTATGATGTTTTATTGTCATTTCAATAAGTAATGTTTAGTTAAAGTAAGTACAGCTTGTATGCTACATGTCATATTGAGCAGAAATAGGTATTTCTGCTGCTGTAAGTTCTCAAATAAAAGCTATTGTTAAAAATAAATACATTTAGTGGCGTATTTACCCATAATATAATGCCACACATTATTTTCATTAATGAATAATCAGGCTGTTATTTTCTTAATTAATTAAATCAGTTTTTGGTCTATAAAACATCAGAAACAAGTGAAAATGCCCCAAAATAGTAAAATGTTGAGCGCGACTTCTACTTGTGGCATTTTACTGAAGGAAAAGGTCTGAATGTCTCCTTCCAAGTGAATGTGTAGAGTAAAAGTCATTTTGTGGCACACTGTCACTGCAACATTTCAACGTTATTTATTTTCAGTGCAGTGTTTGAGAGAGAAGCGGGATCTCAAACGTGTAGTCCTCACTTACAAAGGCAAATAATTAATAATCATCATCATAATTACTTTGGTTTAGAGCTCGAGCCCTAAGGAAAACAGAGCACAGATTATGTGCCCATTTATCATCCTCTGGTTTAAAACCAAGTACAAACAGTAACTCATCATCGTTAACTAAAAGCGACATCCCATTGAGTTTCACCAGAAGAGCTTCTAATCCAACAATGGACCACTAATCACTACTTTTATCCCAAAATAGTTTTGCTCTTCCATATTGCCTTTTTGTTTTTCCTCACATGTATGCACTTTTAGTACATGAACGGTACTGACTGGTCACATGTACAGTAACACACACAGGAGGATTAAATGTGCAAATGAAGCTTATATATCTCTAGTGAATTGTGCAGACGCAGGTCAGAGGGCCATGTGATCTCACACCCACACATCTCATATCCTCAGCGATATGTCCCTCTGTTTAATCATGAGAGTGTAATACGTACAGTATGGATAAACCATACGAGGATGTTCCCCTATCACTAACACCTTGTGGATTAGCAGCCCACTGACAGGCCAGCTGCTGATCTTTTGGCCTCTTCCTAATGCTGCTTAAGTCTTCGATGATCTGAAAGCTTTCAGTCAACAAGTATGACCGGTGAAGAGCATCCGCGTTGCTTATATAATTGCAGGGATGTAAATAGTGAAGGACACACGTTTGCATCCACACTCATACAATCAAGTCCACAACAGTAATCGTCTGCTGTTTGGACGCTGGACACAAGCATCAGGCCAAAATGGTTTCTCTGCCAGCTACAGAGCATCTGACATAATCACCACACACACACACACACACACACACACACACACACACACACACACACACACACACACACACACACACACACACACACACACACACACACACACACACAGCCTGAATGTCAGAGGGTTTAGGACACATCCCCTCACCCACACAGAGGCATGTAGCAGAAGGACAGAGGACATCAGATCATCTGTTTTCCTATTTAGATGACACACACACACACACACACACACACACCTTAAACTGACATTCTCCTCACTTTATGTGTAAGGAAATATAAAGATACATATTTGTTTTAGGCGTTAGGAGCTGTGCAGCCTGCTGACTATGTATGGAGGTTTCCCCCCACTTTTTTGAACTGTTAACAATTCAAGACTGTGTGTTTTTACAACATTCAAAATTTTGGAGGACCCATTATACTGTGACATTTGTATTCCACTCAGCACTGAGTCCAACTACATGTTACTCTTCATTCATGTCGTGTCAAAACCCACTGAGTTAATCGGCAGCTCCCACACACTCAGTGTTGTACTCTTCCCACGTTATAGAGAGTCAAAGTAAACAGAAGGAAGAAAAACACTCATTGATACATAATAACGCTAAAAACTACAAATCCAGCCTTGGAACATTCAACCGTACTCAACATTATGTTGTGTTTCACTGCATGTTTAGATAAGAACATTATTGACTTTTTTCAATATATTACTTTTTTAGTTGACTTTAACAAGCAACATTTGCAGGTCAATTAACACACAACGACAGACGAGGCGAGTCCATGAGTGAGTTGAAGGGTCTGAACAGTATAGAACTTTTTTAACAGCAGAGATCACAGCTACAAAGTTGTATGGAATAGAGGCTGACATGTTATCTGGAATCCTGTGGGTCACAATATTCCTGTGAAATTTCCGCTGGATGGGAATGGAACAGGCGGAATCATAATAACAATAGGTCAGTTTTTAATATAAAAACGTGACGTCAGAAATGACGCGGTCTAGCTAGCATTAGCTGTCACTCTTTTATGGGTCCAGTTGTGGAAAGGAACCATTCCTTGAATAAACTGTGTTTCAAAGCACAGCAGGGTGTGACATATCATACGGAGTCATGATAATGTAGGAACAGCTCAAATCACAATCGGAAGTAGCAGTTGTTTACTTCAGCTCCCCAGCTAATGAACTTCCTGTGCCTGTTCCTGAAAGTTATATCATGAACCACTTTAACTGTCAGAGTAGCTCTACAGATATTATCAGTCTGAAGTAAAATAAAATAAAAATAAAATCCCTGGAGAGCATAGAACTGGAGAAAAACTAATTAAATCTTTAATTTCTTATTTACTACTCTTCTATACAAACACAACACACAATACAATCTGATATATGTTGGTGATTTTATATACAGTGAGTATATCCTTACTGCTGTACTCACGATAATGATCTCACAAAATGTAATGAATCAAGCAACATCCCATATGTGACATTATTGTGACAGATGGCTGCTGAGGATTACCAATGTGTGTAATTACGTCCGATGCGGCTATGAGCTTTATCGCTCTTCCTGTATGTATTCCATAGGCTGTATGTGCATCCTGCAATTTCCTGGGTTTGTTTTCTTGTTGACGTCACACTAACTATAAGCTGTGCTCATCAATGCAGAAGATGAAGGATTCATCAAAGAGATGATTATGATCGAATCCCGTGGGTGTTGATGATTGTAATTTAGAGGATGTGTTAAGTATCAGGAGCTTAACGGTGCGTTCAGTGCTAGAAGGGTTAAGTGTTTAGTTTGGTCATAGCAAAGATTATGATGTTGCTCCAAGCTCAGAATCAATAGGTCACATGACTTTGAGTGACATAAATAATATAGTGGCCTTATTGTTTTAGTTTCGGGGCCGTATTACATAAACTTCATAACATGCAGATCCTATCATAACTGTTTGGTAACCATGGTAATTAGGGTTAGGACCCAATTTAGGAAAAAATGTTCCTATCCTAACTTAGAAAAAGTGTATTACACAAGCATCCTCACTTCCTAAAATCCTACATAACTTTAGGATAACTGATAAACTTTTCTAACCTTTTCCTCCACTTTTCTTCTGCTCTTTGGACGTAAGAGCTGCCTTTTTATGTATGTTCCAATGTATGTTTAGTATGTTTCAAAGAGAAAAACAACACTTATAAAGCTGTCAAGCTTGATTGACTATGTTGGATTGAGTATTTAGGATTTCCTAACCTGAGATAAGATTGAAAGAAAAAAAGAAAATCCTATTTTAGACTCTTCCTAACCTAACTTAGAGTGTGTGTGTGTGTGTGTGTGTGTGTGTGTGTGTGTGTGTGTGTGTGTGTGTGTGTGTGTGTGTGTGTGTGTGTGTGTGTGTGTGTGTGTGTGTGTGTGTGTGGGGGGGGGAGCACGATGGCCACCCGGGGCCTGTCCTCCTTGGTTTCTGTGGCGATGTCGCAGTGATTAACGTGTAGGTATGTTAACAGCCAGTTGTCCGGTTCTCTTGCAAGTCAAAGCTTTAATAAACACACCGGGGGAACTGGGGATAAAATGGGGACTGCTGCAAAGCACTGTGGGGAAGGCAGGTGATAGATGACCTGAAAAGTGAGAATCAGATTGTCTAAGTACTATAAACAACATGTGTGATTATTCACTGCAACAAACAGGAAACGTGACAAAGAGCCTTTTATGGATATTCTTAGCCAGCAATTACTCTCTGAATGTCGACTTCTTACTTTATTATCTTTAGCTCTGGCTGCTCGCTAAAGGTCGTCTTGTTTTTGTATAATGTGTTGTTTTTAAATATACTTAATTAGTTGCTTATTGGACATGTTTGTGGTGTCTTAGAAGAGAGAAATCAGGAGTGACACTGATGCTTTGCAGGATTGACACCTTTGTTGCATACATCTGTAATTGGTTTAGTATACTGAATAGTTAGTAATTTCACTGAGAGCAATATTCTCTTCTCACCAGTACAACCACAGTCTATTCTGAGCTGAGCAGCACCAGCAGATTGGAGTAAAGGGGTTAAAGGCTCCCAGGCACCATATGCTCTTAAGCTTTCCTCATCCAGATTTGTTCTGCCGGTCCAGGGATGGAACTGATAACCTTCTGGTAACAAGTGCACAAATACCAGCCGGTAGGCCAGTGCTGCCCCCATTTTACATTACATAATTAAAACAGGAGTGTTTTAGACGACAAAATGATGATTTCTAATATTTAATGATGTCTGTAAATGTACAGTAAATATACTGAAGTAAATTCACAGCTCAGTGTAATTTAATGCACTCAATGTTCAGTTGTTCATTCATAAACAAACACAAAGAGCAGCAAAGAGACATAAACACAATGCAGATTTACTCCCTCTCTAATTAACAAATAACACTATGGGATTTACAAATTAAAATGTCAAAACTGCCACCTGCTCAGTTTTTCTGCAGCTTACTCTAATCTGACACAAGAGGACACCCTTCATGCTCTTCTCTATGTGTAAAAGTGGTAGTCACATGTGTTTGCGTGCCGTATTTAGCCGATTGCTTGCCTGGAATAAGCACAGTGACAAGCCTGGATTCCCATTACTCTTTAAGTGGGATTCTCCACTCCACAAAGTCAACTATCCTCTAACAGTTCAGCCTCTCTCGCAGCTATTTAGCTCAATTATCACTGAGTAGGAATGGGGCTATCACCACTGGTGTCTCCTAATGGAGCCTGACAACTGCAGCCACAAAGACCTCCAGTCAGAGGGTGGTGCACCCAGGAAGTGATGATACTTTCACAGGTTGAAAGCCTCGCTTGGCCTCTGTGTGAACACATCAACAAAGGCTTAGCTGCAGCACATGTCAGTGTGAGTCTCACACATATGCATATAAAAGCAGGCCGCATATCCTAATCTGCCTCATTAAATGCTGTGTTTGATGATGAAAGTTGGGTTGTGATGAAAGTATGAATGCATCAGTACACAGGATCTCTCCTCCGCTATTAATTAGAGTGTGACAGGGAAGAATTGAGGCCTCGACACCTGTGTCTACTCTACTGTGTGTGTGTGTGTGTGTGTGTGTGTGTGTGTGTGTGTGTGTGTGTGTGTGTGTGTGTGTGTGTGTGTGTGTGTGTGTGTGCGGTGGAAATGTATTAAATTATTTTGTCAAGTACTGCACTCAAGTACAAGTTTAAGGTACTTCACTTGAGGATTTCTGTTTTCGGCTATTTTACACTTCAACTCCACTAAATCAGAGGAACATGTTGTACCACTACTTATGTAGGGGCCCCTTGTCAAATTTCAGATGTCTATGAGACATTTCCCCTCCAAGCGTCTCATTTAAATCACTGTTTGATGGTTTAATTATGTAAACTAAGATTAGAGAACAGTCTGACAAAATGAGTAGAAATTTGTGCAGCAGACCCTTTTTTTTCCTTCTTCTTTCCTCCCCCATTTATCATCTCATGACAACCTGAATTTATCTTGTGACCCACTTCAGGAGTGGTCGAGACCCACTCGACTATACGAACTGTATATGAATTATTCAAAACGAGCTGCACCTCGACCAGCAACAATACAATTTCACTTATGCATTAATGCATTAGTATTAACTATCATTATCGAATGATCTGTCATATAATAACATACTGACAGGGGCCATTTCTCTGCTTTGAGTCTTTTACTATTGATACTTTATGGCTAATAACACTTTCACTTGTAATTGATTATTTTTATATTGTTTTTTATTACTCTTAAGGATCTATGTACTTCTTCCACCACTGTTGTGCGTCCTCTCTCTATGATAGTAAAGCTTGATTGCAACTATTGCATAATACCACATATTAGAGCTAACTGGTACACACAGCATCATCTCCATAATCGACTTCACATCTCATCATCAAAAATCACTGTATCCCTTAATCCAGTGAGCTCGCTTGGAGATTGCTAACATTGCCCTCTGTACCATTCTCACTAATGAGCTCATACATATCCTATGTGTGTGTGCGTGTGTGTGTGTGTGTGTGTGTGTGTGTGTGTGTGTGTGTGTGTGTGTGTGTGTGTGTGTGTGTGTGTGTGTGTGCATATCTGCATGTATGTGAGTGGCGTGTTTGATATCCTAATGCCTTTTGATGTTTATTTCACTAACAAGACTAGAAAGGCGTACAATCAGAGGCAACACACAACAAATAGCGGATTTACAAGACGTGCATTTACTGCCAAGAGAACACACACACGCCATCACATCTGTGAACTTAAACACAGGACAATATATATATGTTTTAACAGCCTGAATGTGCATGAGACAACCTCCCAGCTATTACTTCCTCCTTTAGCATCAATTCCCCGTTGTTATTTGCTGCCTGATTTACAGGCTGTAAATCTGTGTGGTACATAATGAGGATACAGTGAGAAGGTCTGAACACCGTTAGCCAATCAAACACTGACAGGCAGCTACAGGTGGAGAGAGAGAGAGAGAGATGTCATTCCTCTAATAATTAAATGGATAGTCAATACATGTGCCAGTTTCTCCCTTTACAGCCAGAGTTGTGAAGACAGAGATGAACCTAAAGACAACACACGCAGTCATAGTTGTTATATTAAATCTATACTCTGATGTGTGAAATGTCAGCTAAGAGACAAAGGAGAAGCTGATAATGAGCACATTGATGTGTTCTTTTTTATTCTTTCTTCGACTTTTGACTGCCTTTTTCAGTCTTTTAGGTCTTGCCCTCACATTCATTGTGTCTGCTGCTGTTTTGTGCTGTTGATGTATCTCATGTCAGATCACCCGCCCTCCGTCCTCTGTCTTCTTTTCTTCTGAGTCACAGCTTCATTAATGTTTTTATCAGTGTCAGAAGACAGATTAGCTCCTACAAGAGACACGATTGATCTCATGAAGCCAATCTCTCCACCCCCGGGACTAGGATGGCTGTCAGGGTCTGTATTTGAATAGCTCAGTGTGTGTGTGTGTGTGTGTGTGTGTGTGTGTGTGTGTGTGTGTGTGTGTGTGTGTGTGTGTGTGTGTGTGTGTGTGTGTGTGTGTGTGTGTGTGTGTGTGTGTGTGTGTGTGTGTGTGTGTGTGAGAGAGAGAAGGTTATAGTTTAGCAATCACTCTTCTATTTGACAGCAGAAGACTTGAGCTGTAACTCATTATTCTTTTATAGACTGACAACTAGATATTCTTTTTAAACATGGTAAAGCAGCACTAAATTATAATGCTGCACACTGTGAGAGCATTTCCCCCCATTGACACCCTTTATGAAAGAGACTTCTGTAAATCTGTTGGCAGCACACCTCCAACTGCAAAAACAAGGTCAATTACCGCTCTTTGTATTATTCATTTTGAATCAATGAAGGTTATATATTTGTAAAAAACCTTTTAAAAAGCAATTTTCAATTCTGTGGAAGCTAGAAAAGGTATCTGGCTTGTGCACTCAATGGGCAATTTTTAAGCAAGTGAGTGGGCGCCATCTTTGAGTCCATTATCCAGTTCCTTTAATATGTGTTGAGTTAGTCACACAGTTTTAGGCCATTGTGTGTGGAATATCAGTGAAGTCGCTACTTTCCTCTAAAGCTAAACAAGCAGTCATCAATTTTCATACTTTTTTCACTGTATTAGCATTTATTTATGTTGTTAAAGATACGGAATAAATACCCAGAGATTACATTTTCTTTCTATCAGCGAAGCGTCACATACACAACCACAGGGATGGCAGCAGGTTTGGCAGGTGAAGCTGTCCGTCCTCCCTCTGTGTGTTTGTGTAATTGACAGAGTTTGTCTCCGCGTTCTGGACGTGAGCCACAGTGGCTGGCTGATGGCTTTGATGCCACCCACCTGCACACCCACAGACGCACACGCACACGCACACGCACACACACACACACACACACACCCACACACACATACACACACACACACTCTGACCATCGGTTCTTCAAAATGCCTCAATTTCTTTTTCACAAACACCACGGTAATACATGGTCAGACGTATATATATCACACGCAGGCATACTCTCTTTGAGCGATCATTGAGTGCAATATGCCGAGTTTGCCCTTCACCACAGCAGGTCGCACCATTGCCTGAGCAGTCATGGCTGCAGGCAGCGTGTGTTTGAATTAGCCTCACAACTCTGTTGTTGTGGGCTCACGCCACCACAATAGGAGAGAATAACTGAGGCTCCTCAGGACTATACACATCCCTGCATTGTATTTTCCTTCAGCTGTGCAGCTGAGTTTCAGCCCTGAGGAAAGGGAACATTTCATCATAAGAGGACAAGATGCTCCACGGTGTTTATTTCTTTATTACTTTTCTTCTCCTTCGGAGTCGTAGTTCATTCGCCTTTCATGGAGAACGTGCACACACACTTAATTTCATTAAGCGACAGAGTGATTTACTCTCTACTTGTTTTCCTCCTCTCCACAGTTTGCTTTCTCTCCGCTGACTTTCAATCATCACTGAATGCTCTCTAACCCATTATCACCATAGCAACTGTACAGTTGTTCATTTGGTTTCCCCCAAGCACCTCTCTCTCACACACACACACACACACACACACACACACACACACACACACACACATACACACACACACACACACACACACACACAAACACACACACACAGAGTATGATTGTGGTCTTTTGAATTAATTGTAGTTTCAGTGATTTTCTGTTTGTTGATGTTTTCTGAAAGATTGAATCCCTCACAGTGATGGGCCATCTTGCAGTTATTCTGTGTGTGTGTGTGTGTGTGTGTGTGTGTGTGTGTGTGTGTGTGTGTGTGTGTGTGTGTGTGTGTGTGTGTGTGTGTGTGTGTGTGTGTGTGTGTAGTGCATCAATAGTTCCACCGGCTCTTTGGTAGAACAACAAATAGAAAAAAGGAGCTTCATTACATCAAATCAGCTCTTCGATCTGCTGCTTGGATTTGAGATGTTTAAATTTGTTAGAAAAGTTTTGTCCTACTCTTCCCAATAGCACTATGACTCAGTGTTGAGATCTCACCTGACAGCTGTAGCATTATAAAGTTCTTAAGTGCATTTGCTGGTTACAGCTTCTTAAATATAAGGTTTTGCTGTTTTTATCATATATAAATAACAGTTTAAACATACAGTGTTCCCCCTTCCATTGTCTTGGATGCGCCTCCCCCTGAAATTCAAGGTGTTTATTTTTTTGTTTAGTTTTTTCTGGATAATTTTTTATATTCACAAGTCACTTTTCACATTGAACAGGTGCTCTTCTATTAAATAAAGTAAACGCTTGATGTGCACGTTTCAGTGCCCCCCCCCCCCCCCATTCGCACGAACCATAGCGTCCCCCCAAAGAAGTAAACCTAGGGAAAACACTGACATGTGAGCTCTGGGAAGCAGCAAACAATGCGAAATATAAAATATAAAAAAAGATTGGATTTGCAAATGTTTTATGAGAAAGGAAACACATTCAGCACATTCTCAAGGATACACATAATGCACTGTGGTGAGAAACGCTAAACGTAAACATAACTCCACAGGGAACCTTTAGGTTGGAGACATGTGTGTGATTCTACACTGAGCAAATTCTCCTTTCTGCCCTGAAGAAATGCATTGTGGGCACTTAGGGACACTTCAGTAGGCAGGATGCTTGACAACAAAGTCTCTCAACATAATCCCATCAAATCAAGGATGAAGATCACAGCCTGAGAATGCTTTTGCTTATGAAGTATCATGGGTAAATTACACTTGTCTTTTTAGCCGCCAATTAGCATGAAGCAGATGTGAAGGCAGCTCTGAAGAGTCACTTATTAACCAATTAACCTCAGACATGAGTCACATCGGCTTCTTCACTCTCCGCTTCACTTTTTATGGCGATAGTTTCCCATTAGTAATTAGACATTGTTGCCTCTGATGGCGATGCGCCTGTCAATGCCTGACTAATTAGCAAGACCTGTATTTGACTCATTGTCACTCTGCCCTCATTATCAACCTCTTCTTCTTCTGCTTGATGTGGCCCTCGTTACGCTTTGAGGAATTCTGCAGCTGCATCATCTCGCCTCACTGGAACCAACTTCTGTTCTGGTTTCGCCTCAGCAGCTCTGGCTGTTATTGTCAACGCTTTGTCCGCCAGCATCTTTCCCCAGCACACCATGATGTCCAGTATTTAAATGGCTGGGAGGATGTTTGAAAGAGACAGGCTGAAATGATGACTTAGCAAGTCAGATTTTCGATGTGCCACCCTTCACTTTTAGATATTTACCATGTTTTCCAATTATTATTTTTTCGTCCATTTGCCAGTGCTTCAGCTCCATGACTAACCTGTTTTGGATATTACATGACTGACTGTCTATTGATGATTTGTGAGTCATGTATTCATGCTTCTCGTAAACAGCCACAGCTTCAATTACAGTTGGGACTGCATAGGATAAAAGAAAATAGAGGGAAAGCTCTGTGGTGTCTTTGTCTGCATGCATGTTTGCATGTGCATCTGAGTGAACTGGCAGAGATGAGTTTCTTTCAGTGTTCTCTCAGCTCCCAGAAATTTCACCCACGGATGGATTGCTGAATGAAATGGCCAGGCCCTGGAGTCCAAAGGGCCCCTAAGCCTCTACAGCAGGGGTGTCAAAATCATTTTAGTTCAGGGGCCACATACAGCACAATTTGATCTCAAGTGGGCCGGACCAGTAAAATCACAGCATAATAACCTATAAATAACAACAACTCCAAATGTTCCCTTTGTTTTACTATGTTCAAATTGTATCTTTTTACAAAACATTATGAACAACCTGAAATGTATGAAAAAAAGGTGCAATTTCAACAATATTAAGCCTCAGTTTATCATTTACACATGTGCATTACAACTTACAGGATCACAGTGTATCTACAAAGGCACAAAACATCTGGAACAGTATTTTACTTTATGATCAAAACTACAAAAGTCAGGCCTGCATGTTTGACACCCCTGCATGAGGAGACTCTGTGTGAGGAGACTGTGGCATAAACATTTGTTTCAGTGTCAAAAGGCCTCTGCCATTGTGTTCCGTATTGAGACCATGCAACTTTACACTGCAAATCTTCTGATTTCTTCTCTGCTGGAAGAAATCAAAAGCATCTACAACTTTGTATTCACTTGACCAAACAAGTGATTTTAATGTGGCAGCGTGGGCCACGATGAAAGCTGCCAAGAGTGCTGCCTCTTCAAGTGTTTGCACATTTAAATATTATGCATATTCTTATTCTGCTTGATACGTAATCAAAACAAAGAAACGTCTCAACTCGTTGCCTTTATGTTCAGTCTCTTGAAACCCTTCAGAGTGCTGCCAGCAAAGGAGCAAACCTATAGTGAAGCACAACATGTTCTTTATTTCTTCTTTTGGCAGAGCCTGAAACATCTGTTTGTTCAAGTGGACTAATGGTGTTAGCGAGGTGCTATACTGATATATTATGGTTCATAACCTACATGGTGTTATGAGGTGTGCTTTGTTATTTATGTTTTTACTGAGCTTTACTAGTAACAAATACTATTTCTCACAAACTATACAATATATCTACTTTATTATAATTAGGGTCTTGCAAACATTAAGGGAAATATTTTACTTTAACTGTATTGTTATTTTGGAGTTTATACTTTGTGTTGTCTTATTATATCTAAATCATTCTGCGCGGTTGTTAAATTTTGGTTGTAACGTGCGCTTTGACGGCCTAAAGGATGGAATAAGGGCAGACACACACACACACACACACACACACACACACACACACACACACACACACACACACATGCAGAAGTCCAGAGTGCTGATCAGATTATTCCTTCACACCCTGCCTCTTCCTACAATGAGCTGCACTCAGTGGAAAGGCTCAGGATGACTGTGAGTGGAAACGCTGCCATTTTAATTTCACCCATGGCTCCAAGGAGAAGGGGGGGGGGACTGACAGAGAGACAATGACACAGGGTAAAAGAAAGAAAACATGTCCAGAGACTTAAAGGGGAAGGGAGTGAAGAAGAGGGCTGGTAAAGAGAAAGAAATGGAGATCAGGGAGATCACCTGAGTCCCTGGTGACTCAACAGGTCTCTTTAAAGATAGCTTCCCATATTTGAAAAGTTAAAAAGAATGCAAAGATGGTTAGCAGACGGAGGAAGACCCAGGAGAGGGAACTCAGGCACGACCACTACGCCATTTGTTTGTTTTTTTTTGCTCAAGAAAAGCCTCCAGGAATGACTGGAGGAAAAGAGCAAAAAATAGGCGAGCTTGCTTCAAGGTGAACATGCTAATTAGACTTTCCGGGCACCCTCTGCCACCAAATCATTTCCCTGTCAATCTTACCATAGACACCCAACAACTCCCTCGTCTTTCATACACAGATCTTCCCTCTACGTCTCTCTATGCCGCCTCTTTTTCACTCTTCTGCAGCCGTCACGTTCTTAGCTTGAAAAAAAAAAGGGTGCTTCTCAGCGATGTGTGCCAACTGACTCAGTCAGTGGCCTGTATAATTACACTTGCAGCCATTCTGACACATTACAGCGTGATGGAGGCGACGCTGGTGGAGGTTTATCCACCCTCATTTGCGAGGCTTTAATTACAGCTATGTTTGTTTTCTGGTGAATGTAGAAATTAGCTAACCTCAGCGTTCACAATAGTGACAGGAGACAATCGATTCGCAACAAATGAAACGTGAAAACTGTATGCGTTGCAGAAAACATTTATTTAATCATTTGATCCAGTTTCGTTTTTTTGGAAACCCATCAGAGCATCAATCCCCAATTGCTCATTAGCTCAGTTTTTACTCAGCCTCAGTGCCAGATGTTCAGGCCAAGATAAACATTTGCTCAGTTACGCTGCTGCTGGCACCGTACTATCATTGTACGGTGTTTATTGGTGTCATAATAACACTTAAAGACTGAAACAAGGAGGATGCTGGGAAGGCTTCCAGGATGACAAGATGGAGAGAACTGACACCAAGCCCAAAAACACTCGAACCTTACACGTTCCCACGCACTTATAACGAACGGACTGACTTCTACTTTCCATCTGGATATTTCTATCTTTCTGTTTCTCTTTGTGTCCAACGACGATATCACGAATACCATGCATCATCAATCACTCAATCAATCAATCAATCAATCAATCAATCAATCAATCAATCAATCAATCAATCAATCAATCCATTATTTTACACAAGGTACATTTCCAGTGGAATGTATTCCACCTAGTTACTTTAATTGTACAGCTAAATCTCAACTACCGTACATAGAAATACAAGTGAAGCGCTATTTTTTATGTGTTTATGAGGCATGAAAAAAAATCCGACGTTTGGATGTTCTTTGCAATCATTAATCTCTGAGGGAGACATTAGGCATTAAAATCAGGAACAGATGTTGTAAGAAAGGTCCATTACTTTGGTCCGGACTGAATTATCTCGACAACTATTGGATGGATTGACATGAAATTTAGCACACACATTCATGCCTCCTCAGGATGTGTTGTAATAACTTTGATGATCCCTTAACTTTTCATCTAGCGCCAACATCAGGACGTTGGTTTATGACCAAATAACTGCAAAAGTAAAGACATTCCCATCAGCCTCAGCTGATCTTTTTGAAGAAGATTTTTTTTTTTATATCGATATCTAATATTTTATGGTTTTCCCATCTCTCCTGTTGCTCAGGACCCCAGAAGCAAGCACAAGTTCAAGATTCACACATACGGCAGTCCCACCTTCTGTGACCACTGCGGTTCGCTGCTGTACGGGCTCATACACCAAGGGATGAAATGTGACAGTGAGTACACACCCTGTCTGCGTGTGTGTGTGTATGTGTGTGCGTGTGTGTGTGCGTGTGTGTGTGTGTGTGTGTGTGTGTGTGTGTGTGTTTTTGCACCTGTGTCGAATATGCTGTGCTGGTTGCCCTAATGAGAACATATGGGAATAGACTTGTACTATACTCTCAGCCACATCTGCAGCCCAGGCAGAATTCACTGTCCCGCCCTGCTGCGTCCTCTCTGCACTCCCATTCTTTCCACCCACACTCCTCCAGCAACTGTTCCCTTCTTTCATTGCAAGTGTGATCCCCATCCTGCACTTCCTCCCTTTCTTCCCTCTTTGCTTACAAATTCTTACTTTCCCCTCTACATGCTTTTTATTTTTCCATCTAAATTGTATCCTTCCTCCTCTTTACCTTCGTGTCTCCACGGCGTCTCCATCCATCACCCTCCCTCCCTCTCTCCCCCTCTTACTCTGTCCATTCATCTGCGGGTCTCTGGTGGCGGCCTCGTCGCAGATGGTAATAGGAGAACACCAGAGCAAAATTGATGCTGGGAGGCCATCGCCATTACGAGCTGCTTTCCCCATCTCTCGTCTCCTCCCAGCATGTCAGCCTGACAGCCTGCCGAGGGGTGGCGAGGGAGGAAGGGGGAGAGAGTAGGAGAGATGGATGGTTGGTTGGAAGAGGACAGAAAGAGAGAGGACGGAAAATACAGAGGGGAGGAAAGGTGGAGGAGGTTTGAGAGAACGTTAGAGGGCAGAGATGGACAACAGCAGGGTTTCCAACAATATCCAACCCCGTCTGACACAGTGGAGGCTAATATAACTTCTAAATTCATGTGCTGATTACTTATTGATGTTTAAGTGCTACACAGCATCTTTGAGAAAATAAGTGACTCTTTTGATTGCTGCTTTTACTCATTTAAAATAGACATATCTGCACCATCTCCAAAACAAATATGTTTGCCACATTGGGTCTGCAGCCTTTCATGCATCTTTTTGTGGGTACAAAAGGAAAACAATCAGGGGGCCCAGGAGTTAGAGACTCAGTACTCTAAAACGTTCAAACTATTGTAGTCAACACCAGGCATTGACTTTACACCAGTGGAAAGCTTCCAAAAGATTCAGAACCAGGGCAGCTCTTTATCAAAACGTTGACTTCAGCTGTGTTGTAAAGAATAGGTCTTACATCGCTGCAGTACAGAAACGTTGAGCACACACCTGAGGCATGTCTTAGAATGGCTTTTGTATTCCTCAAGGTTGAAAACAACAAGAATAAAGCTGAATTGATTTTTGTCTGCAATCACTTTCCACATATCTTCATTTTGTGCACTTAATCCTTCTTGTTATATGTCTCATGTCTCACCTTCACCAGCAGCTCCTTCCTTCTTCCTACTATTTCATCCCTTATTATGTATTGCAGTGTCCCTTATTTATACATGTTAATCGTTGTCAATGTTAAAAACATTTTATTTTAGGTATTTAAAAAGAATCATTGCATCTGATTGGCTATTTCTGCTTTGAGCGTATGTGATTCATCCTGTGATCACTTGAGAGTTGCTATTAAATGTTACTTGTAAGTTACATGTATTTTAATCATTTTTAGTGAAGAACCTTCTTACTCCTAAATTTCACATTTTTAAGTGAAATTATAAAGATGTTTGATAAATCCAGGCTCAAATTTATACAGATGAGAGCACAGGGCAAATGTAGTTAATTGAACATGAAGTTACAACACAACCTTTGCTCTTTTTATTTGGGGTTATAAGATGTTCTAAGAATGTGTTTTCATTAACTGTGTTCATCCTTTAGTCAATATGTTTTTGTAATTCAAGGCAAAGCTTGTCGTTCCAAGACTCTTTGTCTGCTGTCATTGAGATCTCTATCGAATCACGTCAACTCTTTTTGCACATTTTCTTCAAAGGCAGAGCCTTTCCCAAGCAAAAGTGCATCACAAATAGCATCAAACTTTCTAAACTCAGTGTAATGGGGAGTCTTACACTCACTAATCCTAACCGGTCCTCCCTTTATATGCATGATTCACTCTCAAATGCATATATGGAATAAGGAAAGAGGTACATTTCACTGTTATGAGGAGTTTCTAAAAAGATAGACTCACCACAACTCTACATTCTGTCTCTTTCTAGCCTGTGACATGAACGTGCACAATCAGTGTGTGGTCAACGTGCCGAGCCTGTGTGGGACGGACCACACGGAGCGTCGGGGTCGCCTCTTCCTCAAGATCGAGGTCAGCTTGGACAGGCTACACGTCACAGGTTGGTGTCATTCTTCATCAGCGTGTGTATTTTTGTGCCGTACTGTACTTTATGCTGCTTAGTCTCAGAGTGACACGAGCAAGAGGCTCCCTAATGTTACTTGAGTGGATCTTCAGACCATTTAAAGAAATCTCTCGTCATATTTATAACTTTATACTCCGAGTGGCTTAGACTTGTGTTAATGAACTAGTCAGAAAAATGTGTTTGTTCTGCATGTAGCCATTTACAAGTCAACTAAGTCCCCTGGATTTGCAGGGCTGTGAGTCGATTTTGACATTTTATTTAGAAAAAAGCAGTAAGCAACTTTCAATGGAAGGACTCGGGTTTCATTCTTAATGCATCCAATGAGGTTAACAGTGAAGTTGCAGCTGCTGCACACAGGGAGTTCAGATTTGAGTGATTCCAGAAGGTTTTACCTGAAACTTAGTTTAAAATGAACAAATCAAACTGAAATCAAACTGTAACATCAAAAGGAAAAGAGAAACACTTTCAGAGAAGACTAAAACATCTGTGTCAGCATAAAAAAAAGTCATGACCTTCATAACCTTTGTGTCTCGTGTGCGTGTATTTTTCAACACCTCCAAATTATCCTGTCAGTCAAGATCAGCACCCGGAGTAGGAAACTCTCCGGTGTTAAAAACCCCTTTGGCAGGGAGAGAAATGACT